>NW_027149902.1:0-332000 GCF_031143425.1 Pleurodeles waltl
ACTTACCTCTGCTTTTCTGCCATCAGTCTCTTGGTGCCAATTCCGGGAATCGAACCCTGGTCGTCTGGTTGGAAGGCAGGAACTTACCCACTGGACCACAGGGGCTTCCATGTCTAGAGCCTTACAATTGGTCCGTATATCATGGCAATCCATGAAATGTAGAATGTATTACACAGTCCATGGCAGCAGAGCCTGAGTGAAGGTGATAGGTTCCCCGGCAGGGTAGGTATAAGGGAGGGAGAAATAGCTCATGGGTAGTGTCGCCTGCCTCTGATGAAAGGAGCCCTCCACTGCCAAGGGTTCAAATCCCGCCAGTGATGCATTTTTTTTTTTTTAAGTGTGAATTTAGCAAGCAGTATGTTTTTTTTCAATTACTAATACTATTTTTTGTTTGTAAATAGGAGTGAAAAATTGTGAGCTGTTTTTCATGCTCTTTTGGGAGCACAGTCTGTATGCTAGTGATAGAGGCCCACCGCCATCCAACTTCCCCTCAAAGAGCTGTAGCGTAGTGGCACTGTCACCTGCCTCCAGTGGTTGTGGCTCTTTCTGATAAGGGTTCAAGTCCCAGCATGGGTGGCAATTTTTTGGAAAGTCTTAATTTCTCAAGTGCTATGTTTATTTTCATTTACTAATACTATTTTTACTTTGGGAGTGGGAGTGGGAGTGAGAAGGTGAGAGAGTGGTTTTGCATGCTCTTTTGAGAGCATGGCCTGTATGAGGCTGATAGAGTCCACTTCCGTAGCTGTTTTCCAAGAAGAAGCCGTAGCTGAGTGGTACTGTCGCCTACCTCTGGGGGCTTGGGCTTCCCCTCTCAGGCAAGGGTTCAAAGGTGCAACTTGTTTTTATAGTAAGAAGTCATGTTTTTTTTCCTTTACCTAATGCTGTTTTTCATTTGAAAACCAGAGAATTGGTGCCTGGAAATTTCAACTTTTCTCCCTCCTGACCTCCCTCCTCTTTTCCTGAGTGAAATATGGGCTACGCCTTATCTTTATTTCTCAATGTTTTTATTTTCTTCTTAAAATGTGAACTTTTGGGGAGTGGAGGGCAGAAATGAGCACTGGTATGTGAGAAGGGTGTTAAACGGGTAGCAAAATAGGCTGAGTGATGGCGAATTCTCTTTTTGCTCTAAGGTGAGCTCTGAAATGGGGTAGTAGCTGGGTCTGATAAAATGATGGGTACCATCCAGGGCAGGTGAAAGAAAGTACCTTTGTAAGCTGCAATCAGAAGCTAGACTTGTATTTTGCAAGAGGCAGAAAAGGGCAAAGTAGTGTCTTGATTAGACCTGCATTATGCCTGCTGCAGCAGGAGACAGAATGGAGCGAGTGGCTTGGCATTGGCTGGTCTGGCATGTCCTGCGGCTGTAAACACCCCAGTCTCTGTCTCATGCCTTTTGTGAAAGCCCACGAACGCCCAAGTTCTGTATAAAGGACGACTGCAGCTCATTCGGTACCCTGCTAAATGAGGGCAGGTCCTCCATGTCCAGCTCTTTGAGTGGCAAAATCCATAGCCTAAGACAAGTTGGCAGCTTTAGAATTCTCCTGAAGACCATATGTTGGAGGACGTATCAATCCAGCAACCGTCTCAGACCGAAGGAAGCATGGGAGGACATTATTTGCATGGGACAGCCCTCTTTTCAATCCCACTGTTATGCTGCAGTTGCCTTGTAGCATTACTAGAGGGCAGCAGCATGAACAAAAGAGCACAGAGAGGCTTTAAACCTGCTTTCTTACATGCCTCTTGTTCGTGTTGGTCTTTGCTAGGCCTGTGGAGTGGAGCACATATCAATATTTTACCCAAAATAAGTAAAACAAAAACCCACATACACCATCTCAGAGCTTCCAGGCGCAATATGATGCTTGCAGGTGGAAGGATTTGCCATGTTTGGTGCATACATGTGCACAGTTAATGAGGCTCTTCCCACAATATCAGTAACACTCCCTTTGGTAGTATTCTTAGGCCAGAAATGTCAGGCACTCCTTCGGGGTATGAGGCCAAGCACCACTTTGTGAAGCCTGCTCCAATCATTTGCAGGATAGAAAGTAAGTGGAGAACAATTGCAGAGGGAGCCAGGCTGCAGAAAAGATGTTCAGGGTGGTATAGTAAACTCTAGCAGGGACTTTTGATCAAAGCACCGTGGGATGAGGACCCCAGACCTCTGTGCTTCTGCCCTCTTCTCTGACTGCTCGATGCCCCCATCTCAGTTCTTCTCAAGCGTTACTTCCTAATACCCTACCTTTAGTAGTGTACCAACCCATTTTCAAACCTTTGAGCTTCCATAAAACACCCTTCCTGTGTGCCTTCCATTCGTATTCTCTCACTGACTCAGGTGCTTCAGCCACTTTTAAGTCTCGCGTGACCAGTTGAATACACATTGCTAGGAGCTCCTGGCACTTAGCAGTCTGTACAGCTGCTCTCAAAACACCCAGCCTACACTTCTTTAAATCAGATAGGCATGATGTGCCTCGCAATAAGCCCAGGCATTCCCTCTGTGGATCATATACCCAATCGAGAGAGGACAAATCAGTTGTTGGGCAGCACAAACTCCCTGCAGCCGCTGCCAGCTCACAAATTGTTGCCTATTTGCATGCCATGATCATTCTCTATGCCCCGTCCAACTAATTGCCACAGGTGCCCTCCTCCTACCTCATTGGTCTACTTCCTCAACTCCCCACCCCACTCCTCCCTTCGCGTTACTAAATTGTAGTGCTCCCAGTTGCCATAGTGGGCCACTCCGCATGCAGTTCACAGACCTTTCTCTGTCTCTGTGAGTAGCCCATCTGCGCACAGGTGGCCGCGCACCCGAGTGTTAGAAATCACTCCCATGCACCCAATCCTTCTACACTCCTTAAGAACTTTTCCAATACTGTCATTTGCAGGGCTCCTTTTTGACTGTCCCTCTGGGGGAGGGCAGTAATCAAAACATGGGGGGCACACTTCACAGCATGCCCCCTTCTTTCAGTGCCTGTTACCTGTTTTCAATACAACCAACCCGAGACCCTATAACAAGCCCGTGGTAGTAGCAATAAACTCTTGGGGAGCCCCCCCCCCCAAGAGAAATACACCACATCCTTCTTCTTGTCCTTTTCAATACCAAGGCCGCAGTAAGCCTGTGTGATGACCCCTTGTGGTAGGTAATGGAAACTGTCACAAGCAAGTTTCTCATATGCAGTAAACAGAGTCTACTGCCCCCCTCCCTAAAAAGGCAGCACATGCCCGCTGCCCCTCCTCAACACTTTCTCAGTGCCCCAGGCTCCTCTTGACCCTTTCTCTGAAATCCAGGCACTGCCTTTCCTGAGTGACACCAGCCTCCCTTTCTCTCCCTCTCTGGCCCCTCGTCTTCACTCTTCCCTACCTCGTCACTCCTCCCCCTCTCTCAGCCCACACTCACCCCCACCCTTTTCTCTCCGCCCCCTTACCTCCCTCTCCACTACCTCGTCACTCCTCCCCCTCTCACCCTTCTCTCTCCGCCTCCTTACCTCACTCTCCATTTCTGCCCCCTCGTCTTCACTCCTCCCCCTCTCTCAGCCCACACTCACCCCCACCCTTCTCTCTCCGCCCCCTTACCTCACTCTCCACTACCTCGTCACTCCTCCCCCTCTCTCAGCCCACACTCACCCCCACCCTTCTCTCTCCGCCTCCTTACCTCACTCTCCACCTCCTCGTCTTCACTCTTTCCTACCTCGTCACTCCTCCCCCTCATCCCCACCCTTCTCTCTCCGCCCCTTACCTCACTCTCCACCTCTGCCCCCTCATCTTCACTACCTCTTCACTCCTCCCCCTCTCTCAGCCCACACTCACCCCCACCCTTCTCTCTCCGCCCCCTTACCTCACTCTCCACTACCTCGTCACTCCTCCCCCTCTCTCAGCCCCCACTCACCCTTCTCTCTCCGCCTCCTTACCTCACTCTCCACCTCATCTTCACTACCTCTTCACTCCTCCCCCTCTCTCAGCCCACACTCACCCCCACCCTTCTCTCTCCGCCCCCTTACCTCACTCTCCACTACCTCGTCACTCCTCCCCCAGCCCACACTCACCCTTCTCTCTCCGCCTCCTTACCTCACTCTCCAGCTCTGCCCCCTCGTCTTCACTCTTCCCTTTCTCTACCTCGTCACTCCTCCACCTCTCTCAGCCCACATCCCACCCTTCTCTCTCCGCCCCCTTACCTCACTCTCCACCTCCTCTTCACTCTTTCCTACCTCGTCACTCCTCCCCCTCATCCCCACCCTTCTCTCTCCTCCCCCTTACCTCACTCTCCACCTCTGCCCCCTCCTCTTCACTACCTCGTCACTCCTCCCCCTCTCTCAGCCCACACTCACACCCACCCTTTTCTCTCCGCCCCCTTACCTCACTCTCCACTACCTCGTCACTCCTCCCCCTCCTCTCTCCGCCCCCTTACCTCACTCTCCACTACCTCGTCACTCCTCCCCCTCTCTCAGCCCACACTCACCCCCACCCTTACCTCACTCTCCACCTCCTCGTCTTCACTCTTTCCTACCTCGTCACTCCTCCCCACCCTTCTCTCTCCGCCCCTTACCTCACTCTCCACCTCTGCCCCCTCATCTTCACTACCTCTTCACTCCTCCCCCTCTCTCAGCCCACACTCACCCCCCCCCCTTCTCTCTCCGCATCCTTACCTCCCTCTCCACCTTTGGCCCCTTCTCTCAAGTCACTCTTCCCATTCTCTCACTCTGCCAGCACCCAGACTCACTTCATGCACGCACCTCTCTGCACTTCACCATTGACACCCAAGTACGCACTTCACACACACACAGAGACAGAGGTACAGACACTTTACTTACCAATTTGCCAGGCAGACACGACTTACCTCTGCTTTTCTGCCATCAGTCTCTTGGTGCCAATTCCGGGAATCGAACCCTGGTCGTCTGGTTGGAAGGCAGGAACTTACCCACTGGACCACAGGGGCTTCCATGTCTAGAGCCTTACAATTGGTCCGTATATCATGGCAATCCATGAAATGTAGAATGTATTACACAGTCCATGGCAGCAGAGCCTGAGTGAAGGTGATAGGTTCCCCGGCAGGGTAGGTATAAGGGAGGGAGAAATAGCTCATGGGTAGTGTCGCCTGCCTCTGATGAAAGGAGCCCTCCACTGCCAAGGGTTCAAATCCCGCCAGTGATGCATTTTTTTTTTTTTAAGTGTGAATTTAGCAAGCAGTATGTTTTTTTTCAATTACTAATACTATTTTTTGTTTGTAAATAGGAGTGAAAAATTGTGAGCTGTTTTTCATGCTCTTTTGGGAGCACAGTCTGTATGCTAGTGATAGAGGCCCACCGCCATCCAACTTCCCCTCAAAGAGCTGTAGCGTAGTGGCACTGTCACCTGCCTCCAGTGGTTGTGGCTCTTTCTGACAAGGGTTCAAGTCCCAGCATGGGTGGCAATTTTTTGGAAAGTCTTAATTTCTCAAGTGCTATGTTTATTTTCATTTACTAATACTATTTTTACTTTGGGAGTGGGAGTGGGAGTGAGAAGGTGAGAGAGTGGTTTTGCATGCTCTTTTGAGAGCATGGCCTGTATGAGGCTGATAGAGTCCACTTCCGTAGCTGTTTTCCAAGAAGAAGCCGTAGCTGAGTGGTACTGTCGCCTACCTCTGGGGGCTTGGGCTTCCCCTCTCAGGCAAGGGTTCAAAGGTGCAACTTGTTTTTATAGTAAGAAGTCATGTTTTTTTTCCTTTACCTAATGCTGTTTTTCATTTGAAAACCAGAGAATTGGTGCCTGGAAATTTCAACTTTTCTCCCTCCTGACCTCCCTCCTCTTTTCCTGAGTGAAATATGGGCTACGCCTTATCTTTATTTCTCAATGTTTTTATTTTCTTCTTAAAATGTGAACTTTTGGGGAGTGGAGGGCAGAAATGAGCACTGGTATGTGAGAAGGGTGTTAAACGGGTAGCAAAATAGGCTGAGTGATGGCGAATTCTCTTTTTGCTCTAAGGTGAGCTCTGAAATGGGGTAGTAGCTGGGTCTGATAAAATGATGGGTACCATCCAGGGCAGGTGAAAGAAAGTACCTTTGTAAGCTGCAATCAGAAGCTAGACTTGTATTTTGCAAGAGGCAGAAAAGGGCAAAGTAGTGTCTTGATTAGACCTGCATTATGCCTGCTGCAGCAGGAGACAGAATGGAGCGAGTGGCTTGGCATTGGCTGGTCTGGCATGTCCTGCGGCTGTAAACACCCCAGTCTCTGTCTCATGCCTTTTGTGAAAGCCCACGAACGCCCAAGTTCTGTATAAAGGACGACTGCAGCTCATTCGGTACCCTGCTAAATGAGGGCAGGTCCTCCATGTCCAGCTCTTTGAGTGGCAAAATCCATAGCCTAAGACAACTTGGCAGCTTTAGAATTCTCCTGAAGACCATATGTTGGAGGACGTATCAATCCAGCAACCGTCTCAGACCGAAGGAAGCATGGGAGGACATTATTTGCATGGGACAGCCCTCTTTTCAATCCCACTGTTATGCTGCAGTTGCCTTGTAGCATTACTAGAGGGCAGCAGCATGAACAAAAGAGCACAGAGAGGCTTTAAACCTGCTTTCTTACATGCCTCTTGTTCGTGTTGGTCTTTGCTAGGCCTGTGGAGTGGAGCACATATCAATATTTTACCCAAAATAAGTAAAACAAAAACCCACATACACCATCTCAGAGCTTCCAGGCGCAATATGATGCTTGCAGGTGGAAGGATTTGCCATGTTTGGTGCATACATGTGCACAGTTAATGAGGCTCTTCCCACAATATCAGTAACACTCCCTTTGGTAGTATTCTTAGGCCAGAAATGTCAGGCACTCCTTCGGGGTATGAGGCCAAGCACCACTTTGTGAAGCCTGCTCCAATCATTTGCAGGATAGAAAGTAAGTGGAGAACAATTGCAGAGGGAGCCAGGCTGCAGAAAAGATGTTCAGGGTGGTATAGTAAACTCTAGCAGGGACTTTTGATCAAAGCACCGTGGGATGAGGACCCCAGACCTCTGTGCTTCTGCCCTCTTCTCTGACTGCTCGATGCCCCCATCTCAGTTCTTCTCAAGCGTTACTTCCTAATACCCTACCTTTAGTAGTGTACCAACCCATTTTCAAACCTTTGAGCTTCCATAAAACACCCTTCCTGTGTGCCTTCCATTCGTATTCTCTCACTGACTCAGGTGCTTCAGCCACTTTTAAGTCTCGCGTGACCAGTTGAATACACATTGCTAGGAGCTCCTGGCACTTAGCAGTCTGTACAGCTGCTCTCAAAACACCCAGCCTACACTTCTTTAAATCAGATAGGCATGATGTGCCTCGCAATAAGCCCAGGCATTCCCTCTGTGGATCATATACCCAATCGAGAGAGGACAAATCAGTTGTTGGGCAGCACAAACTCCCTGCAGCCGCTGCCAGCTCACAAATTGTTGCCTATTTGCATGCCATGATCATTCTCTATGCCCCGTCCAACTAATTGCCACAGGTGCCCTCCTCCTACCTCATTGGTCTACTTCCTCAACTCCCCACCCCACTCCTCCCTTCGCGTTACTAAATTGTAGTGCTCCCAGTTGCCATAGTGGGCCACTCCGCATGCAGTTCACAGACCTTTCTCTGTCTCTGTGAGTAGCCCATCTGCGCACAGGTGGCCGCGCACCCGAGTGTTAGAAATCACTCCCATGCACCCAATCCTTCTACACTCCTTAAGAACTTTTCCAATACTGTCATTTGCAGGGCTCCTTTTTGACTGTCCCTCTGGGGGAGGGCAGTAATCAAAACATGGGGGGCACACTTCACAGCATGCCCCCTTCTTTCAGTGCCTGTTACCTGTTTTCAATACAACCAACCCGAGACCCTATAACAAGCCCGTGGTAGTAGCAATAAACTCTTGGGGAGCCCCCCCCCCCCAAGAGAAATACACCACATCCTTCTTCTTGTCCTTTTCAATACCAAGGCCGCAGTAAGCCTGTGTGATGACCCCTTGTGGTAGGTAATGGAAACTGTCACAAGCAAGTTTCTCATATCTTCCCGGTTGCTCCTAACCTTTAGGGGTACCCCCCAGCCCCATGGAGGAAGGGGAGCAGTAAACAGAGTCTACTGCCCCCCTCCCTAAAAAGGCAGCACATGCCCGCTGCCCCTCCTCAACACTTTCTCAGTGCCCCAGGCTCCTCTTGACCCTTTCTCTGAAATCCAGGCACTGCCTTTCCTGAGTGACACCAGCCTCCCTTTCTCTCCCTCTCTGGCCCCTCGTCTTCACTCTTCCCTACCTCGTCACTCCTCCCCCTCTCTCAGCCCACACTCACCCCCACCCTTTTCTCTCCGCCCCCTTACCTCCCTCTCCACTACCTCGTCACTCCTCCCCCTCTCACCCTTCTCTCTCCGCCTCCTTACCTCACTCTCCATTTCTGCCCCCTCGTCTTCACTCCTCCCCCTCTCTCAGCCCACACTCACCCCCACCCTTCTCTCTCCGCCCCCTTACCTCACTCTCCACTACCTCGTCACTCCTCCCCCTCTCTCAGCCCACACTCACCCCCACCCTTCTCTCTCCGCCTCCTTACCTCACTCTCCACCTCCTCGTCTTCACTCTTTCCTACCTCGTCACTCCTCCCCCTCATCCCCACCCTTCTCTCTCCGCCCCTTACCTCACTCTCCACCTCTGCCCCCTCATCTTCACTACCTCTTCACTCCTCCCCCTCTCTCAGCCCACACTCACCCCCACCCTTCTCTCTCCGCCCCCTTACCTCACTCTCCTCCCCCTCTCTCAGCCCCCACTCACCCTTCTCTCTCCGCCTCCTTACCTCACTCTCCACCTCATCTTCACTACCTCTTCACTCCTCCCCCTCTCTCAGCCCACACTCACCCCCACCCTTCTCTCTCCGCCCCCTTACCTCACTCTCCACTACCTCGTCACTCCTCCCCCAGCCCACACTCACCCTTCTCTCTCCGCCTCCTTACCTCACTCTCCAGCTCTGCCCCCTCGTCTTCACTCTTCCCTTTCTCTACCTCGTCACTCCTCCACCTCTCTCAGCCCACATCCCACCCTTCTCTCTCCGCCCCCTTACCTCACTCTCCACCTCCTCGTCTTCACTCTTTCCTACCTCGTCACTCCTCCCCCTCATCCCCACCCTTCTCTCTCCTCCCCCTTACCTCACTCTCCACCTCTGCCCCCTCCTCTTCACTACCTCGTCACTCCTCCCCCTCTCTCAGCCCACACTCACACCCACCCTTTTCTCTCCGCCCCTTTACCTCACTCTCCACTACCTCGTCACTCCTCCCCCTCCTCTCTCCGCCCCCTTACCTCACTCTCCACTACCTCGTCACTCCTCCCACTCTGGGGGCTTGGGCTTCCCCTCTCAGGCAAGGGTTCAAAGGTGCAACTTGTTTTTATAGTAAGAAGTCATGTTTTTTTTCCTTTACCTAATGCTGTTTTTCATTTGAAAACCAGAGAATTGGTGCCTGGAAATTTCAACTTTTCTCCCTCCTGACCTCCCTCCTCTTTTCCTGAGTGAAATATGGGCTACGCCTTATCTTTATTTCTCAATGTTTTTATTTTCTTCTTAAAATGTGAACTTTTGGGGAGTGGAGGGCAGAAATGAGCACTGGTATGTGAGAAGGGTGTTAAACGGGTAGCAAAATAGGCTGAGTGATGGCGAATTCTCTTTTTGCTCTAAGGTGAGCTCTGAAATGGGGTAGTAGCTGGGTCTGATAAAATGATGGGTACCATCCAGGGCAGGTGAAAGAAAGTACCTTTGTAAGCTGCAATCAGAAGCTAGACTTGTATTTTGCAAGAGGCAGAAAAGGGCAAAGTAGTGTCTTGATTAGACCTGCATTATGCCTGCTGCAGCAGGAGACAGAATGGAGCGAGTGGCTTGGCATTGGCTGTAAACACCCCAGTCTCTGTCTCATGCCTTTTGTGAAAGCCCACGAACGCCCACGAACGCCCAAGTTCTGTATAAAGGACGACTGCAGCTCATTCGGTACCCTGCTAAATGAGGGCAGGTCCTCCATGTCCAGCTCTTTGAGTGGCAAAATCCATAGCCTAAGACAAGTTGGCAGCTTTAGAATTCTCCTGAAGACCATATGTTGGAGGACGTATCAATCCAGCAACCGTCTCAGACCGAAGGAAGCATGGGAGGACATTATTTGCATGGGACAGCCCTCTTTTCAATCCCACTGTTATGCTGCAGTTGCCTTGTAGCATTACTAGAGGGCAGCAGCATGAACAAAAGAGCACAGAGAGGCTTTAAACCTGCTTTCTTACATGCCTCTTGTTCGTGTTGGTCTTTGCTAGGCCTGTGGAGTGGAGCACATATCAATATTTTACCCAAAATAAGTAAAACAAAAACCCACATACACCATCTCAGAGCTTCCAGGCGCAATATGATGCTTGCAGGTGGAAGGATTTGCCATGTTTGGTGCATACATGTGCACAGTTAATGAGGCTCTTCCCACAATATCAGTAACACTCCCTTTGGTAGTATTCTTAGGCCAGAAATGTCAGGCACTCCTTCGGGGTATGAGGCCAAGCACCACTTTGTGAAGCCTGCTCCAATCATTTGCAGGATAGAAAGTAAGTGGAGAACAATTGCAGAGGGAGCCAGGCTGCAGAAAAGATGTTCAGGGTGGTATAGTAAACTCTAGCAGGGACTTTTGATCAAAGCACCGTGGGATGAGGACCCCAGACCTCTGTGCTTCTGCCCTCTTCTCTGACTGCTCGATGCCCCCATCTCAGTTCTTCTCAAGCGTTACTTCCTAATACCCTACCTTTAGTAGTGTACCAACCCATTTTCAAACCTTTGAGCTTCCATAAAACACCCTTCCTGTGTGCCTTCCATTCGTATTCTCTCACTGACTCAGGTGCTTCAGCCACTTTTAAGTCTCGCGTGACCAGTTGAATACACATTGCTAGGAGCTCCTGGCACTTAGCAGTCTGTACAGCTGCTCTCAAAACACCCAGCCTACACTTCTTTAAATCAGATAGGCATGATGTGCCTCGCAATAAGCCCAGGCATTCCCTCTGTGGATCATATACCCAATCGAGAGAGGACAAATCAGTTGTTGGGCAGCACAAACTCCCTGCAGCCGCTGCCAGCTCACAAATTGTTGCCTATTTGCATGCCATGATCATTCTCTATGCCCCGTCCAACTAATTGCCACAGGTGCCCTCCTCCTACCTCATTGGTCTACTTCCTCAACTCCCCACCCCACTCCTCCCTTCGCGTTACTAAATTGTAGTGCTCCCAGTTGCCATAGTGGGCCACTCCGCATGCAGTTCACAGACCTTTCTCTGTCTCTGTGAGTAGCCCATCTGCGCACAGGTGGCCGCGCACCCGAGTGTTAGAAATCACTCCCATGCACCCAATCCTTCTACACTCCTTAAGAACTTTTCCAATACTGTCATTTGCAGGGCTCCTTTTTGACTGTCCCTCTGGGGGAGGGCAGTAATCAAAACATGGGGGGCACACTTCACAGCATGCCCCCTTCTTTCAGTGCCTGTTACCTGTTTTCAATACAACCAACCCGAGACCCTATAACAAGCCCGTGGTAGTAGCAATAAACTCTTGGGGAGCCCCCCCCCCCAAGAGAAATACACCACATCCTTCTTCTTGTCCTTTTCAATACCAAGGCCGCAGTAAGCCTGTGTGATGACCCCTTGTGGTAGGTAATGGAAACTGTCACAAGCAAGTTTCTCATATCTTCCCGGTTGCTCCTAACCTTTAGGGGTACCCCCCAGCCCCATGGAGGAAGGGGAGCAGTAAACAGAGTCTACTGCCCCCCTCCCTAAAAAGGCAGCACATGCCCCGCTGCCCCTCCTCAACACTTTCTCAGTGCCCCAGGCTCCTCTTGACCCTTTCTCTGAAATCCAGGCACTGCCTTTCCTGAGTGACACCAGCCTCCCTTTCTCTCCCTCTCTGGCCCCTCGTCTTCACTCTTCCCTACCTCGTCACTCCTCCCCCTCATCCCCACCCTTCTCTCTCCGCCCCTTACCTCACTCTCCACCTCTGCCCCCTCATCTTCACTACCTCTTCACTCCTCCCCCTCTCTCAGCCCACACTCACCCCCACCCTTCTCTCTCCGCCCCCTTACCTCACTCTCCACTACCTCGTCACTCCTCCCCCTCTCTCAGCCCCCACTCACCCTTCTCTCTCCGCCTCCTTACCTCACTCTCCACCTCATCTTCACTACCTCTTCACTCCTCCCCCTCTCTCAGCCCACACTCACCCCCACCCTTCTCTCTCCGCCCCCTTACCTCACTCTCCACCTCTGCCCCCTCATCTTCACTACCTCGTCACTCCTCCCCCTCTCTCAGCCCACACTCACCCCCACCCTTACCTCACTCTCCACCTCCTCGTCTTCACTCTTTCCTACCTCGTCACTCCTCCCCACCCTTCTCTCTCCGCCCCTTACCTCACTCTCCACCTCTGCCCCCTCATCTTCACTACCTCTTCACTCCTCCCCCTCTCTCAGCCCACACTCACCCCCCCCCCCCCTTCTCTCTCCGCATCCTTACCTCCCTCTCCACCTTTGGCCCCTTCTCTCAAGTCACTCTTCCCATTCTCTCACTCTGCCAGCACCCAGACTCACTTCATGCACGCACCTCTCTGCACTTCACCATTGACACCCAAGTACGCACTTCACACACACACAGAGACAGAGGTACAGACACTTTACTTACCAATTTGCCAGGCAGACACGACTTACCTCTGCTTTTCTGCCATCAGTCTCTTGGTGCCAATTCCGGGAATCGAACCCTGGTCGTCTGGTTGGAAGGCAGGAACTTACCCACTGGACCACAGGGGCTTCCATGTCTAGAGCCTTACAATTGGTCCGTATATCATGGCAATCCATGAAATGTAGAATGTATTACACAGTCCATGGCAGCAGAGCCTGAGTGAAGGTGATAGGTTCCCCGGCAGGGTAGGTATAAGGGAGGGAGAAATAGCTCATGGGTAGTGTCGCCTGCCTCTGATGAAAGGAGCCCTCCACTGCCAAGGGTTCAAATCCCGCCAGTGATGCATTTTTTTTTTTTTAAGTGTGAATTTAGCAAGCAGTATGTTTTTTTTCAATTACTAATACTATTTTTTGTTTGTAAATAGGAGTGAAAAATTGTGAGCTGTTTTTCATGCTCTTTTGGGAGCACAGTCTGTATGCTAGTGATAGAGGCCCACCGCCATCCAACTTCCCCTCAAAGAGCTGTAGCGTAGTGGCACTGTCACCTGCCTCCAGTGGTTGTGGCTCTTTCTGACAAGGGTTCAAGTCCCAGCATGGGTGGCAATTTTTTGGAAAGTCTTAATTTCTCAAGTGCTATGTTTATTTTCATTTACTAATACTATTTTTACTTTGGGAGTGGGAGTGGGAGTGAGAAGGTGAGAGAGTGGTTTTGCATGCTCTTTTGAGAGCATGGCCTGTATGAGGCTGATAGAGTCCACTTCCGTAGCTGTTTTCCAAGAAGAAGCCGTAGCTGAGTGGTACTGTCGCCTACCTCTGGGGGCTTGGGCTTCCCCTCTCAGGCAAGGGTTCAAAGGTGCAACTTGTTTTTATAGTAAGAAGTCATGTTTTTTTTCCTTTACCTAATGCTGTTTTTCATTTGAAAACCAGAGAATTGGTGCCTGGAAATTTCAACTTTTCTCCCTCCTGACCTCCCTCCTCTTTTCCTGAGTGAAATATGGGCTACGCCTTATCTTTATTTCTCAATGTTTTTATTTTCTTCTTAAAATGTGAACTTTTGGGGAGTGGAGGGCAGAAATGAGCACTGGTATGTGAGAAGGGTGTTAAACGGGTAGCAAAATAGGCTGAGTGATGGCGAATTCTCTTTTTGCTCTAAGGTGAGCTCTGAAATGGGGTAGTAGCTGGGTCTGATAAAATGATGGGTACCATCCAGGGCAGGTGAAAGAAAGTACCTTTGTAAGCTGCAATCAGAAGCTAGACTTGTATTTTGCAAGAGGCAGAAAAGGGCAAAGTAGTGTCTTGATTAGACCTGCATTATGCCTGCTGCAGCAGGAGACAGAATGGAGCGAGTGGCTTGGCATTGGCTGGTCTGGCATGTCCTGCGGCTGTAAACACCCCAGTCTCTGTCTCATGCCTTTTGTGAAAGCCCACGAACGCCCAAGTTCTGTATAAAGGACGACTGCAGCTCATTCGGTACCCTGCTAAATGAGGGCAGGTCCTCCATGTCCAGCTCTTTGAGTGGCAAAATCCATAGCCTAAGACAAGTTGGCAGCTTTAGAATTCTCCTGAAGACCATATGTTGGAGGACGTATCAATCCAGCAACCGTCTCAGACCGAAGGAAGCATGGGAGGACATTATTTGCATGGGACAGCCCTCTTTTCAATCCCACTGTTATGCTGCAGTTGCCTTGTAGCATTACTAGAGGGCAGCAGCATGAACAAAAGAGCACAGAGAGGCTTTAAACCTGCTTTCTTACATGCCTCTTGTTCGTGTTGGTCTTTGCTAGGCCTGTGGAGTGGAGCACATATCAATATTTTACCCAAAATAAGTAAAACAAAAACCCACATACACCATCTCAGAGCTTCCAGGCGCAATATGATGCTTGCAGGTGGAAGGATTTGCCATGTTTGGTGCATACATGTGCACAGTTAATGAGGCTCTTCCCACAATATCAGTAACACTCCCTTTGGTAGTATTCTTAGGCCAGAAATGTCAGGCACTCCTTCGGGGTATGAGGCCAAGCACCACTTTGTGAAGCCTGCTCCAATCATTTGCAGGATAGAAAGTAAGTGGAGAACAATTGCAGAGGGAGCCAGGCTGCAGAAAAGATGTTCAGGGTGGTATAGTAAACTCTAGCAGGGACTTTTGATCAAAGCACCGTGGGATGAGGACCCCAGACCTCTGTGCTTCTGCCCTCTTCTCTGACTGCTCGATGCCCCCATCTCAGTTCTTCTCAAGCGTTACTTCCTAATACCCTACCTTTAGTAGTGTACCAACCCATTTTCAAACCTTTGAGCTTCCATAAAACACCCTTCCTGTGTGCCTTCCATTCGTATTCTCTCACTGACTCAGGTGCTTCAGCCACTTTTAAGTCTCGCGTGACCAGTTGAATACACATTGCTAGGAGCTCCTGGCACTTAGCAGTCTGTACAGCTGCTCTCAAAACACCCAGCCTACACTTCTTTAAATCAGATAGGCATGATGTGCCTCGCAATAAGCCCAGGCATTCCCTCTGTGGATCATATACCCAATCGAGAGAGGACAAATCAGTTGTTGGGCAGCACAAACTCCCTGCAGCCGCTGCCAGCTCACAAATTGTTGCCTATTTGCATGCCATGATCATTCTCTATGCCCCGTCCAACTAATTGCCACAGGTGCCCTCCTCCTACCTCATTGGTCTACTTCCTCAACTCCCCACCCCACTCCTCCCTTCGCGTTACTAAATTGTAGTGCTCCCAGTTGCCATAGTGGGCCACTCCGCATGCAGTTCACAGACCTTTCTCTGTCTCTGTGAGTAGCCCATCTGCGCACAGGTGGCCGCGCACCCGAGTGTTAGAAATCACTCCCATGCACCCAATCCTTCTACACTCCTTAAGAACTTTTCCAATACTGTCATTTGCAGGGCTCCTTTTTGACTGTCCCTCTGGGGGAGGGCAGTAATCAAAACATGGGGGGCACACTTCACAGCATGCCCCCTTCTTTCAGTGCCTGTTACCTGTTTTCAATACAACCAACCCGAGACCCTATAACAAGCCCGTGGTAGTAGCAATAAACTCTTGGGGAGCCCCCCCCCCCAAGAGAAATACACCACATCCTTCTTCTTGTCCTTTTCAATACCAAGGCCGCAGTAAGCCTGTGTGATGACCCCTTGTGGTAGGTAATGGAAACTGTCACAAGCAAGTTTCTCATATCTTCCCGGTTGCTCCTAACCTTTAGGGGTACCCCCCAGCCCCATGGAGGAAGGGGAGCAGTAAACAGAGTCTACTGCCCCCCTCCCTAAAAAGGCAGCACATGCCCCGCTGCCCCTCCTCAACACTTTCTCAGTGCCCCAGGCTCCTCTTGACCCTTTCTCTGAAATCCAGGCACTGCCTTTCCTGAGTGACACCAGCCTCCCTTTCTCTCCCTCTCTGGCCCCTCGTCTTCACTCTTCCCTACCTCGTCACTCCTCCCCCTCTCTCAGCCCACACTCACCCCCACCCTTTTCTCTCCGCCCCCTTACCTCCCTCTCCACTACCTCGTCACTCCTCCCCCTCTCACCGCCCCCTTACCTCACTCTCCATTTCTGCCCCCTCGTCTTCACTCCTCCCCCTCTCTCAGCCCACACTCACCCCCACCCTTCTCTCTCCGCCCCCTTACCTCACTCTCCACTACCTCGTCACTCCTCCCCCTCTCTCAGCCCACACTCACCCCCACCCTTCTCTCTCCGCCTCCTTACCTCACTCTCCACCTCCTCGTCTTCACTCTTTCCTACCTCGTCACTCCTCCCCCTCATCCCCACCCTTCTCTCTCCGCCCCTTACCTCACTCTCCACCTCTGCCCCCTCATCTTCACTACCTCTTCACTCCTCCCCCTCTCTCAGCCCACACTCACCCCCACCCTTCTCTCTCCGCCCCCTTACCTCACTCTCCACTACCTCGTCACTCCTCCCCCTCTCTCAGCCCCCACTCACCCTTCTCTCTCCGCCTCCTTACCTCACTCTCCACCTCATCTTCACTACCTCTTCACTCCTCCCCCTCTCTCACCCCCACCCTTCTCTCTCCGCCCCCTTACCTCACTCTCCACTACCTCGTCACTCCTCCCCCAGCCCACACTCACCCTTCTCTCTCCGCCTCCTTACCTCACTCTCCACCTCTGCCCCCTCCTCTTCACTACCTCGTCACTCCTCCCCCTCTCTCAGCCCACACTCACACCCACCCTTTTCTCTCCGCCCCCTTACCTCACTCTCCACTACCTCGTCACTCCTCCCCCTCTCACCCTTCTCTCTCCGCCTCCTTACCTCACTCTCCACCTCATCTTCACTACCTCGTCACTCCTCCCCCTCTCACCCTTCTCTCTCCGCCCCCTTACCACACTCTCCACTACCTCGTCACTCCTCCCCCTCTCTCAGCCCACACTCACCCCCACCCTTACCTCACTCTCCACTCTTTCCTACCTCGTCACTCCTCCCCACCCTTCTCTCTCCGCCCCTTACCTCACTCTCCACCTCTGCCCCCTCATCTTCACTACCTCTTCACTCCTCCCCCTCTCTCAGCCCACACTCACCCCCCCCCCCTTCTCTCTCCGCATCCTTACCTCCCTCTCCACCTTTGGCCCCTTCTCTCAAGTCACTCTTCCCATTCTCTCACTCTGCCAGCACCCAGACTCACTTCATGCACGTACCTCTCTGCACTTCACCATTGACACCCAAGTACGCACTTCACACACACACAGAGGTACAGACACTTTACTTACCAATTTGCCAGGCAGACACGACTTACCTCTGCTTTTCTGCCATCAGTCTCTTGGTGCCAATTCCGGGAATCGAACCCTGGTCGTCTGGTTGGAAGGCAGGAACTTACCCACTGGACCACAGGGGCTTCCATGTCTAGAGCCTTACAATTGGTCCGTATATCATGGCAATCCATGAAATGTAGAATGTATTACACAGTCCATGGCAGCAGAGCCTGAGTGAAGGTGATAGGTTCCCCGGCAGGGTAGGTATAAGGGAGGGAGAAATAGCTCATGGGTAGTGTCGCCTGCCTCTGATGAAAGGAGCCCTCCACTGCCAAGGGTTCAAATCCCGCCAGTGATGCATTTTTTTTTTTTTAAGTGTGAATTTAGCAAGCAGTATGTTTTTTTTCAATTACTAATACTATTTTTTGTTTGTAAATAGGAGTGAAAAATTGTGAGCTGTTTTTCATGCTCTTTTGGGAGCACAGTCTGTATGCTAGTGATAGAGGCCCACCACCATCCAACTTCCCCTCAAAGAGCTGTAGCGTAGTGGCACTGTCACCTGCCTCCAGTGGTTGTGGCTCTTTCTGATAAGGGTTCAAGTCCCAGCATGGGTGGCAATTTTTTGGAAAGTCTTAATTTCTCAAGTGCTATGTTTATTTTCATTTACTAATACTATTTTTACTTTGGGAGTGGGAGTGGGAGTGAGAAGGTGAGAGAGTGGTTTTGCATGCTCTTTTGAGAGCATGGCCTGTATGAGGCTGATAGAGTCCACTTCCGTAGCTGTTTTCCAAGAAGAAGCCGTAGCTGAGTGGTACTGTCGCCTACCTCTGGGGGCTTGGGCTTCCCCTCTCAGGCAAGGGTTCAAAGGTGCAACTTGTTTTTATAGTAAGAAGTCATGTTTTTTTTCCTTTACCTAATGCTGTTTTTCATTTGAAAACCAGAGAATTGGTGCCTGGAAATTTCAACTTTTCTCCCTCCTGACCTCCCTCCTCTTTTCCTGAGTGAAATATGGGCTACGCCTTATCTTTATTTCTCAATGTTTTTATTTTCTTCTTAAAATGTGAACTTTTGGGGAGTGGAGGGCAGAAATGAGCACTGGTATGTGAGAAGGGTGTTAAACGGGTAGCAAAATAGGCTGAGTGATGGCGAATTCTCTTTTTGCTCTAAGGTGAGCTCTGAAATGGGGTAGTAGCTGGGTCTGATAAAATGATGGGTACCATCCAGGGCAGGTGAAAGAAAGTACCTTTGTAAGCTGCAATCAGAAGCTAGACTTGTATTTTGCAAGAGGCAGAAAAGGGCAAAGTAGTGTCTTGATTAGACCTGCATTATGCCTGCTGCAGCAGGAGACAGAATGGAGCGAGTGGCTTGGCATTGGCTGTAAACACCCCAGTCTCTGTCTCATGCCTTTTGTGAAAGCCCACGAACGCCCAAGTTCTGTATAAAGGACGACTGCAGCTCATTCGGTACCCTGCTAAATGAGGGCAGGTCCTCCATGTCCAGCTCTTTGAGTGGCAAAATCCATAGCCTAAGACAACTTGGCAGCTTTAGAATTCTCCTGAAGACCATATGTTGGAGGACGTATCAATCCAGCAACCGTCTCAGACCGAAGGAAGCATGGGAGGACATTATTTGCATGGGACAGCCCTCTTTTCAATCCCACTGTTATGCTGCAGTTGCCTTGTAGCATTACTAGAGGGCAGCCGCATTAACAAAAGAGCACAGAGAGGCTTTAAACCTGCTTTCTTACATGCCTCTTGTTCGTGTTGGTCTTTGCTAGGCCTGTGGAGTGGAGCACATATCAATATTTTACCCAAAATAAGTAAAACAAAAACCCACATACACCATCTCAGAGCTTCCAGGCGCAATATGATGCTTGCAGGTGGAAGGATTTGCCATGTTTGGTGCATACATGTGCACAGTTAATGAGGCTCTTCCCACAATATCAGTAACACTCCCTTTGGTAGTATTCTTAGGCCAGAAATGTCAGGCACTCCTTCGGGGTATGAGGCCAAGCACCACTTTGTGAAGCCTGCTCCAATCATTTGCAGGATAGAAAGTAAGTGGAGAACAATTGCAGAGGGAGCCAGGCTGCAGAAAAGATGTTCAGGGTGGTATAGTAAACTCTAGCAGGGACTTTTGATCAAAGCACCGTGGGATGAGGACCCCAGACCTCTGTGCTTCTGCCCTCTTCTATGACTGCTCGATGCCCCCATCTCAGTTCTTCTCAAGCGTTACTTCCTAATACCCTACCTTTAGTAGTGTACCAACCCATTTTCAAACCTTTGAGCTTCCATAAAACACCCTTCCTGTGTGCCTTCCATTCGTATTCTCTCACTGACTCAGGTGCTTCAGCCACTTTTAAGTCTCGCGTGACCAGTTGAATACACATTGCTAGGAGCTCCTGGCACTTAGCAGTCTGTACAGCTGCTCTCAAAACACCCAGCCTACACTTCTTTAAATCAGATAGGCATGATGTGCCTCGCAATAAGCCCAGGCATTCCCTCTGTGGATCATATACCCAATCGAGAGAGGACAAATCAGTTGTTGGGCAGCACAAACTCCCTGCAGCCGCTGCCAGCTCACAAATTGTTGCCTATTTGCATGCCATGATCATTCTCTATGCCCCGTCCAACTAATTGCCACAGGTGCCCTCCTCCTACCTCATTGGTCTACTTCCTCAACTCCCCACCCCACTCCTCCCTTCGCGTTACTAAATTGTAGTGCTCCCAGTTGCCATAGTGGGCCACTCCGCATGCAGTTCACAGACCTTTCTCTGTCTCTGTGAGTAGCCCATCTGCGCACAGGTGGCCGCGCACCCGAGTGTTAGAAATCACTCCCATGCACCCAATCCTTCTACACTCCTTAAGAACTTTTCCAATACTGTCATTTGCAGGGCTCCTTTTTGACTGTCCCTCTGGGGGAGGGCAGTAATCAAAACATGGGGGGCACACTTCACAGCATGCCCCCTTCTTTCAGTGCCTGTTACCTGTTTTCAATACAACCAACCCGAGACCCTATAACAAGCCCGTGGTAGTAGCAATAAACTCTTGGGGAGCCCCCCCCCCCAAGAGAAATACACCACATCCTTCTTCTTGTCCTTTTCAATACCAAGGCCGCAGTAAGCCTGTGTGATGACCCCTTGTGGTAGGTAATGGAAACTGTCACAAGCAAGTTTCTCATATCTTCCCGGTTGCTCCTAACCTTTAGGGGTACCCCCCAGCCCCATGGAGGAAGGGGAGCAGTAAACAGAGTCTACTGCCCCCCTCCCTAAAAAGGCAGCACATGCCCCGCTGCCCCTCCTCAACACTTTCTCAGTGCCCCAGGCTCCTCTTGACCCTTTCTCTGAAATCCAGGCACTGCCTTTCCTGAGTGACACCAGCCTCCCTTTCTCTCCCTCTCTGGCCCCTCGTCTTCACTCTTCCCTACCTCGTCACTCCTCCCCCTCTCTCAGCCCCCACTCACCCTTCTCTCTCCGCCTCCTTACCTCACTCTCCACCTCATCTTCACTACCTCTTCACTCCTCCCCCTCTCTCACCCCCACCCTTCTCTCTCCGCCCCCTTACCTCACTCTCCACTACCTCGTCACTCCTCCCCCAGCCCACACTCACCCTTCTCTCTCCGCCTCCTTACCTCACTCTCCACCTCTGCCCCCTCCTCTTCACTACCTCGTCACTCCTCCCCCTCTCTCAGCCCACACTCACACCCACCCTTTTCTCTCCGCCCCCTTACCTCACTCTCCACTACCTCGTCACTCCTCCCCCTCTCTCAGCCCACACTCACCCCCACCCTTACCTCACTCTCCACTCTTTCCTACCTCGTCACTCCTCCCCACCCTTCTCTCTCCGCCCCTTACCTCACTCTCCACCTCTGCCCCCTCATCTTCACTACCTCTTCACTCCTCCCCCTCTCTCAGCCCACACTCACCCCCCCCCCCTTCTCTCTCCGCATCCTTACCTCCCTCTCCACCTTTGGCCCCTTCTCTCAAGTCACTCTTCCCATTCTCTCACTCTGCCAGCACCCAGACTCACTTCATGCACGTACCTCTCTGCACTTCACCATTGACACCCAAGTACGCACTTCACACACACACAGAGGTACAGACACTTTACTTACCAATTTGCCAGGCAGACACGACTTACCTCTGCTTTTCTGCCATCAGTCTCTTGGTGCCAATTCCGGGAATCGAACCCTGGTCGTCTGGTTGGAAGGCAGGAACTTACCCACTGGACCACAGGGGCTTCCATGTCTAGAGCCTTACAATTGGTCCGTATATCATGGCAATCCATGAAATGTAGAATGTATTACACAGTCCATGGCAGCAGAGCCTGAGTGAAGGTGATAGGTTCCCCGGCAGGGTAGGTATAAGGGAGGGAGAAATAGCTCATGGGTAGTGTCGCCTGCCTCTGATGAAAGGAGCCCTCCACTGCCAAGGGTTCAAATCCCGCCAGTGATGCATTTTTTTTTTTTTAAGTGTGAATTTAGCAAGCAGTATGTTTTTTTTCAATTACTAATACTATTTTTTGTTTGTAAATAGGAGTGAAAAATTGTGAGCTGTTTTTCATGCTCTTTTGGGAGCACAGTCTGTATGCTAGTGATAGAGGCCCACCACCATCCAACTTCCCCTCAAAGAGCTGTAGCGTAGTGGCACTGTCACCTGCCTCCAGTGGTTGTGGCTCTTTCTGATAAGGGTTCAAGTCCCAGCATGGGTGGCAATTTTTTGGAAAGTCTTAATTTCTCAAGTGCTATGTTTATTTTCATTTACTAATACTATTTTTACTTTGGGAGTGGGAGTGGGAGTGAGAAGGTGAGAGAGTGGTTTTGCATGCTCTTTTGAGAGCATGGCCTGTATGAGGCTGATAGAGTCCACTTCCGTAGCTGTTTTCCAAGAAGAAGCCGTAGCTGAGTGGTACTGTCGCCTACCTCTGGGGGCTTGGGCTTCCCCTCTCAGGCAAGGGTTCAAAGGTGCAACTTGTTTTTATAGTAAGAAGTCATGTTTTTTTTCCTTTACCTAATGCTGTTTTTCATTTGAAAACCAGAGAATTGGTGCCTGGAAATTTCAACTTTTCTCCCTCCTGACCTCCCTCCTCTTTTCCTGAGTGAAATATGGGCTACGCCTTATCTTTATTTCTCAATGTTTTTATTTTCTTCTTAAAATGTGAACTTTTGGGGAGTGGAGGGCAGAAATGAGCACTGGTATGTGAGAAGGGTGTTAAACGGGTAGCAAAATAGGCTGAGTGATGGCGAATTCTCTTTTTGCTCTAAGGTGAGCTCTGAAATGGGGTAGTAGCTGGGTCTGATAAAATGATGGGTACCATCCAGGGCAGGTGAAAGAAAGTACCTTTGTAAGCTGCAATCAGAAGCTAGACTTGTATTTTGCAAGAGGCAGAAAAGGGCAAAGTAGTGTCTTGATTAGACCTGCATTATGCCTGCTGCAGCAGGAGACAGAATGGAGCGAGTGGCTTGGCATTGGCTGTAAACACCCCAGTCTCTGTCTCATGCCTTTTGTGAAAGCCCACGAACGCCCAAGTTCTGTATAAAGGACGACTGCAGCTCATTCGGTACCCTGCTAAATGAGGGCAGGTCCTCCATGTCCAGCTCTTTGAGTGGCAAAATCCATAGCCTAAGACA
The DNA here is from genome assembly GCF_031143425.1 of Pleurodeles waltl. Taxonomy (NCBI): domain Eukaryota; kingdom Metazoa; phylum Chordata; class Amphibia; order Caudata; family Salamandridae; genus Pleurodeles; species Pleurodeles waltl. The sequence goes on from NW_027149902.1 coordinate 22,973, forward strand.
ACTTGGCAGCTTTAGAATTCTCCTGAAGACCATATGTTGGAGGACGTATCAATCCAGCAACCGTCTCAGACCGAAGGAAGCATGGGAGGACATTATTTGCATGGGACAGCCCTCTTTTCAATCCCACTGTTATGCTGCAGTTGCCTTGTAGCATTACTAGAGGGCAGCCGCATTAACAAAAGAGCACAGAGAGGCTTTAAACCTGCTTTCTTACATGCCTCTTGTTCGTGTTGGTCTTTGCTAGGCCTGTGGAGTGGAGCACATATCAATATTTTACCCAAAATAAGTAAAACAAAAACCCACATACACCATCTCAGAGCTTCCAGGCGCAATATGATGCTTGCAGGTGGAAGGATTTGCCATGTTTGGTGCATACATGTGCACAGTTAATGAGGCTCTTCCCACAATATCAGTAACACTCCCTTTGGTAGTATTCTTAGGCCAGAAATGTCAGGCACTCCTTCGGGGTATGAGGCCAAGCACCACTTTGTGAAGCCTGCTCCAATCATTTGCAGGATAGAAAGTAAGTGGAGAACAATTGCAGAGGGAGCCAGGCTGCAGAAAAGATGTTCAGGGTGGTATAGTAAACTCTAGCAGGGACTTTTGATCAAAGCACCGTGGGATGAGGACCCCAGACCTCTGTGCTTCTGCCCTCTTCTATGACTGCTCGATGCCCCCATCTCAGTTCTTCTCAAGCGTTACTTCCTAATACCCTACCTTTAGTAGTGTACCAACCCATTTTCAAACCTTTGAGCTTCCATAAAACACCCTTCCTGTGTGCCTTCCATTCGTATTCTCTCACTGACTCAGGTGCTTCAGCCACTTTTAAGTCTCGCGTGACCAGTTGAATACACATTGCTAGGAGCTCCTGGCACTTAGCAGTCTGTACAGCTGCTCTCAAAACACCCAGCCTACACTTCTTTAAATCAGATAGGCATGATGTGCCTCGCAATAAGCCCAGGCATTCCCTCTGTGGATCATATACCCAATCGAGAGAGGACAAATCAGTTGTTGGGCAGCACAAACTCCCTGCAGCCGCTGCCAGCTCACAAATTGTTGCCTATTTGCATGCCATGATCATTCTCTATGCCCCGTCCAACTAATTGCCACAGGTGCCCTCCTCCTACCTCATTGGTCTACTTCCTCAACTCCCCACCCCACTCCTCCCTTCGCGTTACTAAATTGTAGTGCTCCCAGTTGCCATAGTGGGCCACTCCGCATGCAGTTCACAGACCTTTCTCTGTCTCTGTGAGTAGCCCATCTGCGCACAGGTGGCCGCGCACCCGAGTGTTAGAAATCACTCCCATGCACCCAATCCTTCTACACTCCTTAAGAACTTTTCCAATACTGTCATTTGCAGGGCTCCTTTTTGACTGTCCCTCTGGGGGAGGGCAGTAATCAAAACATGGGGGGCACACTTCACAGCATGCCCCCTTCTTTCAGTGCCTGTTACCTGTTTTCAATACAACCAACCCGAGACCCTATAACAAGCCCGTGGTAGTAGCAATAAACTCTTGGGGAGCCCCCCCCCCCCAAGAGAAATACACCACATCCTTCTTCTTGTCCTTTTCAATACCAAGGCCGCAGTAAGCCTGTGTGATGACCCCTTGTGGTAGGTAATGGAAACTGTCACAAGCAAGTTTCTCATATCTTCCCGGTTGCTCCTAACCTTTAGGGGTACCCCCCAGCCCCATGGAGGAAGGGGAGCAGTAAACAGAGTCTACTGCCCCCCTCCCTAAAAAGGCAGCACATGCCCGCTGCCCCTCCTCAACACTTTCTCAGTGCCCCAGGCTCCTCTTGACCCTTTCTCTGAAATCCAGGCACTGCCTTTCCTGAGTGACACCAGCCTCCCTTTCTCTCCCTCTCTGGCCCCTCGTCTTCACTCTTCCCTACCTCGTCACTCCTCCCCCTCTCTCAGCCCACACTCACCCCCACCCTTTTCTCTCCGCCCCCTTACCTCCCTCTCCACTACCTCGTCACTCCTCCCCCTCTCACCCTTCTCTCTCCGCCTCCTTACCTCACTCTCCATTTCTGCCCCCTCGTCTTCACTCCTCCCCCTCTCTCAGCCCACACTCACCCCCACCCTTCTCTCTCCGCCTCCTTACCTCACTCTCCACTCTTTCCTACCTCGTCACTCCTCCCCCTCATCCCCACCCTTCTCTCTCCGCCCCTTACCTCACTCTCCACCTCTGCCCCCTCATCTTCACTACCTCTTCACTCCTCCCCCTCTCTCAGCCCACACTCACCCCCACCCTTCTCTCTCCGCCCCCTTACCTCACTCTCCACTACCTCGTCACTCCTCCCCCTCTCTCAGCCCCCACTCACCCTTCTCTCTCCGCCTCCTTACCTCACTCTCCACCTCATCTTCACTACCTCTTCACTCCTCCCCCTCTCTCAGCCCACACTCACCCCCACCCTTCTCTCTCCGCCCCCTTACCTCACTCTCCACTACCTCGTCACTCCTCCCCCAGCCCACACTCACCCTTCTCTCTCCGCCTCCTTACCTCACTCTCCAGCTCTGCCCCCTCGTCTTCACTCTTCCCTTTCTCTACCTCGTCACTCCTCCACCTCTCTCAGCCCACATCCCACCCTTCTCTCTCCGCCCCCTTACCTCACTCTCCACCTCCTCGTCTTCACTCTTTCCTACCTCGTCACTCCTCCCCCTCATCCCCACCCTTCTCTCTCCTCCCCCTTACCTCACTCTCCACCTCTGCCCCCTCCTCTTCACTACCTCGTCACTCCTCCCCCTCTCTCAGCCCACACTCACACCCACCCTTTTCTCTCCGCCCCCTTACCTCACTCTCCACTACCTCGTCACTCCTCCCCCTCCTCTCTCCGCCCCCTTACCTCACTCTCCACTACCTCGTCACTCCTCCCCCTCTCTCAGCCCACACTCACCCCCACCCTTACCTCACTCTCCACCTCCTCGTCTTCACTCTTTCCTACCTCGTCACTCCTCCCCACCCTTCTCTCTCCGCCCCTTACCTCACTCTCCACCTCTGCCCCCTCATCTTCACTACCTCTTCACTCCTCCCCCTCTCTCAGCCCACACTCACCCCCCCCCCTTCTCTCTCCGCATCCTTACCTCCCTCTCCACCTTTGGCCCCTTCTCTCAAGTCACTCTTCCCATTCTCTCACTCTGCCAGCACCCAGACTCACTTCATGCACGCACCTCTCTGCACTTCACCATTGACACCCAAGTACGCACTTCACACACACACAGAGACAGAGGTACAGACACTTTACTTACCAATTTGCCAGGCAGACACGACTTACCTCTGCTTTTCTGCCATCAGTCTCTTGGTGCCAATTCCGGGAATCGAACCCTGGTCGTCTGGTTGGAAGGCAGGAACTTACCCACTGGACCACAGGGGCTTCCATGTCTAGAGCCTTACAATTGGTCCGTATATCATGGCAATCCATGAAATGTAGAATGTATTACACAGTCCATGGCAGCAGAGCCTGAGTGAAGGTGATAGGTTCCCCGGCAGGGTAGGTATAAGGGAGGGAGAAATAGCTCATGGGTAGTGTCGCCTGCCTCTGATGAAAGGAGCCCTCCACTGCCAAGGGTTCAAATCCCGCCAGTGATGCATTTTTTTTTTTTTAAGTGTGAATTTAGCAAGCAGTATGTTTTTTTTCAATTACTAATACTATTTTTTGTTTGTAAATAGGAGTGAAAAATTGTGAGCTGTTTTTCATGCTCTTTTGGGAGCACAGTCTGTATGCTAGTGATAGAGGCCCACCGCCATCCAACTTCCCCTCAAAGAGCTGTAGCGTAGTGGCACTGTCACCTGCCTCCAGTGGTTGTGGCTCTTTCTGACAAGGGTTCAAGTCCCAGCATGGGTGGCAATTTTTTGGAAAGTCTTAATTTCTCAAGTGCTATGTTTATTTTCATTTACTAATACTATTTTTACTTTGGGAGTGGGAGTGGGAGTGAGAAGGTGAGAGAGTGGTTTTGCATGCTCTTTTGAGAGCATGGCCTGTATGAGGCTGATAGAGTCCACTTCCGTAGCTGTTTTCCAAGTAGAAGCCGTAGCTGAGTGGTACTGTCGCCTACCTCTGGGGGCTTGGGCTTCCCCTCTCAGGCAAGGGTTCAAAGGTGCAACTTGTTTTTATAGTAAGAAGTCATGTTTTTTTTCCTTTACCTAATGCTGTTTTTCATTTGAAAACCAGAGAATTGGTGCCTGGAAATTTCAACTTTTCTCCCTCCTGACCTCCCTCCTCTTTTCCTGAGTGAAATATGGGCTACGCCTTATCTTTATTTCTCAATGTTTTTATTTTCTTCTTAAAATGTGAACTTTTGGGGAGTGGAGGGCAGAAATGAGCACTGGTATGTGAGAAGGGTGTTAAACGGGTAGCAAAATAGGCTGAGTGATGGCGAATTCTCTTTTTGCTCTAAGGTGAGCTCTGAAATGGGGTAGTAGCTGGGTCTGATAAAATGATGGGTACCATCCAGGGCAGGTGAAAGAAAGTACCTTTGTAAGCTGCAATCAGAAGCTAGACTTGTATTTTGCAAGAGGCAGAAAAGGGCAAAGTAGTGTCTTGATTAGACCTGCATTATGCCTGCTGCAGCAGGAGACAGAATGGAGCGAGTGGCTTGGCATTGGCTGGTCTGGCATGTCCTGCGGCTGTAAACACCCCAGTCTCTGTCTCATGCCTTTTGTGAAAGCCCACGAACGCCCAAGTTCTGTATAAAGGACGACTGCAGCTCATTCGGTACCCTGCTAAATGAGGGCAGGTCCTCCATGTCCAGCTCTTTGAGTGGCAAAATCCATAGCCTAAGACAAGTTGGCAGCTTTAGAATTCTCCTGAAGACCATATGTTGGAGGACGTATCAATCCAGCAACCGTCTCAGACCGAAGGAAGCATGGGAGGACATTATTTTCATGGGACAGCCCTCTTTTCAATCCCACTGTTATGCTGCAGTTGCCTTGTAGCATTACTAGAGGGCAGCAGCATGAACAAAAGAGCACAGAGAGGCTTTAAACCTGCTTTCTTACATGCCTCTTGTTCGTGTTGGTCTTTGCTAGGCCTGTGGAGTGGAGCACATATCAATATTTTACCCAAAATAAGTAAAACAAAAACCCACATACACCATCTCAGAGCTTCCAGGCGCAATATGATGCTTGCAGGTGGAAGGATTTGCCATGTTTGGTGCATACATGTGCACAGTTAATGAGGCTCTTCCCACAATATCAGTAACACTCCCTTTGGTAGTATTCTTAGGCCAGAAATGTCAGGCACTCCTTCGGGGTATGAGGCCAAGCACCACTTTGTGAAGCCTGCTCCAATCATTTGCAGGATAGAAAGTAAGTGGAGAACAATTGCAGAGGGAGCCAGGCTGCAGAAAAGATGTTCAGGGTGGTATAGTAAACTCTAGCAGGGACTTTTGATCAAAGCACCGTGGGATGAGGACCCCAGACCTCTGTGCTTCTGCCCTCTTCTCTGACTGCTCGATGCCCCCATCTCAGTTCTTCTCAAGCGTTACTTCCTAATACCCTACCTTTAGTAGTGTACCAACCCATTTTCAAACCTTTGAGCTTCCATAAAACACCCTTCCTGTGTGCCTTCCATTCGTATTCTCTCACTGACTCAGGTGCTTCAGCCACTTTTAAGTCTCGCGTGACCAGTTGAATACACATTGCTAGGAGCTCCTGGCACTTAGCAGTCTGTACAGCTGCTCTCAAAACACCCAGCCTACACTTCTTTAAATCAGATAGGCATGATGTGCCTCGCAATAAGCCCAGGCATTCCCTCTGTGGATCATATACCCAATCGAGAGAGGACAAATCAGTTGTTGGGCAGCACAAACTCCCTGCAGCCGCTGCCAGCTCACAAATTGTTGCCTATTTGCATGCCATGATCATTCTCTATGCCCCGTCCAACTAATTGCCACAGGTGCCCTCCTCCTACCTCATTGGTCTACTTCCTCAACTCCCCACCCCACTCCTCCCTTCGCGTTACTAAATTGTAGTGCTCCCAGTTGCCATAGTGGGCCACTCCGCATGCAGTTCACAGACCTTTCTCTGTCTCTGTGAGTAGCCCATCTGCGCACAGGTGGCCGCGCACCCGAGTGTTAGAAATCACTCCCATGCACCCAATCCTTCTACACTCCTTAAGAACTTTTCCAATACTGTCATTTGCAGGGCTCCTTTTTGACTGTCCCTCTGGGGGAGGGCAGTAATCAAAACATGGGGGGCACACTTCACAGCATGCCCCCTTCTTTCAGTGCCTGTTACCTGTTTTCAATACAACCAACCCGAGACCCTATAACAAGCCCGTGGTAGTAGCAATAAACTCTTGGGGAGCCCCCCCCCCAAGAGAAATACACCACATCCTTCTTCTTGTCCTTTTCAATACCAAGGCCGCAGTAAGCCTGTGTGATGACCCCTTGTGGTAGGTAATGGAAACTGTCACAAGCAAGTTTCTCATATCTTCCCGGTTGCTCCTAACCTTTAGGGGTACCCCCCAGCCCCATGGAGGAAGGGGAGCAGTAAACAGAGTCTACTGCCCCCCTCCCTAAAAAGGCAGCACATGCCCGCTGCCCCTCCTCAACACTTTCTCAGTGCCCCAGGCTCCTCTTGACCCTTTCTCTGAAATCCAGGCACTGCCTTTCCTGAGTGACACCAGCCTCCCTTTCTCTCCCTCTCTGGCCCCTCGTCTTCACTCTTCCCTACCTCGTCACTCCTCCCCCTCTCTCAGCCCACACTCACCCCCACCCTTTTCTCTCCGCCCCCTTACCTCCCTCTCCACTACCTCGTCACTCCTCCCCCTCTCACCCTTCTCTCTCCGCCTCCTTACCTCACTCTCCATTTCTGCCCCCTCGTCTTCACTCCTCCCCCTCTCTCAGCCCACACTCACCCCCACCCTTCTCTCTCCGCCCCCTTACCTCACTCTCCACTACCTCGTCACTCCTCCCCCTCTCTCAGCCCACACTCACCCCCACCCTTCTCTCTCCGCCTCCTTACCTCACTCTCCACCCTTTCCTACCTCGTCACTCCTCCCCCTCATCCCCACCCTTCTCTCTCCGCCCCTTACCTCACTCTCCACCCTTTCCTACCTCGTCACTCCTCCCCCTCACCCCCACCCTTCTCTCTCCGCCTCCTTACCTCACTCTCCACCTCCTCGTCTTCTCTCTTTCCTACCTCGTCACTCCTCCCCCTCATCCCCACCCTTCTCTCTCCGCCCCTTACCTCACTCTCCACCTCTGCCCCCTCATCTTCACTACCTCTTCACTCCTCCCCCTCTCTCAGCCCACACTCACCCCCACCCTTCTCTCTCCGCCCCCTTACCTCACTCTCCACTACCTCGTCACTCCTCCCCCTCTCTCAGCCCCCACTCACCCTTCTCTCTCCGCCTCCTTACCTCACTCTCCACCTCATCTTCACTACCTCTTCACTCCTCCCCCTCTCTCAGCCCACACTCACCCCCACCCTTCTCTCTCCGCCCCCTTACCTCACTCTCCACTACCTCGTCACTCCTCCCCCAGCCCACACTCACCCTTCTCTCTCCGCCTCCTTACCTCACTCTCCAGCTCTGCCCCCTCGTCTTCACTCTTCCCTTTCTCTACCTCGTCACTCCTCCACCTCTCTCAGCCCACATCCCACCCTTCTCTCTCCGCCCCCTTACCTCACTCTCCACCTCCTCGTCTTCACTCTTTCCTACCTCGTCACTCCTCCCCCCCCTTCTCTCTCATCCCCCTTACCTCACTCTCCACCTCTGCCCCCTCCTCTTCACTACCTCGTCACTCCTCCCCCTCTCTCAGCCCACACTCACACCCACCCTTTTCTCTCCGCCCCCTTACCTCACTCTCCACTACCTCGTCACTCCTCCCCCTCCTCTCTCCGCCCCCTTACCTCACTCTCCACTACCTCGTCACTCCTCCCCCTCTCTCAGCCCACACTCACCCCCACCCTTACCTCACTCTCCACCTCCTCGTCTTCACTCTTTCCTACCTCGTCACTCCTCCCCACCCTTCTCTCTCCGCCCCTTACCTCACTCTCCACCTCTGCCCCCTCATCTTCACTACCTCTTCACTCCTCCCCCTCTCTCAGCCCACACTCACCCCCCCCCCCCTTCTCTCTCCGCATCCTTACCTCCCTCTCCACCTTTGGCCCCTTCTCTCAAGTCACTCTTCCCATTCTCTCACTCTGCCAGCACCCAGACTCACTTCATGCACGCACCTCTCTGCACTTCACCATTGACACCCAAGTACGCACTTCACACACACACAGAGGTACAGACACTTTACTTACCAATTTGCCAGGCAGACACGACTTACCTCTGCTTTTCTGCCATCAGTCTCTTGGTGCCAATTCCGGGAATCGAACCCTGGTCGTCTGGTTGGAAGGCAGGAACTTACCCACTGGACCACAGGGGCTTCCATGTCTAGAGCCTTACAATTGGTCCGTATATCATGGCAATCCATGAAATGTAGAATGTATTACACAGTCCATGGCAGCAGAGCCTGAGTGAAGGTGATAGGTTCCCCGGCAGGGTAGGTATAAGGGAGGGAGAAATAGCTCATGGGTAGTGTCGCCTGCCTCTGATGAAAGGAGCCCTCCACTGCCATGGGTTCAAATCCCACCAGTGATGCATTTTTTTTTTTTTAAGTGTGAATTTAGCAAGCAGTATGTTTTTTTTCAATTACTAATACTATTTTTTGTTTGTAAATAGGAGTGAAAAATTGTGAGCTGTTTTTCATGCTCTTTTGGGAGCACAGTCTGTATGCTAGTGATAGAGGCCCACCGCCATCCAACTTCCCCTCAAAGAGCTGTAGCGTAGTGGCACTGTCCCCTGCCTCCAGTGGTTGTGGCTCTTTCTGACAAGGGTTCAAGTCCAAGCATGGGTGGCAATTTTTTGGAAAGTCTTAATTTCTCAAGTGCTATGTTTATTTTCATTTACTAATACTATTTTTATTTTGGGAGTGGGAGTGAGAAGGTGAGAGAGTGGTTTTGCATGCTCTTTTGAGAGCATGGCCTGTATGAGGCTGATAGAGTCCACTTCCGTAGCTGTTTTCCAAGAAGAAGCCGTAGCTGAGTGGTACTGTCGCCTACCTCTGGGGGCTTGGGCTTCCCCTCTCAGGCAAGGGTTCAAAGGTGCAACTTGTTTTTATAGTAAGAAGTCATGTTTTTTTTCCTTTACCTAATGCTGTTTTTCATTTGAAAACCAGAGAATTGGTGCCTGGAAATTTCAACTTTTCTCCCTCCTGACCTCCCTCCTCTTTTCCTGAGTGAAATATGGGCTACGCCTTATCTTTATTTCTCAATGTTTTTATTTTCTTCTTAAAATGTGAACTTTTGGGGAGTGGAGGGCAGAAATGAGCACTGGTATGTGAGAAGGGTGTTAAACGGGTAGCAAAATAGGCTGAGTGATGGCGAATTCTCTTTTTGCTCTAAGGTGAGCTCTGAAATGGGGTAGTAGCTGGGTCTGATAAAATGATGGGTACCATCCAGGGCAGGTGAAAGAAAGTACCTTTGTAAGCTGCAATCAGAAGCTAGACTTGTATTTTGCAAGAGGCAGAAAAGGGCAAAGTAGTGTCTTGATTAGACCTGCATTATGCCTGCTGCAGCAGGAGACAGAATGGAGCGAGTGGCTTGGCATTGGCTGTAAACACCCCAGTCTCTGTCTCATGCCTTTTGTGAAAGCCCACGAACGCCCACGAACGCCCAAGTTCTGTATAAAGGACGACTGCAGCTCATTCGGTACCCTGCTAAATGAGGGCAGGTCCTCCATGTCCAGCTCTTTGAGTGGCAAAATCCATAGCCTAAGACAAGTTGGCAGCTTTAGAATTCTCCTGAAGACCATATGTTGGAGGACGTATCAATCCAGCAACCGTCTCAGACCGAAGGAAGCATGGGAGGACATTATTTGCATGGGACAGCCCTCTTTTCAATCCCACTGTTATGCTGCAGTTGCCTTGTAGCATTACTAGAGGGCAGCAGCATGAACAAAAGAGCACAGAGAGGCTTTAAACCTGCTTTCTTACATGCCTCTTGTTCGTGTTGGTCTTTGCTAGGCCTGTGGAGTGGAGCACATATCAATATTTTACCCAAAATAAGTAAAACAAAAACCCACATACACCATCTCAGAGCTTCCAGGCGCAATATGATGCTTGCAGGTGGAAGGATTTGCCATGTTTGGTGCATACATGTGCACAGTTAATGAGGCTCTTCCCACAATATCAGTAACACTCCCTTTGGTAGTATTCTTAGGCCAGAAATGTCAGGCACTCCTTCGGGGTATGAGGCCAAGCACCACTTTGTGAAGCCTGCTCCAATCATTTGCAGGATAGAAAGTAAGTGGAGAACAATTGCAGAGGGAGCCAGGCTGCAGAAAAGATGTTCAGGGTGGTATAGTAAACTCTAGCAGGGACTTTTGATCAAAGCACCGTGGGATGAGGACCCCAGACCTCTGTGCTTCTGCCCTCTTCTCTGACTGCTCGATGCCCCCATCTCAGTTCTTCTCAAGCGTTACTTCCTAATACCCTACCTTTAGTAGTGTACCAACCCATTTTCAAACCTTTGAGCTTCCATAAAACACCCTTCCTGTGTGCCTTCCATTCGTATTCTCTCACTGACTCAGGTGCTTCAGCCACTTTTAAGTCTCGCGTGACCAGTTGAATACACATTGCTAGGAGCTCCTGGCACTTAGCAGTCTGTACAGCTGCTCTCAAAACACCCAGCCTACACTTCTTTAAATCAGATAGGCATGATGTGCCTCGCAATAAGCCCAGGCATTCCCTCTGTGGATCATATACCCAATCGAGAGAGGACAAATCAGTTGTTGGGCAGCACAAACTCCCTGCAGCCGCTGCCAGCTCACAAATTGTTGCCTATTTGCATGCCATGATCATTCTCTATGCCCCGTCCAACTAATTGCCACAGGTGCCCTCCTCCTACCTCATTGGTCTACTTCCTCAACTCCCCACCCCACTCCTCCCTTCGCGTTACTAAATTGTAGTGCTCCCAGTTGCCATAGTGGGCCACTCCGCATGCAGTTCACAGACCTTTCTCTGTCTCTGTGAGTAGCCCATCTGCGCACAGGTGGCCGCGCACCCGAGTGTTAGAAATCACTCCCATGCACCCAATCCTTCTACACTCCTTAAGAACTTTTCCAATACTGTCATTTGCAGGGCTCCTTTTTGACTGTCCCTCTGGGGGAGGGCAGTAATCAAAACATGGGGGGCACACTTCACAGCATGCCCCCTTCTTTCAGTGCCTGTTACCTGTTTTCAATACAACCAACCCGAGACCCTATAACAAGCCCGTGGTAGTAGCAATAAACTCTTGGGGAGCCCCCCCCCCCAAGAGAAATACACCACATCCTTCTTCTTGTCCTTTTCAATACCAAGGCCGCAGTAAGCCTGTGTGATGACCCCTTGTGGTAGGTAATGGAAACTGTCACAAGCAAGTTTCTCATATCTTCCCGGTTGCTCCTAACCTTTAGGGGTACCCCCCAGCCCCATGGAGGAAGGGGAGCAGTAAACAGAGTCTACTGCCCCCCTCCCTAAAAAGGCAGCACATGCCCCGCTGCCCCTCCTCAACACTTTCTCAGTGCCCCAGGCTCCTCTTGACCCTTTCTCTGAAATCCAGGCACTGCCTTTCCTGAGTGACACCAGCCTCCCTTTCTCTCCCTCTCTGGCCCCTCGTCTTCACTCTTCCCTACCTCGTCACTCCTCCCCCTCTCTCAGCCCACACTCACCCCCACCCTTTTCTCTCCGCCCCCTTACCTCCCTCTCCACTACCTCGTCACTCCTCCCCCTCTCACCCTTCTCTCTCCGCCCCCTTACCTCACTCTCCATTTCTGCCCCCTCGTCTTCACTCCTCCCCCTCTCTCAGCCCACACTCACCCCCACCCTTCTCTCTCCGCCCCCTTACCTCACTCTCCACTACCTCGTCACTCCTCCCCCTCTCTCAGCCCACACTCACCCCCACCCTTCTCTCTCCGCCTCCTTACCTCACTCTCCACCTCCTCGTCTTCACTCTTTCCTACCTCGTCACTCCTCCCCCTCATCCCCACCCTTCTCTCTCCGCCCCTTACCTCACTCTCCACCTCTGCCCCCTCATCTTCACTACCTCTTCACTCCTCCCCCTCTCTCAGCCCACACTCACCCCCACCCTTCTCTCTCCGCCCCCTTACCTCACTCTCCACTACCTCGTCACTCCTCCCCCTCTCTCAGCCCCCACTCACCCTTCTCTCTCCGCCTCCTTACCTCACTCTCCACCTCATCTTCACTACCTCTTCACTCCTCCCCCTCTCTCAGCCCACACTCACCCCCACCCTTCTCTCTCCGCCCCCTTACCTCACTCTCCACTACCTCGTCACTCCTCCCCCAGCCCACACTCACCCTTCTCTCTCCGCCTCCTTACCTCACTCTCCACCTCTGCCCCCTCCTCTTCACTACCTCGTCACTCCTCCCCCTCTCTCAGCCCACACTCACACCCACCCTTTTCTCTCCGCCCCCTTACCTCACTCTCCACTACCTCGTCACTCCTCCCCCTCTCACCCTTCTCTCTCCGCCTCCTTACCTCACTCTCCACCTCATCTTCACTACCTCTTCACTCCTCCCCCTCTCTCAGCCCACACTCACCCCCACCCTTCTCTCTCCGCCCCCTTACCTCACTCTCCACTACCTCGTCACTCCTCCCCCTCTCACCCTTCTCTCTCCGCCTCCTTACCTCACTCTCCATTTCTGCCCCCTCGTCTTCACTCCTCCCCCTCTCTCAGCCCACACTCACCCCCACCCTTCTCTCTCCGCCTCCTTACCTCACTCTCCACCTCCTCGTCTTCACTCTTTCCTACCTCGTCACTCCTCCCCCTCATCCCCACCCTTCTCTCTCCGCCCCTTACCTCACTCTCCACCTCTGCCCCCTCATCTTCACTACCTCTTCACTCCTCCCCCTCTCTCAGCCCACACTCACCCCCACCCTTCTCTCTCCGCCCCCTTACCTCACTCTCCACTACCTCGTCACTCCTCCCCCTCTCTCAGCCCCCACTCACCCTTCTCTCTCCGCCTCCCTCTCCACCTCATCTTCACTACCTCTTCACTCCTCCCCCTCTCTCAGCCCACACTCACCCCCACCCTTCTCTCTCCGCCCCCTTACCTCACTCTCCACCTCTGCCCCCTCATCTTCACTACCTCGTCACTCCTCCCCCTCTCTCAGCCCACACTCACCCCCACCCTTACCTCACTCTCCACCTCCTCGTCTTCACTCTTTCCTACCTCGTCACTCCTCCCCACCCTTCTCTCTCCGCCCCTTACCTCACTCTCCACCTCTGCCCCCTCATCTTCACTACCTCTTCACTCCTCCCCCTCTCTCAGCCCACACTCACCCCCCCCCCCCTTCTCTCTCCGCATCCTTACCTCCCTCTCCACCTTTGGCCCCTTCTCTCAAGTCACTCTTCCCATTCTCTCACTCTGCCAGCACCCAGACTCACTTCATGCACGCACCTCTCTGCACTTCACCATTGACACCCAAGTACGCACTTCACACACACACAGAGACAGAGGTACAGACACTTTACTTACCAATTTGCCAGGCAGACACGACTTACCTCTGCTTTTCTGCCATCAGTCTCTTGGTGCCAATTCCGGGAATCGAACCCTGGTCGTCTGGTTGGAAGGCAGGAACTTACCCACTGGACCACAGGGGCTTCCATGTCTAGAGCCTTACAATTGGTCCGTATATCATGGCAATCCATGAAATGTAGAATGTATTACACAGTCCATGGCAGCAGAGCCTGAGTGAAGGTGATAGGTTCCCCGGCAGGGTAGGTATAAGGGAGGGAGAAATAGCTCATGGGTAGTGTCGCCTGCCTCTGATGAAAGGAGCCCTCCACTGCCAAGGGTTCAAATCCCGCCAGTGATGCATTTTTTTTTTTTTAAGTGTGAATTTAGCAAGCAGTATGTTTTTTTTCAATTACTAATACTATTTTTTGTTTGTAAATAGGAGTGAAAAATTGTGAGCTGTTTTTCATGCTCTTTTGGGAGCACAGTCTGTATGCTAGTGATAGAGGCCCACCGCCATCCAACTTCCCCTCAAAGAGCTGTAGCGTAGTGGCACTGTCACCTGCCTCCAGTGGTTGTGGCTCTTTCTGACAAGGGTTCAAGTCCCAGCATGGGTGGCAATTTTTTGGAAAGTCTTAATTTCTCAAGTGCTATGTTTATTTTCATTTACTAATACTATTTTTACTTTGGGAGTGGGAGTGGGAGTGAGAAGGTGAGAGAGTGGTTTTGCATGCTCTTTTGAGAGCATGGCCTGTATGAGGCTGATAGAGTCCACTTCCGTAGCTGTTTTCCAAGAAGAAGCCGTAGCTGAGTGGTACTGTCGCCTACCTCTGGGGGCTTGGGCTTCCCCTCTCAGGCAAGGGTTCAAAGGTGCAACTTGTTTTTATAGTAAGAAGTCATGTTTTTTTTCCTTTACCTAATGCTGTTTTTCATTTGAAAACCAGAGAATTGGTGCCTGGAAATTTCAACTTTTCTCCCTCCTGACCTCCCTCCTCTTTTCCTGAGTGAAATATGGGCTACGCCTTATCTTTATTTCTCAATGTTTTTATTTTCTTCTTAAAATGTGAACTTTTGGGGAGTGGAGGGCAGAAATGAGCACTGGTATGTGAGAAGGGTGTTAAACGGGTAGCAAAATAGGCTGAGTGATGGCGAATTCTCTTTTTGCTCTAAGGTGAGCTCTGAAATGGGGTAGTAGCTGGGTCTGATAAAATGATGGGTACCATCCAGGGCAGGTGAAAGAAAGTACCTTTGTAAGCTGCAATCAGAAGCTAGACTTGTATTTTGCAAGAGGCAGAAAAGGGCAAAGTAGTGTCTTGATTAGACCTGCATTATGCCTGCTGCAGCAGGAGACAGAATGGAGCGAGTGGCTTGGCATTGGCTGGTCTGGCATGTCCTGCGGCTGTAAACACCCCAGTCTCTGTCTCATGCCTTTTGTGAAAGCCCACGAACGCCCAAGTTCTGTATAAAGGACGACTGCAGCTCATTCGGTACCCTGCTAAATGAGGGCAGGTCCTCCATGTCCAGCTCTTTGAGTGGCAAAATCCATAGCCTAAGACAACTTGGCAGCTTTAGAATTCTCCTGAAGACCATATGTTGGAGGACGTATCAATCCAGCAACCGTCTCAGACCGAAGGAAGCATGGGAGGACATTATTTGCATGGGACAGCCCTCTTTTCAATCCCACTGTTATGCTGCAGTTGCCTTGTAGCATTACTAGAGGGCAGCCGCATTAACAAAAGAGCACAGAGAGGCTTTAAACCTGCTTTCTTACATGCCTCTTGTTCGTGTTGGTCTTTGCTAGGCCTGTGGAGTGGAGCACATATCAATATTTTACCCAAAATAAGTAAAACAAAAACCCACATACACCATCTCAGAGCTTCCAGGCGCAATATGATGCTTGCAGGTGGAAGGATTTGCCATGTTTGGTGCATACATGTGCACAGTTAATGAGGCTCTTCCCACAATATCAGTAACACTCCCTTTGGTAGTATTCTTAGGCCAGAAATGTCAGGCACTCCTTCGGGGTATGAGGCCAAGCACCACTTTGTGAAGCCTGCTCCAATCATTTGCAGGATAGAAAGTAAGTGGAGAACAATTGCAGAGGGAGCCAGGCTGCAGAAAAGATGTTCAGGGTGGTATAGTAAACTCTAGCAGGGACTTTTGATCAAAGCACCGTGGGATGAGGACCCCAGACCTCTGTGCTTCTGCCCTCTTCTATGACTGCTCGATGCCCCCATCTCAGTTCTTCTCAAGCGTTACTTCCTAATACCCTACCTTTAGTAGTGTACCAACCCATTTTCAAACCTTTGAGCTTCCATAAAACACCCTTCCTGTGTGCCTTCCATTCGTATTCTCTCACTGACTCAGGTGCTTCAGCCACTTTTAAGTCTCGCGTGACCAGTTGAATACACATTGCTAGGAGCTCCTGGCACTTAGCAGTCTGTACAGCTGCTCTCAAAACACCCAGCCTACACTTCTTTAAATCAGATAGGCATGATGTGCCTCGCAATAAGCCCAGGCATTCCCTCTGTGGATCATATACCCAATCGAGAGAGGACAAATCAGTTGTTGGGCAGCACAAACTCCCTGCAGCCGCTGCCAGCTCACAAATTGTTGCCTATTTGCATGCCATGATCATTCTCTATGCCCCGTCCAACTAATTGCCACAGGTGCCCTCCTCCTACCTCATTGGTCTACTTCCTCAACTCCCCACCCCACTCCTCCCTTCGCGTTACTAAATTGTAGTGCTCCCAGTTGCCATAGTGGGCCACTCCGCATGCAGTTCACAGACCTTTCTCTGTCTCTGTGAGTAGCCCATCTGCGCACAGGTGGCCGCGCACCCGAGTGTTAGAAATCACTCCCATGCACCCAATCCTTCTACACTCCTTAAGAACTTTTCCAATACTGTCATTTGCAGGGCTCCTTTTTGACTGTCCCTCTGGGGGAGGGCAGTAATCAAAACATGGGGGGCACACTTCACAGCATGCCCCCTTCTTTCAGTGCCTGTTACCTGTTTTCAATACAACCAACCCGAGACCCTATAACAAGCCCGTGGTAGTAGCAATAAACTCTTGGGGAGCCCCCCCCCCCAAGAGAAATACACCACATCCTTCTTCTTGTCCTTTTCAATACCAAGGCCGCAGTAAGCCTGTGTGATGACCCCTTGTGGTAGGTAATGGAAACTGTCACAAGCAAGTTTCTCATATCTTCCCGGTTGCTCCTAACCTTTAGGGGTACCCCCCAGCCCCATGGAGGAAGGGGAGCAGTAAACAGAGTCTACTGCCCCCCTCCCTAAAAAGGCAGCACATGCCCGCTGCCCCTCCTCAACACTTTCTCAGTGCCCCAGGCTCCTCTTGACCCTTTCTCTGAAATCCAGGCACTGCCTTTCCTGAGTGACACCAGCCTCCCTTTCTCTCCCTCTCTGGCCCCTCGTCTTCACTCTTCCCTACCTCGTCACTCCTCCCCCTCTCTCAGCCCACACTCACCCCCACCCTTTTCTCTCCGCCCCCTTACCTCCCTCTCCACTACCTCGTCACTCCTCCCCCTCTCACCCTTCTCTCTCCGCCTCCTTACCTCACTCTCCATTTCTGCCCCCTCGTCTTCACTCCTCCCCCTCTCTCAGCCCACACTCACCCCCACCCTTCTCTCTCCGCCCCCTTACCTCACTCTCCACTACCTCGTCACTCCTCCCCCTCTCTCAGCCCACACTCACCCCCACCCTTCTCTCTCCGCCTCCTTACCTCACTCTCCACTCTTTCCTACCTCGTCACTCCTCCCCCTCATCCCCACCCTTCTCTCTCCGCCCCTTACCTCACTCTCCACCTCTGCCCCCTCATCTTCACTACCTCTTCACTCCTCCCCCTCTCTCAGCCCACACTCACCCCCACCCTTCTCTCTCCGCCCCCTTACCTCACTCTCCACTACCTCGTCACTCCTCCCCCTCTCTCAGCCCCCACTCACCCTTCTCTCTCCGCCTCCTTACCTCACTCTCCACCTCATCTTCACTACCTCTTCACTCCTCCCCCTCTCTCAGCCCACACTCACCCCCACCCTTCTCTCTCCGCCCCCTTACCTCACTCTCCACTACCTCGTCACTCCTCCCCCAGCCCACACTCACCCTTCTCTCTCCGCCTCCTTACCTCACTCTCCAGCTCTGCCCCCTCGTCTTCACTCTTCCCTTTCTCTACCTCGTTACTCCTCCACCTCTCTCAGCCCACATCCCACCCTTCTCTCTCCGCCCCCTTACCTCACTCTCCACCTCCTCGTCTTCACTCTTTCCTACCTCGTCACTCCTCCCCCTCATCCCCACCCTTCTCTCTCCTCCCCCTTACCTCACTCTCCACCTCTGCCCCCTCCTCTTCACTACCTCGTCACTCCTCCCCCTCTCTCAGCCCACACTCACACCCACCCTTTTCTCTCCGCCCCCTTACCTCACTCTCCACTACCTCGTCACTCCTCCCCCTCCTCTCTCCGCCCCCTTACCTCACTCTCCACTACCTCGTCACTCCTCCCCCTCTCTCAGCCCACACTCACCCCCACCCTTACCTCACTCTCCACCTCCTCGTCTTCACTCTTTCCTACCTCGTCACTCCTCCCCACCCTTCTCTCTCCGCCCCTTACCTCACTCTCCACCTCTGCCCCCTCATCTTCACTACCTCTTCACTCCTCCCCCTCTCTCAGCCCACACTCACCCCCCCCCCCCTTCTCTCTCCGCATCCTTACCTCCCTCTCCACCTTTGGCCCCTTCTCTCAAGTCACTCTTCCCATTCTCTCACTCTGCCAGCACCCAGACTCACTTCATGCACGCACCTCTCTGCACTTCACCATTGACACCCAAGTACGCACTTCACACACACACAGAGACAGAGGTACAGACACTTTACTTACCAATTTGCCAGGCAGACACGACTTACCTCTGCTTTTCTGCCATCAGTCTCTTGGTGCCAATTCCGGGAATCGAACCCTGGTCGTCTGGTTGGAAGGCAGGAACTTACCCACTGGACCACAGGGGCTTCCATGTCTAGAGCCTTACAATTGGTCCGTATATCATGGCAATCCATGAAATGTAGAATGTATTACACAGTCCATGGCAGCAGAGCCTGAGTGAAGGTGATAGGTTCCCCGGCAGGGTAGGTATAAGGGAGGGAGAAATAGCTCATGGGTAGTGTCGCCTGCCTCTGATGAAAGGAGCCCTCCACTGCCAAGGGTTCAAATCCCGCCAGTGATGCATTTTTTTTTTTTTAAGTGTGAATTTAGCAAGCAGTATGTTTTTTTTCAATTACTAATACTATTTTTTGTTTGTAAATAGGAGTGAAAAATTGTGAGCTGTTTTTCATGCTCTTTTGGGAGCACAGTCTGTATGCTAGTGATAGAGGCCCACCGCCATCCAACTTCCCCTCAAAGAGCTGTAGCGTAGTGGCACTGTCACCTGCCTCCAGTGGTTGTGGCTCTTTCTGACAAGGGTTCAAGTCCCAGCATGGGTGGCAATTTTTTGGAAAGTCTTAATTTCTCAAGTGCTATGTTTATTTTCATTTACTAATACTATTTTTACTTTGGGAGTGGGAGTGGGAGTGAGAAGGTGAGAGAGTGGTTTTGCATGCTCTTTTGAGAGCATGGCCTGTATGAGGCTGATAGAGTCCACTTCCGTAGCTGTTTTCCAAGAAGAAGCCGTAGCTGAGTGGTACTGTCGCCTACCTCTGGGGGCTTGGGCTTCCCCTCTCAGGCAAGGGTTCAAAGGTGCAACTTGTTTTTATAGTAAGAAGTCATGTTTTTTTTCCTTTACCTAATGCTGTTTTTCATTTGAAAACCAGAGAATTGGTGCCTGGAAATTTCAACTTTTCTCCCTCCTGACCTCCCTCCTCTTTTCCTGAGTGAAATATGGGCTACGCCTTATCTTTATTTCTCAATGTTTTTATTTTCTTCTTAAAATGTGAACTTTTGGGGAGTGGAGGGCAGAAATGAGCACTGGTATGTGAGAAGGGTGTTAAACGGGTAGCAAAATAGGCTGAGTGATGGCGAATTCTCTTTTTGCTCTAAGGTGAGCTCTGAAATGGGGTAGTAGCTGGGTCTGATAAAATGATGGGTACCATCCAGGGCAGGTGAAAGAAAGTACCTTTGTAAGCTGCAATCAGAAGCTAGACTTGTATTTTGCAAGAGGCAGAAAAGGGCAAAGTAGTGTCTTGATTAGACCTGCATTATGCCTGCTGCAGCAGGAGACAGAATGGAGCGAGTGGCTTGGCATTGGCTGGTCTGGCATGTCCTGCGGCTGTAAACACCCCAGTCTCTGTCTCATGCCTTTTGTGAAAGCCCACGAACGCCCAAGTTCTGTATAAAGGACGACTGCAGCTCATTCGGTACCCTGCTAAATGAGGGCAGGTCCTCCATGTCCAGCTCTTTGAGTGGCAAAATCCATAGCCTAAGACAACTTGGCAGCTTTAGAATTCTCCTGAAGACCATATGTTGGAGGACGTATCAATCCAGCAACCGTCTCAGACCGAAGGAAGCATGGGAGGACATTATTTGCATGGGACAGCCCTCTTTTCAATCCCACTGTTATGCTGCAGTTGCCTTGTAGCATTACTAGAGGGCAGCCGCATTAACAAAAGAGCACAGAGAGGCTTTAAACCTGCTTTCTTACATGCCTCTTGTTCGTGTTGGTCTTTGCTAGGCCTGTGGAGTGGAGCACATATCAATATTTTACCCAAAATAAGTAAAACAAAAACCCACATACACCATCTCAGAGCTTCCAGGCGCAATATGATGCTTGCAGGTGGAAGGATTTGCCATGTTTGGTGCATACATGTGCACAGTTAATGAGGCTCTTCCCACAATATCAGTAACACTCCCTTTGGTAGTATTCTTAGGCCAGAAATGTCAGGCACTCCTTCGGGGTATGAGGCCAAGCACCACTTTGTGAAGCCTGCTCCAATCATTTGCAGGATAGAAAGTAAGTGGAGAACAATTGCAGAGGGAGCCAGGCTGCAGAAAAGATGTTCAGGGTGGTATAGTAAACTCTAGCAGGGACTTTTGATCAAAGCACCGTGGGATGAGGACCCCAGACCTCTGTGCTTCTGCCCTCTTCTATGACTGCTCGATGCCCCCATCTCAGTTCTTCTCAAGCGTTACTTCCTAATACCCTACCTTTAGTAGTGTACCAACCCATTTTCAAACCTTTGAGCTTCCATAAAACACCCTTCCTGTGTGCCTTCCATTCGTATTCTCTCACTGACTCAGGTGCTTCAGCCACTTTTAAGTCTCGCGTGACCAGTTGAATACACATTGCTAGGAGCTCCTGGCACTTAGCAGTCTGTACAGCTGCTCTCAAAACACCCAGCCTACACTTCTTTAAATCAGATAGGCATGATGTGCCTCGCAATAAGCCCAGGCATTCCCTCTGTGGATCATATACCCAATCGAGAGAGGACAAATCAGTTGTTGGGCAGCACAAACTCCCTGCAGCCGCTGCCAGCTCACAAATTGTTGCCTATTTGCATGCCATGATCATTCTCTATGCCCCGTCCAACTAATTGCCACAGGTGCCCTCCTCCTACCTCATTGGTCTACTTCCTCAACTCCCCACCCCACTCCTCCCTTCGCGTTACTAAATTGTAGTGCTCCCAGTTGCCATAGTGGGCCACTCCGCATGCAGTTCACAGACCTTTCTCTGTCTCTGTGAGTAGCCCATCTGCGCACAGGTGGCCGCGCACCCGAGTGTTAGAAATCACTCCCATGCACCCAATCCTTCTACACTCCTTAAGAACTTTTCCAATACTGTCATTTGCAGGGCTCCTTTTTGACTGTCCCTCTGGGGGAGGGCAGTAATCAAAACATGGGGGGCACACTTCACAGCATGCCCCCTTCTTTCAGTGCCTGTTACCTGTTTTCAATACAACCAACCCGAGACCCTATAACAAGCCCGTGGTAGTAGCAATAAACTCTTGGGGAGCCCCCCCCCCCAAGAGAAATACACCACATCCTTCTTCTTGTCCTTTTCAATACCAAGGCCGCAGTAAGCCTGTGTGATGACCCCTTGTGGTAGGTAATGGAAACTGTCACAAGCAAGTTTCTCATATCTTCCCGGTTGCTCCTAACCTTTAGGGGTACCCCCCAGCCCCATGGAGGAAGGGGAGCAGTAAACAGAGTCTACTGCCCCCCTCCCTAAAAAGGCAGCACATGCCCGCTGCCCCTCCTCAACACTTTCTCAGTGCCCCAGGCTCCTCTTGACCCTTTCTCTGAAATCCAGGCACTGCCTTTCCTGAGTGACACCAGCCTCCCTTTCTCTCCCTCTCTGGCCCCTCGTCTTCACTCTTCCCTACCTCGTCACTCCTCCCCCTCTCTCAGCCCACACTCACCCCCACCCTTTTCTCTCCGCCCCCTTACCTCCCTCTCCACTACCTCGTCACTCCTCCCCCTCTCACCCTTCTCTCTCCGCCTCCTTACCTCACTCTCCATTTCTGCCCCCTCGTCTTCACTCCTCCCCCTCTCTCAGCCCACACTCACCCCCACCCTTCTCTCTCCGCCCCCTTACCTCACTCTCCACTACCTCGTCACTCCTCCCCCTCTCTCAGCCCACACTCACCCCCACCCTTCTCTCTCCGCCTCCTTACCTCACTCTCCACTCTTTCCTACCTCGTCACTCCTCCCCCTCATCCCCACCCTTCTCTCTCCGCCCCTTACCTCACTCTCCACCTCTGCCCCCTCATCTTCACTACCTCTTCACTCCTCCCCCTCTCTCAGCCCACACTCACCCCCACCCTTCTCTCTCCGCCCCCTTACCTCACTCTCCACTACCTCGTCACTCCTCCCCCTCTCTCAGCCCCCACTCACCCTTCTCTCTCCGCCTCCTTACCTCACTCTCCACCTCATCTTCACTACCTCTTCACTCCTCCCCCTCTCTCAGCCCACACTCACCCCCACCCTTCTCTCTCCGCCCCCTTACCTCACTCTCCACTACCTCGTCACTCCTCCCCCAGCCCACACTCACCCTTCTCTCTCCGCCTCCTTACCTCACTCTCCAGCTCTGCCCCCTCGTCTTCACTCTTCCCTTTCTCTACCTCGTCACTCCTCCACCTCTCTCAGCCCACATCCCACCCTTCTCTCTCCGCCCCCTTACCTCACTCTCCACCTCCTCGTCTTCACTCTTTCCTACCTCGTCACTCCTCCCCCTCATCCCCACCCTTCTCTCTCCTCCCCCTTACCTCACTCTCCACCTCTGCCCCCTCCTCTTCACTACCTCGTCACTCCTCCCCCTCTCTCAGCCCACACTCACACCCACCCTTTTCTCTCCGCCCCCTTACCTCACTCTCCACTACCTCGTCACTCCTCCCCCTCCTCTCTCCGCCCCCTTACCTCACTCTCCACTACCTCGTCACTCCTCCCCCTCTCTCAGCCCACACTCACCCCCACCCTTACCTCACTCTCCACCTCCTCGTCTTCACTCTTTCCTACCTCGTCACTCCTCCCCACCCTTCTCTCTCCGCCCCTTACCTCACTCTCCACCTCTACCCCCTCATCTTCACTACCTCTTCACTCCTCCCCCTCTCTCAGCCCACACTCACCCCCCCCCCCCCTTCTCTCTCCGCATCCTTACCTCCCTCTCCACCTTTGGCCCCTTCTCTCAAGTCACTCTTCCCATTCTCTCACTCTGCCAGCACCCAGACTCACTTCATGCACGCACCTCTCTGCACTTCACCATTGACACCCAAGTACGCACTTCACACACACACAGAGACAGAGGTACAGACACTTTACTTACCAATTTGCCAGGCAGACACGACTTACCTCTGCTTTTCTGCCATCAGTCTCTTGGTGCCAATTCCGGGAATCGAACCCTGGTCGTCTGGTTGGAAGGCAGGAACTTACCCACTGGACCACAGGGGCTTCCATGTCTAGAGCCTTACAATTGGTCCGTATATCATGGCAATCCATGAAATGTAGAATGTATTACACAGTCCATGGCAGCAGAGCCTGAGTGAAGGTGATAGGTTCCCCGGCAGGGTAGGTATAAGGGAGGGAGAAATAGCTCATGGGTAGTGTCGCCTGCCTCTGATGAAAGGAGCCCTCCACTGCCAAGGGTTCAAATCCCGCCAGTGATGCATTTTTTTTTTTTTAAGTGTGAATTTAGCAAGCAGTATGTTTTTTTTCAATTACTAATACTATTTTTTGTTTGTAAATAGGAGTGAAAAATTGTGAGCTGTTTTTCATGCTCTTTTGGGAGCACAGTCTGTATGCTAGTGATAGAGGCCCACCGCCATCCAACTTCCCCTCAAAGAGCTGTAGCGTAGTGGCACTGTCACCTGCCTCCAGTGGTTGTGGCTCTTTCTGACAAGGGTTCAAGTCCCAGCATGGGTGGCAATTTTTTGGAAAGTCTTAATTTCTCAAGTGCTATGTTTATTTTCATTTACTAATACTATTTTTACTTTGGGAGTGGGAGTGGGAGTGAGAAGGTGAGAGAGTGGTTTTGCATGCTCTTTTGAGAGCATGGCCTGTATGAGGCTGATAGAGTCCACTTCCGTAGCTGTTTTCCAAGAAGAAGCCGTAGCTGAGTGGTACTGTCGCCTACCTCTGGGGGCTTGGGCTTCCCCTCTCAGGCAAGGGTTCAAAGGTGCAACTTGTTTTTATAGTAAGAAGTCATGTTTTTTTTCCTTTACCTAATGCTGTTTTTCATTTGAAAACCAGAGAATTGGTGCCTGGAAATTTCAACTTTTCTCCCTCCTGACCTCCCTCCTCTTTTCCTGAGTGAAATATGGGCTACGCCTTATCTTTATTTCTCAATGTTTTTATTTTCTTCTTAAAATGTGAACTTTTGGGGAGTGGAGGGCAGAAATGAGCACTGGTATGTGAGAAGGGTGTTAAACGGGTAGCAAAATAGGCTGAGTGATGGCGAATTCTCTTTTTGCTCTAAGGTGAGCTCTGAAATGGGGTAGTAGCTGGGTCTGATAAAATGATGGGTACCATCCAGGGCAGGTGAAAGAAAGTACCTTTGTAAGCTGCAATCAGAAGCTAGACTTGTATTTTGCAAGAGGCAGAAAAGGGCAAAGTAGTGTCTTGATTAGACCTGCATTATGCCTGCTGCAGCAGGAGACAGAATGGAGCGAGTGGCTTGGCATTGGCTGTAAACACCCCAGTCTCTGTCTCATGCCTTTTGTGAAAGCCCACGAACGCCCAAGTTCTGTATAAAGGACGACTGCAGCTCATTCGGTACCCTGCTAAATGAGGGCAGGTCCTCCATGTCCAGCTCTTTGAGTGGCAAAATCCATAGCCTAAGACAACTTGGCAGCTTTAGAATTCTCCTGAAGACCATATGTTGGAGGACGTATCAATCCAGCAACCGTCTCAGACCGAAGGAAGCATGGGAGGACATTATTTGCATGGGACAGCCCTCTTTTCAATCCCACTGTTATGCTGCAGTTGCCTTGTAGCATTACTAGAGGGCAGCCGCATTAACAAAAGAGCACAGAGAGGCTTTAAACCTGCTTTCTTACATGCCTCTTGTTCGTGTTGGTCTTTGCTAGGCCTGTGGAGTGGAGCACATATCAATATTTTACCCAAAATAAGTAAAACAAAAACCCACATACACCATCTCAGAGCTTCCAGGCGCAATATGATGCTTGCAGGTGGAAGGATTTGCCATGTTTGGTGCATACATGTGCACAGTTAATGAGGCTCTTCCCACAATATCAGTAACACTCCCTTTGGTAGTATTCTTAGGCCAGA
The DNA here is from genome assembly GCF_031143425.1 of Pleurodeles waltl. Taxonomy (NCBI): domain Eukaryota; kingdom Metazoa; phylum Chordata; class Amphibia; order Caudata; family Salamandridae; genus Pleurodeles; species Pleurodeles waltl. Next base: position 48,198 of record NW_027149902.1, read on the forward strand.
AATGTCAGGCACTCCTTCGGGGTATGAGGCCAAGCACCACTTTGTGAAGCCTGCTCCAATCATTTGCAGGATAGAAAGTAAGTGGAGAACAATTGCAGAGGGAGCCAGGCTGCAGAAAAGATGTTCAGGGTGGTATAGTAAACTCTAGCAGGGACTTTTGATCAAAGCACCGTGGGATGAGGACCCCAGACCTCTGTGCTTCTGCCCTCTTCTATGACTGCTCGATGCCCCCATCTCAGTTCTTCTCAAGCGTTACTTCCTAATACCCTACCTTTAGTAGTGTACCAACCCATTTTCAAACCTTTGAGCTTCCATAAAACACCCTTCCTGTGTGCCTTCCATTCGTATTCTCTCACTGACTCAGGTGCTTCAGCCACTTTTAAGTCTCGCGTGACCAGTTGAATACACATTGCTAGGAGCTCCTGGCACTTAGCAGTCTGTACAGCTGCTCTCAAAACACCCAGCCTACACTTCTTTAAATCAGATAGGCATGATGTGCCTCGCAATAAGCCCAGGCATTCCCTCTGTGGATCATATACCCAATCGAGAGAGGACAAATCAGTTGTTGGGCAGCACAAACTCCCTGCAGCCGCTGCCAGCTCACAAATTGTTGCCTATTTGCATGCCATGATCATTCTCTATGCCCCGTCCAACTAATTGCCACAGGTGCCCTCCTCCTACCTCATTGGTCTACTTCCTCAACTCCCCACCCCACTCCTCCCTTCGCGTTACTAAATTGTAGTGCTCCCAGTTGCCATAGTGGGCCACTCCGCATGCAGTTCACAGACCTTTCTCTGTCTCTGTGAGTAGCCCATCTGCGCACAGGTGGCCGCGCACCCGAGTGTTAGAAATCACTCCCATGCACCCAATCCTTCTACACTCCTTAAGAACTTTTCCAATACTGTCATTTGCAGGGCTCCTTTTTGACTGTCCCTCTGGGGGAGGGCAGTAATCAAAACATGGGGGGCACACTTCACAGCATGCCCCCTTCTTTCAGTGCCTGTTACCTGTTTTCAATACAACCAACCCGAGACCCTATAACAAGCCCGTGGTAGTAGCAATAAACTCTTGGGGAGCCCCCCCCCCCAAGAGAAATACACCACATCCTTCTTCTTGTCCTTTTCAATACCAAGGCCGCAGTAAGCCTGTGTGATGACCCCTTGTGGTAGGTAATGGAAACTGTCACAAGCAAGTTTCTCATATCTTCCCGGTTGCTCCTAACCTTTAGGGGTACCCCCCAGCCCCATGGAGGAAGGGGAGCAGTAAACAGAGTCTACTGCCCCCCTCCCTAAAAAGGCAGCACATGCCCGCTGCCCCTCCTCAACACTTTCTCAGTGCCCCAGGCTCCTCTTGACCCTTTCTCTGAAATCCAGGCACTGCCTTTCCTGAGTGACACCAGCCTCCCTTTCTCTCCCTCTCTGGCCCCTCGTCTTCACTCTTCCCTACCTCGTCACTCCTCCCCCTCTCTCAGCCCACACTCACCCCCACCCTTTTCTCTCCGCCCCCTTACCTCCCTCTCCACTACCTCGTCACTCCTCCCCCTCTCACCCTTCTCTCTCCGCCTCCTTACCTCACTCTCCATTTCTGCCCCCTCGTCTTCACTCCTCCCCCTCTCTCAGCCCACACTCACCCCCACCCTTCTCTCTCCGCCCCCTTACCTCACTCTCCACTACCTCGTCACTCCTCCCCCTCTCTCAGCCCACACTCACCCCCACCCTTCTCTCTCCGCCTCCTTACCTCACTCTCCACTCTTTCCTACCTCGTCACTCCTCCCCCTCATCCCCACCCTTCTCTCTCCGCCCCTTACCTCACTCTCCACCTCTGCCCCCTCATCTTCACTACCTCTTCACTCCTCCCCCTCTCTCAGCCCACACTCACCCCCACCCTTCTCTCTCCGCCCCCTTACCTCACTCTCCACTACCTCGTCACTCCTCCCCCTCTCTCAGCCCCCACTCACCCTTCTCTCTCCGCCTCCTTACCTCACTCTCCACCTCATCTTCACTACCTCTTCACTCCTCCCCCTCTCTCAGCCCACACTCACCCCCACCCTTCTCTCTCCGCCCCCTTACCTCACTCTCCACTACCTCGTCACTCCTCCCCCAGCCCACACTCACCCTTCTCTCTCCGCCTCCTTACCTCACTCTCCAGCTCTGCCCCCTCGTCTTCACTCTTCCCTTTCTCTACCTCGTCACTCCTCCACCTCTCTCAGCCCACATCCCACCCTTCTCTCTCCGCCCCCTTACCTCACTCTCCACCTCCTCGTCTTCACTCTTTCCTACCTCGTCACTCCTCCCCCTCATCCCCACCCTTCTCTCTCCTCCCCCTTACCTCACTCTCCACCTCTGCCCCCTCCTCTTCACTACCTCGTCACTCCTCCCCCTCTCTCAGCCCACACTCACACCCACCCTTTTCTCTCCGCCCCCTTACCTCACTCTCCACTACCTCGTCACTCCTCCCCCTCCTCTCTCCGCCCCCTTACCTCACTCTCCACTACCTCGTCACTCCTCCCCCTCTCTCAGCCCACACTCACCCCCACCCTTACCTCACTCTCCACCTCCTCGTCTTCACTCTTTCCTACCTCGTCACTCCTCCCCACCCTTCTCTCTCCGCCCCTTACCTCACTCTCCACCTCTGCCCCCTCATCTTCACTACCTCTTCACTCCTCCCCCTCTCTCAGCCCACACTCACCCCCCCCCCCCTTCTCTCTCCGCATCCTTACCTCCCTCTCCACCTTTGGCCCCTTCTCTCAAGTCACTCTTCCCATTCTCTCACTCTGCCAGCACCCAGACTCACTTCATGCACGCACCTCTCTGCACTTCACCATTGACACCCAAGTACGCACTTCACACACACACAGAGACAGAGGTACAGACACTTTACTTACCAATTTGCCAGGCAGACACGACTTACCTCTGCTTTTCTGCCATCAGTCTCTTGGTGCCAATTCCGGGAATCGAACCCTGGTCGTCTGGTTGGAAGGCAGGAACTTACCCACTGGACCACAGGGGCTTCCATGTCTAGAGCCTTACAATTGGTCCGTATATCATGGCAATCCATGAAATGTAGAATGTATTACACAGTCCATGGCAGCAGAGCCTGAGTGAAGGTGATAGGTTCCCCGGCAGGGTAGGTATAAGGGAGGGAGAAATAGCTCATGGGTAGTGTCGCCTGCCTCTGATGAAAGGAGCCCTCCACTGCCAAGGGTTCAAATCCCGCCAGTGATGCATTTTTTTTTTTTTAAGTGTGAATTTAGCAAGCAGTATGTTTTTTTTCAATTACTAATACTATTTTTTGTTTGTAAATAGGAGTGAAAAATTGTGAGCTGTTTTTCATGCTCTTTTGGGAGCACAGTCTGTATGCTAGTGATAGAGGCCCACCGCCATCCAACTTCCCCTCAAAGAGCTGTAGCGTAGTGGCACTGTCACCTGCCTCCAGTGGTTGTGGCTCTTTCTGACAAGGGTTCAAGTCCCAGCATGGGTGGCAATTTTTTGGAAAGTCTTAATTTCTCAAGTGCTATGTTTATTTTCATTTACTAATACTATTTTTACTTTGGGAGTGGGAGTGGGAGTGAGAAGGTGAGAGAGTGGTTTTGCATGCTCTTTTGAGAGCATGGCCTGTATGAGGCTGATAGAGTCCACTTCCGTAGCTGTTTTCCAAGAAGAAGCCGTAGCTGAGTGGTACTGTCGCCTACCTCTGGGGGCTTGGGCTTCCCCTCTCAGGCAAGGGTTCAAAGGTGCAACTTGTTTTTATAGTAAGAAGTCATGTTTTTTTTCCTTTACCTAATGCTGTTTTTCATTTGAAAACCAGAGAATTGGTGCCTGGAAATTTCAACTTTTCTCCCTCCTGACCTCCCTCCTCTTTTCCTGAGTGAAATATGGGCTACGCCTTATCTTTATTTCTCAATGTTTTTATTTTCTTCTTAAAATGTGAACTTTTGGGGAGTGGAGGGCAGAAATGAGCACTGGTATGTGAGAAGGGTGTTAAACGGGTAGCAAAATAGGCTGAGTGATGGCGAATTCTCTTTTTGCTCTAAGGTGAGCTCTGAAATGGGGTAGTAGCTGGGTCTGATAAAATGATGGGTACCATCCAGGGCAGGTGAAAGAAAGTACCTTTGTAAGCTGCAATCAGAAGCTAGACTTGTATTTTGCAAGAGGCAGAAAAGGGCAAAGTAGTGTCTTGATTAGACCTGCATTATGCCTGCTGCAGCAGGAGACAGAATGGAGCGAGTGGCTTGGCATTGGCTGGTCTGGCATGTCCTGCGGCTGTAAACACCCCAGTCTCTGTCTCATGCCTTTTGTGAAAGCCCACGAACGCCCAAGTTCTGTATAAAGGACGACTGCAGCTCATTCGGTACCCTGCTAAATGAGGGCAGGTCCTCCATGTCCAGCTCTTTGAGTGGCAAAATCCATAGCCTAAGACAAGTTGGCAGCTTTAGAATTCTCCTGAAGACCATATGTTGGAGGACGTATCAATCCAGCAACCGTCTCAGACCGAAGGAAGCATGGGAGGACATTATTTTCATGGGACAGCCCTCTTTTCAATCCCACTGTTATGCTGCAGTTGCCTTGTAGCATTACTAGAGGGCAGCAGCATGAACAAAAGAGCACAGAGAGGCTTTAAACCTGCTTTCTTACATGCCTCTTGTTCGTGTTGGTCTTTGCTAGGCCTGTGGAGTGGAGCACATATCAATATTTTACCCAAAATAAGTAAAACAAAAACCCACATACACCATCTCAGAGCTTCCAGGCGCAATATGATGCTTGCAGGTGGAAGGATTTGCCATGTTTGGTGCATACATGTGCACAGTTAATGAGGCTCTTCCCACAATATCAGTAACACTCCCTTTGGTAGTATTCTTAGGCCAGAAATGTCAGGCACTCCTTCGGGGTATGAGGCCAAGCACCACTTTGTGAAGCCTGCTCCAATCATTTGCAGGATAGAAAGTAAGTGGAGAACAATTGCAGAGGGAGCCAGGCTGCAGAAAAGATGTTCAGGGTGGTATAGTAAACTCTAGCAGGGACTTTTGATCAAAGCACCGTGGGATGAGGACCCCAGACCTCTGTGCTTCTGCCCTCTTCTCTGACTGCTCGATGCCCCCATCTCAGTTCTTCTCAAGCGTTACTTCCTAATACCCTACCTTTAGTAGTGTACCAACCCATTTTCAAACCTTTGAGCTTCCATAAAACACCCTTCCTGTGTGCCTTCCATTCGTATTCTCTCACTGACTCAGGTGCTTCAGCCACTTTTAAGTCTCGCGTGACCAGTTGAATACACATTGCTAGGAGCTCCTGGCACTTAGCAGTCTGTACAGCTGCTCTCAAAACACCCAGCCTACACTTCTTTAAATCAGATAGGCATGATGTGCCTCGCAATAAGCCCAGGCATTCCCTCTGTGGATCATATACCCAATCGAGAGAGGACAAATCAGTTGTTGGGCAGCACAAACTCCCTGCAGCCGCTGCCAGCTCACAAATTGTTGCCTATTTGCATGCCATGATCATTCTCTATGCCCCGTCCAACTAATTGCCACAGGTGCCCTCCTCCTACCTCATTGGTCTACTTCCTCAACTCCCCACCCCACTCCTCCCTTCGCGTTACTAAATTGTAGTGCTCCCAGTTGCCATAGTGGGCCACTCCGCATGCAGTTCACAGACCTTTCTCTGTCTCTGTGAGTAGCCCATCTGCGCACAGGTGGCCGCGCACCCGAGTGTTAGAAATCACTCCCATGCACCCAATCCTTCTACACTCCTTAAGAACTTTTCCAATACTGTCATTTGCAGGGCTCCTTTTTGACTGTCCCTCTGGGGGAGGGCAGTAATCAAAACATGGGGGGCACACTTCACAGCATGCCCCCTTCTTTCAGTGCCTGTTACCTGTTTTCAATACAACCAACCCGAGACCCTATAACAAGCCCGTGGTAGTAGCAATAAACTCTTGGGGAGCCCCCCCCCCAAGAGAAATACACCACATCCTTCTTCTTGTCCTTTTCAATACCAAGGCCGCAGTAAGCCTGTGTGATGACCCCTTGTGGTAGGTAATGGAAACTGTCACAAGCAAGTTTCTCATATCTTCCCGGTTGCTCCTAACCTTTAGGGGTACCCCCCAGCCCCATGGAGGAAGGGGAGCAGTAAACAGAGTCTACTGCCCCCCTCCCTAAAAAGGCAGCACATGCCCGCTGCCCCTCCTCAACACTTTCTCAGTGCCCCAGGCTCCTCTTGACCCTTTCTCTGAAATCCAGGCACTGCCTTTCCTGAGTGACACCAGCCTCCCTTTCTCTCCCTCTCTGGCCCCTCGTCTTCACTCTTCCCTACCTCGTCACTCCTCCCCCTCTCTCAGCCCACACTCACCCCCACCCTTTTCTCTCCGCCCCCTTACCTCCCTCTCCACTACCTCGTCACTCCTCCCCCTCTCACCCTTCTCTCTCCGCCTCCTTACCTCACTCTCCATTTCTGCCCCCTCGTCTTCACTCCTCCCCCTCTCTCAGCCCACACTCACCCCCACCCTTCTCTCTCCGCCCCCTTACCTCACTCTCCACTACCTCGTCACTCCTCCCCCTCTCTCAGCCCACACTCACCCCCACCCTTCTCTCTCCGCCTCCTTACCTCACTCTCCACCCTTTCCTACCTCGTCACTCCTCCCCCTCATCCCCACCCTTCTCTCTCCGCCCCTTACCTCACTCTCCACCCTTTCCTACCTCGTCACTCCTCCCCCTCACCCCCACCCTTCTCTCTCCGCCTCCTTACCTCACTCTCCACCTCCTCGTCTTCTCTCTTTCCTACCTCGTCACTCCTCCCCCTCATCCCCACCCTTCTCTCTCCGCCCCTTACCTCACTCTCCACCTCTGCCCCCTCATCTTCACTACCTCTTCACTCCTCCCCCTCTCTCAGCCCACACTCACCCCCACCCTTCTCTCTCCGCCCCCTTACCTCACTCTCCACTACCTCGTCACTCCTCCCCCTCTCTCAGCCCCCACTCACCCTTCTCTCTCCGCCTCCTTACCTCACTCTCCACCTCATCTTCACTACCTCTTCACTCCTCCCCCTCTCTCAGCCCACACTCACCCCCACCCTTCTCTCTCCGCCCCCTTACCTCACTCTCCACTACCTCGTCACTCCTCCCCCAGCCCACACTCACCCTTCTCTCTCCGCCTCCTTACCTCACTCTCCAGCTCTGCCCCCTCGTCTTCACTCTTCCCTTTCTCTACCTCGTCACTCCTCCACCTCTCTCAGCCCACATCCCACCCTTCTCTCTCCGCCCCCTTACCTCACTCTCCACCTCCTCGTCTTCACTCTTTCCTACCTCGTCACTCCTCCCCCCCCTTCTCTCTCATCCCCCTTACCTCACTCTCCACCTCTGCCCCCTCCTCTTCACTACCTCGTCACTCCTCCCCCTCTCTCAGCCCACACTCACACCCACCCTTTTCTCTCCGCCCCCTTACCTCACTCTCCACTACCTCGTCACTCCTCCCCCTCCTCTCTCCGCCCCCTTACCTCACTCTCCACTACCTCGTCACTCCTCCCCCTCTCTCAGCCCACACTCACCCCCACCCTTACCTCACTCTCCACCTCCTCGTCTTCACTCTTTCCTACCTCGTCACTCCTCCCCACCCTTCTCTCTCCGCCCCTTACCTCACTCTCCACCTCTGCCCCCTCATCTTCACTACCTCTTCACTCCTCCCCCTCTCTCAGCCCACACTCACCCCCCCCCCCCCTTCTCTCTCCGCATCCTTACCTCCCTCTCCACCTTTGGCCCCTTCTCTCAAGTCACTCTTCCCATTCTCTCACTCTGCCAGCACCCAGACTCACTTCATGCACGCACCTCTCTGCACTTCACCATTGACACCCAAGTACGCACTTCACACACACACAGAGGTACAGACACTTTACTTACCAATTTGCCAGGCAGACACGACTTACCTCTGCTTTTCTGCCATCAGTCTCTTGGTGCCAATTCCGGGAATCGAACCCTGGTCGTCTGGTTGGAAGGCAGGAACTTACCCACTGGACCACAGGGGCTTCCATGTCTAGAGCCTTACAATTGGTCCGTATATCATGGCAATCCATGAAATGTAGAATGTATTACACAGTCCATGGCAGCAGAGCCTGAGTGAAGGTGATAGGTTCCCCGGCAGGGTAGGTATAAGGGAGGGAGAAATAGCTCATGGGTAGTGTCGCCTGCCTCTGATGAAAGGAGCCCTCCACTGCCAAGGGTTCAAATCCCACCAGTGATGCATTTTTTTTTTTTTAAGTGTGAATTTAGCAAGCAGTATGTTTTTTTTCAATTACTAATACTATTTTTTGTTTGTAAATAGGAGTGAAAAATTGTGAGCTGTTTTTCATGCTCTTTTGGGAGCACAGTCTGTATGCTAGTGATAGAGGCCCACCGCCATCCAACTTCCCCTCAAAGAGCTGTAGCGTAGTGGCACTGTCCCCTGCCTCCAGTGGTTGTGGCTCTTTCTGACAAGGGTTCAAGTCCAAGCATGGGTGGCAATTTTTTGGAAAGTCTTAATTTCTCAAGTGCTATGTTTATTTTCATTTACTAATACTATTTTTATTTTGGGAGTGGGAGTGAGAAGGTGAGAGAGTGGTTTTGCATGCTCTTTTGAGAGCATGGCCTGTATGAGGCTGATAGAGTCCACTTCCGTAGCTGTTTTCCAAGAAGAAGCCGTAGCTGAGTGGTACTGTCGCCTACCTCTGGGGGCTTGGGCTTCCCCTCTCAGGCAAGGGTTCAAAGGTGCAACTTGTTTTTATAGTAAGAAGTCATGTTTTTTTTCCTTTACCTAATGCTGTTTTTCATTTGAAAACCAGAGAATTGGTGCCTGGAAATTTCAACTTTTCTCCCTCCTGACCTCCCTCCTCTTTTCCTGAGTGAAATATGGGCTACGCCTTATCTTTATTTCTCAATGTTTTTATTTTCTTCTTAAAATGTGAACTTTTGGGGAGTGGAGGGCAGAAATGAGCACTGGTATGTGAGAAGGGTGTTAAACGGGTAGCAAAATAGGCTGAGTGATGGCGAATTCTCTTTTTGCTCTAAGGTGAGCTCTGAAATGGGGTAGTAGCTGGGTCTGATAAAATGATGGGTACCATCCAGGGCAGGTGAAAGAAAGTACCTTTGTAAGCTGCAATCAGAAGCTAGACTTGTATTTTGCAAGAGGCAGAAAAGGGCAAAGTAGTGTCTTGATTAGACCTGCATTATGCCTGCTGCAGCAGGAGACAGAATGGAGCGAGTGGCTTGGCATTGGCTGTAAACACCCCAGTCTCTGTCTCATGCCTTTTGTGAAAGCCCACGAACGCCCACGAACGCCCAAGTTCTGTATAAAGGACGACTGCAGCTCATTCGGTACCCTGCTAAATGAGGGCAGGTCCTCCATGTCCAGCTCTTTGAGTGGCAAAATCCATAGCCTAAGACAAGTTGGCAGCTTTAGAATTCTCCTGAAGACCATATGTTGGAGGACGTATCAATCCAGCAACCGTCTCAGACCGAAGGAAGCATGGGAGGACATTATTTGCATGGGACAGCCCTCTTTTCAATCCCACTGTTATGCTGCAGTTGCCTTGTAGCATTACTAGAGGGCAGCAGCATGAACAAAAGAGCACAGAGAGGCTTTAAACCTGCTTTCTTACATGCCTCTTGTTCGTGTTGGTCTTTGCTAGGCCTGTGGAGTGGAGCACATATCAATATTTTACCCAAAATAAGTAAAACAAAAACCCACATACACCATCTCAGAGCTTCCAGGCGCAATATGATGCTTGCAGGTGGAAGGATTTGCCATGTTTGGTGCATACATGTGCACAGTTAATGAGGCTCTTCCCACAATATCAGTAACACTCCCTTTGGTAGTATTCTTAGGCCAGAAATGTCAGGCACTCCTTCGGGGTATGAGGCCAAGCACCACTTTGTGAAGCCTGCTCCAATCATTTGCAGGATAGAAAGTAAGTGGAGAACAATTGCAGAGGGAGCCAGGCTGCAGAAAAGATGTTCAGGGTGGTATAGTAAACTCTAGCAGGGACTTTTGATCAAAGCACCGTGGGATGAGGACCCCAGACCTCTGTGCTTCTGCCCTCTTCTCTGACTGCTCGATGCCCCCATCTCAGTTCTTCTCAAGCGTTACTTCCTAATACCCTACCTTTAGTAGTGTACCAACCCATTTTCAAACCTTTGAGCTTCCATAAAACACCCTTCCTGTGTGCCTTCCATTCGTATTCTCTCACTGACTCAGGTGCTTCAGCCACTTTTAAGTCTCGCGTGACCAGTTGAATACACATTGCTAGGAGCTCCTGGCACTTAGCAGTCTGTACAGCTGCTCTCAAAACACCCAGCCTACACTTCTTTAAATCAGATAGGCATGATGTGCCTCGCAATAAGCCCAGGCATTCCCTCTGTGGATCATATACCCAATCGAGAGAGGACAAATCAGTTGTTGGGCAGCACAAACTCCCTGCAGCCGCTGCCAGCTCACAAATTGTTGCCTATTTGCATGCCATGATCATTCTCTATGCCCCGTCCAACTAATTGCCACAGGTGCCCTCCTCCTACCTCATTGGTCTACTTCCTCAACTCCCCACCCCACTCCTCCCTTCGCGTTACTAAATTGTAGTGCTCCCAGTTGCCATAGTGGGCCACTCCGCATGCAGTTCACAGACCTTTCTCTGTCTCTGTGAGTAGCCCATCTGCGCACAGGTGGCCGCGCACCCGAGTGTTAGAAATCACTCCCATGCACCCAATCCTTCTACACTCCTTAAGAACTTTTCCAATACTGTCATTTGCAGGGCTCCTTTTTGACTGTCCCTCTGGGGGAGGGCAGTAATCAAAACATGGGGGGCACACTTCACAGCATGCCCCCTTCTTTCAGTGCCTGTTACCTGTTTTCAATACAACCAACCCGAGACCCTATAACAAGCCCGTGGTAGTAGCAATAAACTCTTGGGGAGCCCCCCCCCCCAAGAGAAATACACCACATCCTTCTTCTTGTCCTTTTCAATACCAAGGCCGCAGTAAGCCTGTGTGATGACCCCTTGTGGTAGGTAATGGAAACTGTCACAAGCAAGTTTCTCATATCTTCCCGGTTGCTCCTAACCTTTAGGGGTACCCCCCAGCCCCATGGAGGAAGGGGAGCAGTAAACAGAGTCTACTGCCCCCCTCCCTAAAAAGGCAGCACATGCCCCGCTGCCCCTCCTCAACACTTTCTCAGTGCCCCAGGCTCCTCTTGACCCTTTCTCTGAAATCCAGGCACTGCCTTTCCTGAGTGACACCAGCCTCCCTTTCTCTCCCTCTCTGGCCCCTCGTCTTCACTCTTCCCTACCTCGTCACTCCTCCCCCTCTCTCAGCCCACACTCACCCCCACCCTTTTCTCTCCGCCCCCTTACCTCCCTCTCCACTACCTCGTCACTCCTCCCCCTCTCACCCTTCTCTCTCCGCCCCCTTACCTCACTCTCCATTTCTGCCCCCTCGTCTTCACTCCTCCCCCTCTCTCAGCCCACACTCACCCCCACCCTTCTCTCTCCGCCCCCTTACCTCACTCTCCACTACCTCGTCACTCCTCCCCCTCTCTCAGCCCACACTCACCCCCACCCTTCTCTCTCCGCCTCCTTACCTCACTCTCCACCTCCTCGTCTTCACTCTTTCCTACCTCGTCACTCCTCCCCCTCATCCCCACCCTTCTCTCTCCGCCCCTTACCTCACTCTCCACCTCTGCCCCCTCATCTTCACTACCTCTTCACTCCTCCCCCTCTCTCAGCCCACACTCACCCCCACCCTTCTCTCTCCGCCCCCTTACCTCACTCTCCACTACCTCGTCACTCCTCCCCCTCTCTCAGCCCCCACTCACCCTTCTCTCTCCGCCTCCTTACCTCACTCTCCACCTCATCTTCACTACCTCTTCACTCCTCCCCCTCTCTCAGCCCACACTCACCCCCACCCTTCTCTCTCCGCCCCCTTACCTCACTCTCCACTACCTCGTCACTCCTCCCCCAGCCCACACTCACCCTTCTCTCTCCGCCTCCTTACCTCACTCTCCACCTCTGCCCCCTCCTCTTCACTACCTCGTCACTCCTCCCCCTCTCTCAGCCCACACTCACACCCACCCTTTTCTCTCCGCCCCCTTACCTCACTCTCCACTACCTCGTCACTCCTCCCCCTCTCACCCTTCTCTCTCCGCCTCCTTACCTCACTCTCCACCTCATCTTCACTACCTCTTCACTCCTCCCCCTCTCTCAGCCCACACTCACCCCCACCCTTCTCTCTCCGCCCCCTTACCTCACTCTCCACTACCTCGTCACTCCTCCCCCTCTCACCCTTCTCTCTCCGCCTCCTTACCTCACTCTCCATTTCTGCCCCCTCGTCTTCACTCCTCCCCCTCTCTCAGCCCACACTCACCCCCACCCTTCTCTCTCCGCCTCCTTACCTCACTCTCCACCTCCTCGTCTTCACTCTTTCCTACCTCGTCACTCCTCCCCCTCATCCCCACCCTTCTCTCTCCGCCCCTTACCTCACTCTCCACCTCTGCCCCCTCATCTTCACTACCTCTTCACTCCTCCCCCTCTCTCAGCCCACACTCACCCCCACCCTTCTCTCTCCGCCCCCTTACCTCACTCTCCACTACCTCGTCACTCCTCCCCCTCTCTCAGCCCCCACTCACCCTTCTCTCTCCGCCTCCTTACCTCACTCTCCACCTCATCTTCACTACCTCTTCACTCCTCCCCCTCTCTCAGCCCACACTCACCCCCACCCTTCTCTCTCCGCCCCCTTACCTCACTCTCCACCTCTGCCCCCTCATCTTCACTACCTCGTCACTCCTCCCCCTCTCTCAGCCCACACTCACCCCCACCCTTACCTCACTCTCCACCTCCTCGTCTTCACTCTTTCCTACCTCGTCACTCCTCCCCACCCTTCTCTCTCCGCCCCTTACCTCACTCTCCACCTCTGCCCCCTCATCTTCACTACCTCTTCACTCCTCCCCCTCTCTCAGCCCACACTCACCCCCCCCCCCTTCTCTCTCCGCATCCTTACCTCCCTCTCCACCTTTGGCCCCTTCTCTCAAGTCACTCTTCCCATTCTCTCACTCTGCCAGCACCCAGACTCACTTCATGCACGCACCTCTCTGCACTTCACCATTGACACCCAAGTACGCACTTCACACACACACAGAGACAGAGGTACAGACACTTTACTTACCAATTTGCCAGGCAGACACGACTTACCTCTGCTTTTCTGCCATCAGTCTCTTGGTGCCAATTCCGGGAATCGAACCCTGGTCGTCTGGTTGGAAGGCAGGAACTTACCCACTGGACCACAGGGGCTTCCATGTCTAGAGCCTTACAATTGGTCCGTATATCATGGCAATCCATGAAATGTAGAATGTATTACACAGTCCATGGCAGCAGAGCCTGAGTGAAGGTGATAGGTTCCCCGGCAGGGTAGGTATAAGGGAGGGAGAAATAGCTCATGGGTAGTGTCGCCTGCCTCTGATGAAAGGAGCCCTCCACTGCCAAGGGTTCAAATCCCGCCAGTGATGCATTTTTTTTTTTTAAGTGTGAATTTAGCAAGCAGTATGTTTTTTTTCAATTACTAATACTATTTTTTGTTTGTAAATAGGAGTGAAAAATTGTGAGCTGTTTTTCATGCTCTTTTGGGAGCACAGTCTGTATGCTAGTGATAGAGGCCCACCGCCATCCAACTTCCCCTCAAAGAGCTGTAGCGTAGTGGCACTGTCACCTGCCTCCAGTGGTTGTGGCTCTTTCTGACAAGGGTTCAAGTCCCAGCATGGGTGGCAATTTTTTGGAAAGTCTTAATTTCTCAAGTGCTATGTTTATTTTCATTTACTAATACTATTTTTACTTTGGGAGTGGGAGTGGGAGTGAGAAGGTGAGAGAGTGGTTTTGCATGCTCTTTTGAGAGCATGGCCTGTATGAGGCTGATAGAGTCCACTTCCGTAGCTGTTTTCCAAGAAGAAGCCGTAGCTGAGTGGTACTGTCGCCTACCTCTGGGGGCTTGGGCTTCCCCTCTCAGGCAAGGGTTCAAAGGTGCAACTTGTTTTTATAGTAAGAAGTCATGTTTTTTTTCCTTTACCTAATGCTGTTTTTCATTTGAAAACCAGAGAATTGGTGCCTGGAAATTTCAACTTTTCTCCCTCCTGACCTCCCTCCTCTTTTCCTGAGTGAAATATGGGCTACGCCTTATCTTTATTTCTCAATGTTTTTATTTTCTTCTTAAAATGTGAACTTTTGGGGAGTGGAGGGCAGAAATGAGCACTGGTATGTGAGAAGGGTGTTAAACGGGTAGCAAAATAGGCTGAGTGATGGCGAATTCTCTTTTTGCTCTAAGGTGAGCTCTGAAATGGGGTAGTAGCTGGGTCTGATAAAATGATGGGTACCATCCAGGGCAGGTGAAAGAAAGTACCTTTGTAAGCTGCAATCAGAAGCTAGACTTGTATTTTGCAAGAGGCAGAAAAGGGCAAAGTAGTGTCTTGATTAGACCTGCATTATGCCTGCTGCAGCAGGAGACAGAATGGAGCGAGTGGCTTGGCATTGGCTGGTCTGGCATGTCCTGCGGCTGTAAACACCCCAGTCTCTGTCTCATGCCTTTTGTGAAAGCCCACGAACGCCCAAGTTCTGTATAAAGGACGACTGCAGCTCATTCGGTACCCTGCTAAATGAGGGCAGGTCCTCCATGTCCAGCTCTTTGAGTGGCAAAATCCATAGCCTAAGACAACTTGGCAGCTTTAGAATTCTCCTGAAGACCATATGTTGGAGGACGTATCAATCCAGCAACCGTCTCAGACCGAAGGAAGCATGGGAGGACATTATTTGCATGGGACAGCCCTCTTTTCAATCCCACTGTTATGCTGCAGTTGCCTTGTAGCATTACTAGAGGGCAGCCGCATTAACAAAAGAGCACAGAGAGGCTTTAAACCTGCTTTCTTACATGCCTCTTGTTCGTGTTGGTCTTTGCTAGGCCTGTGGAGTGGAGCACATATCAATATTTTACCCAAAATAAGTAAAACAAAAACCCACATACACCATCTCAGAGCTTCCAGGCGCAATATGATGCTTGCAGGTGGAAGGATTTGCCATGTTTGGTGCATACATGTGCACAGTTAATGAGGCTCTTCCCACAATATCAGTAACACTCCCTTTGGTAGTATTCTTAGGCCAGAAATGTCAGGCACTCCTTCGGGGTATGAGGCCAAGCACCACTTTGTGAAGCCTGCTCCAATCATTTGCAGGATAGAAAGTAAGTGGAGAACAATTGCAGAGGGAGCCAGGCTGCAGAAAAGATGTTCAGGGTGGTATAGTAAACTCTAGCAGGGACTTTTGATCAAAGCACCGTGGGATGAGGACCCCAGACCTCTGTGCTTCTGCCCTCTTCTATGACTGCTCGATGCCCCCATCTCAGTTCTTCTCAAGCGTTACTTCCTAATACCCTACCTTTAGTAGTGTACCAACCCATTTTCAAACCTTTGAGCTTCCATAAAACACCCTTCCTGTGTGCCTTCCATTCGTATTCTCTCACTGACTCAGGTGCTTCAGCCACTTTTAAGTCTCGCGTGACCAGTTGAATACACATTGCTAGGAGCTCCTGGCACTTAGCAGTCTGTACAGCTGCTCTCAAAACACCCAGCCTACACTTCTTTAAATCAGATAGGCATGATGTGCCTCGCAATAAGCCCAGGCATTCCCTCTGTGGATCATATACCCAATCGAGAGAGGACAAATCAGTTGTTGGGCAGCACAAACTCCCTGCAGCCGCTGCCAGCTCACAAATTGTTGCCTATTTGCATGCCATGATCATTCTCTATGCCCCGTCCAACTAATTGCCACAGGTGCCCTCCTCCTACCTCATTGGTCTACTTCCTCAACTCCCCACCCCACTCCTCCCTTCGCGTTACTAAATTGTAGTGCTCCCAGTTGCCATAGTGGGCCACTCCGCATGCAGTTCACAGACCTTTCTCTGTCTCTGTGAGTAGCCCATCTGCGCACAGGTGGCCGCGCACCCGAGTGTTAGAAATCACTCCCATGCACCCAATCCTTCTACACTCCTTAAGAACTTTTCCAATACTGTCATTTGCAGGGCTCCTTTTTGACTGTCCCTCTGGGGGAGGGCAGTAATCAAAACATGGGGGGCACACTTCACAGCATGCCCCCTTCTTTCAGTGCCTGTTACCTGTTTTCAATACAACCAACCCGAGACCCTATAACAAGCCCGTGGTAGTAGCAATAAACTCTTGGGGAGCCCCCCCCCCCAAGAGAAATACACCACATCCTTCTTCTTGTCCTTTTCAATACCAAGGCCGCAGTAAGCCTGTGTGATGACCCCTTGTGGTAGGTAATGGAAACTGTCACAAGCAAGTTTCTCATATCTTCCCGGTTGCTCCTAACCTTTAGGGGTACCCCCCAGCCCCATGGAGGAAGGGGAGCAGTAAACAGAGTCTACTGCCCCCCTCCCTAAAAAGGCAGCACATGCCCGCTGCCCCTCCTCAACACTTTCTCAGTGCCCCAGGCTCCTCTTGACCCTTTCTCTGAAATCCAGGCACTGCCTTTCCTGAGTGACACCAGCCTCCCTTTCTCTCCCTCTCTGGCCCCTCGTCTTCACTCTTCCCTACCTCGTCACTCCTCCCCCTCTCTCAGCCCACACTCACCCCCACCCTTTTCTCTCCGCCCCCTTACCTCCCTCTCCACTACCTCGTCACTCCTCCCCCTCTCACCCTTCTCTCTCCGCCTCCTTACCTCACTCTCCATTTCTGCCCCCTCGTCTTCACTCCTCCCCCTCTCTCAGCCCACACTCACCCCCACCCTTCTCTCTCCGCCCCCTTACCTCACTCTCCACTACCTCGTCACTCCTCCCCCTCTCTCAGCCCACACTCACCCCCACCCTTCTCTCTCCGCCTCCTTACCTCACTCTCCACTCTTTCCTACCTCGTCACTCCTCCCCCTCATCCCCACCCTTCTCTCTCCGCCCCTTACCTCACTCTCCACCTCTGCCCCCTCATCTTCACTACCTCTTCACTCCTCCCCCTCTCTCAGCCCACACTCACCCCCACCCTTCTCTCTCCGCCCCCTTACCTCACTCTCCACTACCTCGTCACTCCTCCCCCTCTCTCAGCCCCCACTCACCCTTCTCTCTCCGCCTCCTTACCTCACTCTCCACCTCATCTTCACTACCTCTTCACTCCTCCCCCTCTCTCAGCCCACACTCACCCCCACCCTTCTCTCTCCGCCCCCTTACCTCACTCTCCACTACCTCGTCACTCCTCCCCCAGCCCACACTCACCCTTCTCTCTCCGCCTCCTTACCTCACTCTCCAGCTCTGCCCCCTCGTCTTCACTCTTCCCTTTCTCTACCTCGTCACTCCTCCACCTCTCTCAGCCCACATCCCACCCTTCTCTCTCCGCCCCCTTACCTCACTCTCCACCTCCTCGTCTTCACTCTTTCCTACCTCGTCACTCCTCCCCCTCATCCCCACCCTTCTCTCTCCTCCCCCTTACCTCACTCTCCACCTCTGCCCCCTCCTCTTCACTACCTCGTCACTCCTCCCCCTCTCTCAGCCCACACTCACACCCACCCTTTTCTCTCCGCCCCCTTACCTCACTCTCCACTACCTCGTCACTCCTCCCCCTCCTCTCTCCGCCCCCTTACCTCACTCTCCACTACCTCGTCACTCCTCCCCCTCTCTCAGCCCACACTCACCCCCACCCTTACCTCACTCTCCACCTCCTCGTCTTCACTCTTTCCTACCTCGTCACTCCTCCCCACCCTTCTCTCTCCGCCCCTTACCTCACTCTCCACCTCTGCCCCCTCATCTTCACTACCTCTTCACTCCTCCCCCTCTCTCAGCCCACACTCACCCCCCCCCCCTTCTCTCTCCGCATCCTTACCTCCCTCTCCACCTTTGGCCCCTTCTCTCAAGTCACTCTTCCCATTCTCTCACTCTGCCAGCACCCAGACTCACTTCATGCACGCACCTCTCTGCACTTCACCATTGACACCCAAGTACGCACTTCACACACACACAGAGACAGAGGTACAGACACTTTACTTACCAATTTGCCAGGCAGACACGACTTACCTCTGCTTTTCTGCCATCAGTCTCTTGGTGCCAATTCCGGGAATCGAACCCTGGTCGTCTGGTTGGAAGGCAGGAACTTACCCACTGGACCACAGGGGCTTCCATGTCTAGAGCCTTACAATTGGTCCGTATATCATGGCAATCCATGAAATGTAGAATGTATTACACAGTCCATGGCAGCAGAGCCTGAGTGAAGGTGATAGGTTCCCCGGCAGGGTAGGTATAAGGGAGGGAGAAATAGCTCATGGGTAGTGTCGCCTGCCTCTGATGAAAGGAGCCCTCCACTGCCAAGGGTTCAAATCCCGCCAGTGATGCATTTTTTTTTTTTTAAGTGTGAATTTAGCAAGCAGTATGTTTTTTTTCAATTACTAATACTATTTTTTGTTTGTAAATAGGAGTGAAAAATTGTGAGCTGTTTTTCATGCTCTTTTGGGAGCACAGTCTGTATGCTAGTGATAGAGGCCCACCGCCATCCAACTTCCCCTCAAAGAGCTGTAGCGTAGTGGCACTGTCACCTGCCTCCAGTGGTTGTGGCTCTTTCTGACAAGGGTTCAAGTCCCAGCATGGGTGGCAATTTTTTGGAAAGTCTTAATTTCTCAAGTGCTATGTTTATTTTCATTTACTAATACTATTTTCACTTTGGGAGTGGGAGTGGGAGTGAGAAGGTGAGAGAGTGGTTTTGCATGCTCTTTTGAGAGCATGGCCTGTATGAGGCTGATAGAGTCCACTTCCGTAGCTGTTTTCCAAGAAGAAGCCGTAGCTGAGTGGTACTGTCGCCTACCTCTGGGGGCTTGGGCTTCCCCTCTCAGGCAAGGGTTCAAAGGTGCAACTTGTTTTTATAGTAAGAAGTCATGTTTTTTTTCCTTTACCTAATGCTGTTTTTCATTTGAAAACCAGAGAATTGGTGCCTGGAAATTTCAACTTTTCTCCCTCCTGACCTCCCTCCTCTTTTCCTGAGTGAAATATGGGCTACGCCTTATCTTTATTTCTCAATGTTTTTATTTTCTTCTTAAAATGTGAACTTTTGGGGAGTGGAGGGCAGAAATGAGCACTGGTATGTGAGAAGGGTGTTAAACGGGTAGCAAAATAGGCTGAGTGATGGCGAATTCTCTTTTTGCTCTAAGGTGAGCTCTGAAATGGGGTAGTAGCTGGGTCTGATAAAATGATGGGTACCATCCAGGGCAGGTGAAAGAAAGTACCTTTGTAAGCTGCAATCAGAAGCTAGACTTGTATTTTGCAAGAGGCAGAAAAGGGCAAAGTAGTGTCTTGATTAGACCTGCATTATGCCTGCTGCAGCAGGAGACAGAATGGAGCGAGTGGCTTGGCATTGGCTGGTCTGGCATGTCCTGCGGCTGTAAACACCCCAGTCTCTGTCTCATGCCTTTTGTGAAAGCCCACGAACGCCCAAGTTCTGTATAAAGGACGACTGCAGCTCATTCGGTACCCTGCTAAATGAGGGCAGGTCCTCCATGTCCAGCTCTTTGAGTGGCAAAATCCATAGCCTAAGACAAGTTGGCAGCTTTAGAATTCTCCTGAAGACCATATGTTGGAGGACGTATCAATCCAGCAACCGTCTCAGACCGAAGGAAGCATGGGAGGACATTATTTTCATGGGACAGCCCTCTTTTCAATCCCACTGTTATGCTGCAGTTGCCTTGTAGCATTACTAGAGGGCAGCAGCATGAACAAAAGAGCACAGAGAGGCTTTAAACCTGCTTTCTTACATGCCTCTTGTTCGTGTTGGTCTTTGCTAGGCCTGTGGAGTGGAGCACATATCAATATTTTACCCAAAATAAGTAAAACAAAAACCCACATACACCATCTCAGAGCTTCCAGGCGCAATATGATGCTTGCAGGTGGAAGGATTTGCCATGTTTGGTGCATACATGTGCACAGTTAATGAGGCTCTTCCCACAATATCAGTAACACTCCCTTTGGTAGTATTCTTAGGCCAGAAATGTCAGGCACTCCTTCGGGGTATGAGGCCAAGCACCACTTTGTGAAGCCTGCTCCAATCATTTGCAGGATAGAAAGTAAGTGGAGAACAATTGCAGAGGGAGCCAGGCTGCAGAAAAGATGTTCAGGGTGGTATAGTAAACTCTAGCAGGGACTTTTGATCAAAGCACCGTGGGATGAGGACCCCAGACCTCTGTGCTTCTGCCCTCTTCTCTGACTGCTCGATGCCCCCATCTCAGTTCTTCTCAAGCGTTACTTCCTAATACCCTACCTTTAGTAGTGTACCAACCCATTTTCAAACCTTTGAGCTTCCATAAAACACCCTTCCTGTGTGCCTTCCATTCGTATTCTCTCACTGACTCAGGTGCTTCAGCCACTTTTAAGTCTCGCGTGACCAGTTGAATACACATTGCTAGGAGCTCCTGGCACTTAGCAGTCTGTACAGCTGCTCTCAAAACACCCAGCCTACACTTCTTTAAATCAGATAGGCATGATGTGCCTCGCAATAAGCCCAGGCATTCCCTCTGTGGATCATATACCCAATCGAGAGAGGACAAATCAGTTGTTGGGCAGCACAAACTCCCTGCAGCCGCTGCCAGCTCACAAATTGTTGCCTATTTGCATGCCATGATCATTCTCTATGCCCCGTCCAACTAATTGCCACAGGTGCCCTCCTCCTACCTCATTGGTCTACTTCCTCAACTCCCCACCCCACTCCTCCCTTCGCGTTACTAAATTGTAGTGCTCCCAGTTGCCATAGTGGGCCACTCCGCATGCAGTTCACAGACCTTTCTCTGTCTCTGTGAGTAGCCCATCTGCGCACAGGTGGCCGCGCACCCGAGTGTTAGAAATCACTCCCATGCACCCAATCCTTCTACACTCCTTAAGAACTTTTCCAATACTGTCATTTGCAGGGCTCCTTTTTGACTGTCCCTCTGGGGGAGGGCAGTAATCAAAACATGGGGGGCACACTTCACAGCATGCCCCCTTCTTTCAGTGCCTGTTACCTGTTTTCAATACAACCAACCCGAGACCCTATAACAAGCCCGTGGTAGTAGCAATAAACTCTTGGGGAGCCCCCCCCCCAAGAGAAATACACCACATCCTTCTTCTTGTCCTTTTCAATACCAAGGCCGCAGTAAGCCTGTGTGATGACCCCTTGTGGTAGGTAATGGAAACTGTCACAAGCAAGTTTCTCATATCTTCCCGGTTGCTCCTAACCTTTAGGGGTACCCCCCAGCCCCATGGAGGAAGGGGAGCAGTAAACAGAGTCTACTGCCCCCCTCCCTAAAAAGGCAGCACATGCCCGCTGCCCCTCCTCAACACTTTCTCAGTGCCCCAGGCTCCTCTTGACCCTTTCTCTGAAATCCAGGCACTGCCTTTCCTGAGTGACACCAGCCTCCCTTTCTCTCCCTCTCTGGCCCCTCGTCTTCACTCTTCCCTACCTCGTCACTCCTCCCCCTCTCTCAGCCCACACTCACCCCCACCCTTTTCTCTCCGCCCCCTTACCTCCCTCTCCACTACCTCGTCACTCCTCCCCCTCTCACCCTTCTCTCTCCGCCTCCTTACCTCACTCTCCATTTCTGCCCCCTCGTCTTCACTCCTCCCCCTCTCTCAGCCCACACTCACCCCCACCCTTCTCTCTCCGCCCCCTTACCTCACTCTCCACTACCTCGTCACTCCTCCCCCTCTCTCAGCCCACACTCACCCCCACCCTTCTCTCTCCGCCTCCTTACCTCACTCTCCACCCTTTCCTACCTCGTCACTCCTCCCCCTCATCCCCACCCTTCTCTCTCCGCCCCTTACCTCACTCTCCACCCTTTCCTACCTCGTCACTCCTCCCCCTCACCCCCACCCTTCTCTCTCCGCCTCCTTACCTCACTCTCCACCTCCTCGTCTTCTCTCTTTCCTACCTCGTCACTCCTCCCCCTCATCCCCACCCTTCTCTCTCCGCCCCTTACCTCACTCTCCACCTCTGCCCCCTCATCTTCACTACCTCTTCACTCCTCCCCCTCTCTCAGCCCACACTCACCCCCACCCTTCTCTCTCCGCCCCCTTACCTCACTCTCCACTACCTCGTCACTCCTCCCCCTCTCTCAGCCCCCACTCACCCTTCTCTCTCCGCCTCCTTACCTCACTCTCCACCTCATCTTCACTACCTCTTCACTCCTCCCCCTCTCTCAGCCCACACTCACCCCCACCCTTCTCTCTCCGCCCCCTTACCTCACTCTCCACTACCTCGTCACTCCTCCCCCAGCCCACACTCACCCTTCTCTCTCCGCCTCCTTACCTCACTCTCCAGCTCTGCCCCCTCGTCTTCACTCTTCCCTTTCTCTACCTCGTCACTCCTCCACCTCTCTCAGCCCACATCCCACCCTTCTCTCTCCGCCCCCTTACCTCACTCTCCACCTCCTCGTCTTCACTCTTTCCTACCTCGTCACTCCTCCCCCCCCTTCTCTCTCATCCCCCTTACCTCACTCTCCACCTCTGCCCCCTCCTCTTCACTACCTCGTCACTCCTCCCCCTCTCTCAGCCCACACTCACACCCACCCTTTTCTCTCCGCCCCCTTACCTCACTCTCCACTACCTCGTCACTCCTCCCCCTCCTCTCTCCGCCCCCTTACCTCACTCTCCACTACCTCGTCACTCCTCCCCCTCTCTCAGCCCACACTCACCCCCACCCTTACCTCACTCTCCACCTCCTCGTCTTCACTCTTTCCTACCTCGTCACTCCTCCCCACCCTTCTCTCTCCGCCCCTTACCTCACTCTCCACCTCTGCCCCCTCATCTTCACTACCTCTTCACTCCTCCCCCTCTCTCAGCCCACACTCACCCCCCCCCCCCTTCTCTCTCCGCATCCTTACCTCCCTCTCCACCTTTGGCCCCTTCTCTCAAGTCACTCTTCCCATTCTCTCACTCTGCCAGCACCCAGACTCACTTCATGCACGCACCTCTCTGCACTTCACCATTGACACCCAAGTACGCACTTCACACACACACAGAGGTACAGACACTTTACTTACCAATTTGCCAGGCAGACACGACTTACCTCTGCTTTTCTGCCATCAGTCTCTTGGTGCCAATTCCGGGAATCGAACCCTGGTCGTCTGGTTGGAAGGCAGGAACTTACCCACTGGACCACAGGGGCTTCCATGTCTAGAGCCTTACAATTGGTCCGTATATCATGGCAATCCATGAAATGTAGAATGTATTACACAGTCCATGGCAGCAGAGCCTGAGTGAAGGTGATAGGTTCCCCGGCAGGGTAGGTATAAGGGAGGGAGAAATAGCTCATGGGTAGTGTCGCCTGCCTCTGATGAAAGGAGCCCTCCACTGCCAAGGGTTCAAATCCCACCAGTGATGCATTTTTTTTTTTTTAAGTGTGAATTTAGCAAGCAGTATGTTTTTTTTCAATTACTAATACTATTTTTTGTTTGTAAATAGGAGTGAAAAATTGTGAGCTGTTTTTCATGCTCTTTTGGGAGCACAGTCTGTATGCTAGTGATAGAGGCCCACCGCCATCCAACTTCCCCTCAAAGAGCTGTAGCGTAGTGGCACTGTCCCCTGCCTCCAGTGGTTGTGGCTCTTTCTGACAAGGGTTCAAGTCCAAGCATGGGTGGCAATTTTTTGGAAAGTCTTAATTTCTCAAGTGCTATGTTTATTTTCATTTACTAATACTATTTTTACTTTGGGAGTGGGAGTGAGAAGGTGAGAGAGTGGTTTTGCATGCTCTTTTGAGAGCATGGCCTGTATGAGGCTGATAGAGTCCACTTCCGTAGCTGTTTTCCAAGAAGAAGCCGTAGCTGAGTGGTACTGTCGCCTACCTCTGGGGGCTTGGGCTTCCCCTCTCAGGCAAGGGTTCAAAGGTGCAACTTGTTTTTATAGTAAGAAGTCATGTTTTTTTTCCTTTACCTAATGCTGTTTTTCATTTGAAAACCAGAGAATTGGTGCCTGGAAATTTCAACTTTTCTCCCTCCTGACCTCCCTCCTCTTTTCCTGAGTGAAATATGGGCTACGCCTTATCTTTATTTCTCAATGTTTTTATTTTCTTCTTAAAATGTGAACTTTTGGGGAGTGGAGGGCAGAAATGAGCACTGGTATGTGAGAAGGGTGTTAAACGGGTAGCAAAATAGGCTGAGTGATGGCGAATTCTCTTTTTGCTCTAAGGTGAGCTCTGAAATGGGGTAGTAGCTGGGTCTGATAAAATGATGGGTACCATCCAGGGCAGGTGAAAGAAAGTACCTTTGTAAGCTGCAATCAGAAGCTAGACTTGTATTTTGCAAGAGGCAGAAAAGGGCAAAGTAGTGTCTTGATTAGACCTGCATTATGCCTGCTGCAGCAGGAGACAGAATGGAGCGAGTGGCTTGGCATTGGCTGTAAACACCCCAGTCTCTGTCTCATGCCTTTTGTGAAAGCCCACGAACGCCCACGAACGCCCAAGTTCTGTATAAAGGACGACTGCAGCTCATTCGGTACCCTGCTAAATGAGGGCAGGTCCTCCATGTCCAGCTCTTTGAGTGGCAAAATCCATAGCCTAAGACAAGTTGGCAGCTTTAGAATTCTCCTGAAGACCATATGTTGGAGGACGTATCAATCCAGCAACCGTCTCAGACCGAAGGAAGCATGGGAGGACATTATTTGCATGGGACAGCCCTCTTTTCAATCCCACTGTTATGCTGCAGTTGCCTTGTAGCATTACTAGAGGGCAGCAGCATGAACAAAAGAGCACAGAGAGGCTTTAAACCTGCTTTCTTACATGCCTCTTGTTCGTGTTGGTCTTTGCTAGGCCTGTGGAGTGGAGCACATATCAATATTTTACCCAAAATAAGTAAAACAAAAACCCACATACACCATCTCAGAGCTTCCAGGCGCAATATGATGCTTGCAGGTGGAAGGATTTGCCATGTTTGGTGCATACATGTGCACAGTTAATGAGGCTCTTCCCACAATATCAGTAACACTCCCTTTGGTAGTATTCTTAGGCCAGAAATGTCAGGCACTCCTTCGGGGTATGAGGCCAAGCACCACTTTGTGAAGCCTGCTCCAATCATTTGCAGGATAGAAAGTAAGTGGAGAACAATTGCAGAGGGAGCCAGGCTGCAGAAAAGATGTTCAGGGTGGTATAGTAAACTCTAGCAGGGACTTTTGATCAAAGCACCGTGGGATGAGGACCCCAGACCTCTGTGCTTCTGCCCTCTTCTCTGACTGCTCGATGCCCCCATCTCAGTTCTTCTCAAGCGTTACTTCCTAATACCCTACCTTTAGTAGTGTACCAACCCATTTTCAAACCTTTGAGCTTCCATAAAACACCCTTCCTGTGTGCCTTCCATTCGTATTCTCTCACTGACTCAGGTGCTTCAGCCACTTTTAAGTCTCGCGTGACCAGTTGAATACACATTGCTAGGAGCTCCTGGCACTTAGCAGTCTGTACAGCTGCTCTCAAAACACCCAGCCTACACTTCTTTAAATCAGATAGGCATGATGTGCCTCGCAATAAGCCCAGGCATTCCCTCTGTGGATCATATACCCAATCGAGAGAGGACAAATCAGTTGTTGGGCAGCACAAACTCCCTGCAGCCGCTGCCAGCTCACAAATTGTTGCCTATTTGCATGCCATGATCATTCTCTATGCCCCGTCCAACTAATTGCCACAGGTGCCCTCCTCCTACCTCATTGGTCTACTTCCTCAACTCCCCACCCCACTCCTCCCTTCGCGTTACTAAATTGTAGTGCTCCCAGTTGCCATAGTGGGCCACTCCGCATGCAGTTCACAGACCTTTCTCTGTCTCTGTGAGTAGCCCATCTGCGCACAGGTGGCCGCGCACCCGAGTGTTAGAAATCACTCCCATGCACCCAATCCTTCTACACTCCTTAAGAACTTTTCCAATACTGTCATTTGCAGGGCTCCTTTTTGACTGTCCCTCTGGGGGAGGGCAGTAATCAAAACATGGGGGGCACACTTCACAGCATGCCCCCTTCTTTCAGTGCCTGTTACCTGTTTTCAATACAACCAACCCGAGACCCTATAACAAGCCCGTGGTAGTAGCAATAAACTCTTGGGGAGCCCCCCCCCCCAAGAGAAATACACCACATCCTTCTTCTTGTCCTTTTCAATACCAAGGCCGCAGTAAGCCTGTGTGATGACCCCTTGTGGTAGGTAATGGAAACTGTCACAAGCAAGTTTCTCATATCTTCCCGGTTGCTCCTAACCTTTAGGGGTACCCCCCAGCCCCATGGAGGAAGGGGAGCAGTAAACAGAGTCTACTGCCCCCCTCCCTAAAAAGGCAGCACATGCCCCGCTGCCCCTCCTCAACACTTTCTCAGTGCCCCAGGCTCCTCTTGACCCTTTCTCTGAAATCCAGGCACTGCCTTTCCTGAGTGACACCAGCCTCCCTTTCTCTCCCTCTCTGGCCCCTCGTCTTCACTCTTCCCTACCTCGTCACTCCTCCCCCTCTCTCAGCCCACACTCACCCCCACCCTTTTCTCTCCGCCCCCTTACCTCCCTCTCCACTACCTCGTCACTCCTCCCCCTCTCACCCTTCTCTCTCCGCCCCCTTACCTCACTCTCCATTTCTGCCCCCTCGTCTTCACTCCTCCCCCTCTCTCAGCCCACACTCACCCCCACCCTTCTCTCTCCGCCCCCTTACCTCACTCTCCACTACCTCGTCACTCCTCCCCCTCTCTCAGCCCACACTCACCCCCACCCTTCTCTCTCCGCCTCCTTACCTCACTCTCCACCTCCTCGTCTTCACTCTTTCCTACCTCGTCACTCCTCCCCCTCATCCCCACCCTTCTCTCTCCGCCCCTTACCTCACTCTCCACCTCTGCCCCCTCATCTTCACTACCTCTTCACTCCTCCCCCTCTCTCAGCCCACACTCACCCCCACCCTTCTCTCTCCGCCCCCTTACCTCACTCTCCACTACCTCGTCACTCCTCCCCCTCTCTCAGCCCCCACTCACCCTTCTCTCTCCGCCTCCTTACCTCACTCTCCACCTCATCTTCACTACCTCTTCACTCCTCCCCCTCTCTCAGCCCACACTCACCCCCACCCTTCTCTCTCCGCCCCCTTACCTCACTCTCCACTACCTCGTCACTCCTCCCCCAGCCCACACTCACCCTTCTCTCTCCGCCTCCTTACCTCACTCTCCACCTCTGCCCCCTCCTCTTCACTACCTCGTCACTCCTCCCCCTCTCTCAGCCCACACTCACACCCACCCTTTTCTCTCCGCCCCCTTACCTCACTCTCCACTACCTCGTCACTCCTCCCCCTCTCACCCTTCTCTCTCCGCCTCCTTACCTCACTCTCCACCTCATCTTCACTACCTCTTCACTCCTCCCCCTCTCTCAGCCCACACTCACCCCCACCCTTCTCTCTCCGCCCCCTTACCTCACTCTCCACTACCTCGTCACTCCTCCCCCTCTCACCCTTCTCTCTCCGCCTCCTTACCTCACTCTCCATTTCTGCCCCCTCGTCTTCACTCCTCCCCCTCTCTCAGCCCACACTCACCCCCACCCTTCTCTCTCCGCCTCCTTACCTCACTCTCCACCTCCTCGTCTTCACTCTTTCCTACCTCGTCACTCCTCCCCCTCATCCCCACCCTTCTCTCTCCGCCCCTTACCTCACTCTCCACCTCTGCCCCCTCATCTTCACTACCTCTTCACTCCTCCCCCTCTCTCAGCCCACACTCACCCCCACCCTTCTCTCTCCGCCCCCTTACCTCACTCTCCACTACCTCGTCACTCCTCCCCCTCTCTCAGCCCCCACTCACCCTTCTCTCTCCGCCTCCTTACCTCACTCTCCACCTCATCTTCACTACCTCTTCACTCCTCCCCCTCTCTCAGCCCACACTCACCCCCACCCTTCTCTCTCCGCCCCCTTACCTCACTCTCCACCTCTGCCCCCTCATCTTCACTACCTCGTCACTCCTCCCCCTCTCTCAGCCCACACTCACCCCCACCCTTACCTCACTCTCCACCTCCTCGTCTTCACTCTTTCCTACCTCGTCACTCCTCCCCACCCTTCTCTCTCCGCCCCTTACCTCACTCTCCACCTCTGCCCCCTCATCTTCACTACCTCTTCACTCCTCCCCCTCTCTCAGCCCACACTCACCCCCCCCCCTTCTCTCTCCGCATCCTTACCTCCCTCTCCACCTTTGGCCCCTTCTCTCAAGTCACTCTTCCCATTCTCTCACTCTGCCAGCACCCAGACTCACTTCATGCACGCACCTCTCTGCACTTCACCATTGACACCCAAGTACGCACTTCACACACACACAGAGACAGAGGTACAGACACTTTACTTACCAATTTGCCAGGCAGACACGACTTACCTCTGCTTTTCTGCCATCAGTCTCTTGGTGCCAATTCCGGGAATCGAACCCTGGTCGTCTGGTTGGAAGGCAGGAACTTACCCACTGGACCACAGGGGCTTCCATGTCTAGAGCCTTACAATTGGTCCGTATATCATGGCAATCCATGAAATGTAGAATGTATTACACAGTCCATGGCAGCAGAGCCTGAGTGAAGGTGATAGGTTCCCCGGCAGGGTAGGTATAAGGGAGGGAGAAATAGCTCATGGGTAGTGTCGCCTGCCTCTGATGAAAGGAGCCCTCCACTGCCAAGGGTTCAAATCCCGCCAGTGATGCATTTTTTTTTTTTTAAGTGTGAATTTAGCAAGCAGTATGTTTTTTTTCAATTACTAATACTATTTTTTGTTTGTAAATAGGAGTGAAAAATTGTGAGCTGTTTTTCATGCTCTTTTGGGAGCACAGTCTGTATGCTAGTGATAGAGGCCCACCGCCATCCAACTTCCCCTCAAAGAGCTGTAGCGTAGTGGCACTGTCACCTGCCTCCAGTGGTTGTGGCTCTTTCTGACAAGGGTTCAAGTCCCAGCATGGGTGGCAATTTTTTGGAAAGTCTTAATTTCTCAAGTGCTATGTTTATTTTCATTTACTAATACTATTTTTACTTTGGGAGTGGGAGTGGGAGTGAGAAGGTGAGAGAGTGGTTTTGCATGCTCTTTTGAGAGCATGGCCTGTATGAGGCTGATAGAGTCCACTTCCGTAGCTGTTTTCCAAGAAGAAGCCGTAGCTGAGTGGTACTGTCGCCTACCTCTGGGGGCTTGGGCTTCCCCTCTCAGGCAAGGGTTCAAAGGTGCAACTTGTTTTTATAGTAAGAAGTCATGTTTTTTTTCCTTTACCTAATGCTGTTTTTCATTTGAAAACCAGAGAATTGGTGCCTGGAAATTTCAACTTTTCTCCCTCCTGACCTCCCTCCTCTTTTCCTGAGTGAAATATGGGCTACGCCTTATCTTTATTTCTCAATGTTTTTATTTTCTTCTTAAAATGTGAACTTTTGGGGAGTGGAGGGCAGAAATGAGCACTGGTATGTGAGAAGGGTGTTAAACGGGTAGCAAAATAGGCTGAGTGATGGCGAATTCTCTTTTTGCTCTAAGGTGAGCTCTGAAATGGGGTAGTAGCTGGGTCTGATAAAATGATGGGTACCATCCAGGGCAGGTGAAAGAAAGTACCTTTGTAAGCTGCAATCAGAAGCTAGACTTGTATTTTGCAAGAGGCAGAAAAGGGCAAAGTAGTGTCTTGATTAGACCTGCATTATGCCTGCTGCAGCAGGAGACAGAATGGAGCGAGTGGCTTGGCATTGGCTGGTCTGGCATGTCCTGCGGCTGTAAACACCCCAGTCTCTGTCTCATGCCTTTTGTGAAAGCCCACGAACGCCCAAGTTCTGTATAAAGGACGACTGCAGCTCATTCGGTACCCTGCTAAATGAGGGCAGGTCCTCCATGTCCAGCTCTTTGAGTGGCAAAATCCATAGCCTAAGACAACTTGGCAGCTTTAGAATTCTCCTGAAGACCATATGTTGGAGGACGTATCAATCCAGCAACCGTCTCAGACCGAAGGAAGCATGGGAGGACATTATTTGCATGGGACAGCCCTCTTTTCAATCCCACTGTTATGCTGCAGTTGCCTTGTAGCATTACTAGAGGGCAGCCGCATTAACAAAAGAGCACAGAGAGGCTTTAAACCTGCTTTCTTACATGCCTCTTGTTCGTGTTGGTCTTTGCTAGGCCTGTGGAGTGGAGCACATATCAATATTTTACCCAAAATAAGTAAAACAAAAACCCACATACACCATCTCAGAGCTTCCAGGCGCAATATGATGCTTGCAGGTGGAAGGATTTGCCATGTTTGGTGCATACATGTGCACAGTTAATGAGGCTCTTCCCACAATATCAGTAACACTCCCTTTGGTAGTATTCTTAGGCCAGAAATGTCAGGCACTCCTTCGGGGTATGAGGCCAAGCACCACTTTGTGAAGCCTGCTCCAATCATTTGCAGGATAGAAAGTAAGTGGAGAACAATTGCAGAGGGAGCCAGGCTGCAGAAAAGATGTTCAGGGTGGTATAGTAAACTCTAGCAGGGACTTTTGATCAAAGCACCGTGGGATGAGGACCCCAGACCTCTGTGCTTCTGCCCTCTTCTATGACTGCTCGATGCCCCCATCTCAGTTCTTCTCAAGCGTTACTTCCTAATACCCTACCTTTAGTAGTGTACCAACCCATTTTCAAACCTTTGAGCTTCCATAAAACACCCTTCCTGTGTGCCTTCCATTCGTATTCTCTCACTGACTCAGGTGCTTCAGCCACTTTTAAGTCTCGCGTGACCAGTTGAATACACATTGCTAGGAGCTCCTGGCACTTAGCAGTCTGTACAGCTGCTCTCAAAACACCCAGCCTACACTTCTTTAAATCAGATAGGCATGATGTGCCTCGCAATAAGCCCAGGCATTCCCTCTGTGGATCATATACCCAATCGAGAGAGGACAAATCAGTTGTTGGGCAGCACAAACTCCCTGCAGCCGCTGCCAGCTCACAAATTGTTGCCTATTTGCATGCCATGATCATTCTCTATGCCCCGTCCAACTAATTGCCACAGGTGCCCTCCTCCTACCTCATTGGTCTACTTCCTCAACTCCCCACCCCACTCCTCCCTTCGCGTTACTAAATTGTAGTGCTCCCAGTTGCCATAGTGGGCCACTCCGCATGCAGTTCACAGACCTTTCTCTGTCTCTGTGAGTAGCCCATCTGCGCACAGGTGGCCGCGCACCCGAGTGTTAGAAATCACTCCCATGCACCCAATCCTTCTACACTCCTTAAGAACTTTTCCAATACTGTCATTTGCAGGGCTCCTTTTTGACTGTCCCTCTGGGGGAGGGCAGTAATCAAAACATGGGGGGCACACTTCACAGCATGCCCCCTTCTTTCAGTGCCTGTTACCTGTTTTCAATACAACCAACCCGAGACCCTATAACAAGCCCGTGGTAGTAGCAATAAACTCTTGGGGAGCCCCCCCCCCCAAGAGAAATACACCACATCCTTCTTCTTGTCCTTTTCAATACCAAGGCCGCAGTAAGCCTGTGTGATGACCCCTTGTGGTAGGTAATGGAAACTGTCACAAGCAAGTTTCTCATATCTTCCCGGTTGCTCCTAACCTTTAGGGGTACCCCCCAGCCCCATGGAGGAAGGGGAGCAGTAAACAGAGTCTACTGCCCCCCTCCCTAAAAAGGCAGCACATGCCCCGCTGCCCCTCCTCAACACTTTCTCAGTGCCCCAGGCTCCTCTTGACCCTTTCTCTGAAATCCAGGCACTGCCTTTCCTGAGTGACACCAGCCTCCCTTTCTCTCCCTCTCTGGCCCCTCGTCTTCACTCTTCCCTACCTCGTCACTCCTCCCCCTCTCTCAGCCCACACTCACCCCCACCCTTTTCTCTCCGCCCCCTTACCTCCCTCTCCACTACCTCGTCACTCCTCCCCCTCTCACCCTTCTCTCTCCGCCCCCTTACCTCACTCTCCATTTCTGCCCCCTCGTCTTCACTCCTCCCCCTCTCTCAGCCCACACTCACCCCCACCCTTCTCTCTCCGCCCCCTTACCTCACTCTCCACTACCTCGTCACTCCTCCCCCTCTCTCAGCCCACACTCACCCCCACCCTTCTCTCTCCGCCTCCTTACCTCACTCTCCACCTCCTCGTCTTCACTCTTTCCTACCTCGTCACTCCTCCCCCTCATCCCCACCCTTCTCTCTCCGCCCCTTACCTCACTCTCCACCTCTGCCCCCTCATCTTCACTACCTCTTCACTCCTCCCCCTCTCTCAGCCCACACTCACCCCCACCCTTCTCTCTCCGCCCCCTTACCTCACTCTCCACTACCTCGTCACTCCTCCCCCTCTCTCAGCCCCCACTCACCCTTCTCTCTCCGCCTCCTTACCTCACTCTCCACCTCATCTTCACTACCTCTTCACTCCTCCCCCTCTCTCAGCCCACACTCACCCCCACCCTTCTCTCTCCGCCCCCTTACCTCACTCTCCACTACCTCGTCACTCCTCCCCCAGCCCACACTCACCCTTCTCTCTCCGCCTCCTTACCTCACTCTCCACCTCTGCCCCCTCCTCTTCACTACCTCGTCACTCCTCCCCCTCTCTCAGCCCACACTCACACCCACCCTTTTCTCTCCGCCCCCTTACCTCACTCTCCACTACCTCGTCACTCCTCCCCCTCTCACCCTTCTCTCTCCGCCTCCTTACCTCACTCTCCACCTCATCTTCACTACCTCTTCACTCCTCCCCCTCTCTCAGCCCACACTCACCCCCACCCTTCTCTCTCCGCCCCCTTACCTCACTCTCCACTACCTCGTCACTCCTCCCCCTCTCACCCTTCTCTCTCCGCCTCCTTACCTCACTCTCCATTTCTGCCCCCTCGTCTTCACTCCTCCCCCTCTCTCAGCCCACACTCACCCCCACCCTTCTCTCTCCGCCTCCTTACCTCACTCTCCACCTCCTCGTCTTCACTCTTTCCTACCTCGTCACTCCTCCCCCTCATCCCCACCCTTCTCTCTCCGCCCCTTACCTCACTCTCCACCTCTGCCCCCTCATCTTCACTACCTCTTCACTCCTCCCCCTCTCTCAGCCCACACTCACCCCCACCCTTCTCTCTCCGCCCCCTTACCTCACTCTCCACTACCTCGTCACTCCTCCCCCTCTCTCAGCCCCCACTCACCCTTCTCTCTCCGCCTCCTTACCTCACTCTCCACCTCATCTTCACTACCTCTTCACTCCTCCCCCTCTCTCAGCCCACACTCACCCCCACCCTTCTCTCTCCGCCCCCTTACCTCACTCTCCACCTCTGCCCCCTCATCTTCACTACCTCGTCACTCCTCCCCCTCTCTCAGCCCACACTCACCCCCACCCTTACCTCACTCTCCACCTCCTCGTCTTCACTCTTTCCTACCTCGTCACTCCTCCCCACCCTTCTCTCTCCGCCCCTTACCTCACTCTCCACCTCTGCCCCCTCATCTTCACTACCTCTTCACTCCTCCCCCTCTCTCAGCCCACACTCACCCCCCCCCCTTCTCTCTCCGCATCCTTACCTCCCTCTCCACCTTTGGCCCCTTCTCTCAAGTCACTCTTCCCATTCTCTCACTCTGCCAGCACCCAGACTCACTTCATGCACGCACCTCTCTGCACTTCACCATTGACACCCAAGTACGCACTTCACACACACACAGAGACAGAGGTACAGACACTTTACTTACCAATTTGCCAGGCAGACACGACTTACCTCTGCTTTTCTGCCATCAGTCTCTTGGTGCCAATTCCGGGAATCGAACCCTGGTCGTCTGGTTGGAAGGCAGGAACTTACCCACTGGACCACAGGGGCTTCCATGTCTAGAGCCTTACAATTGGTCCGTATATCATGGCAATCCATGAAATGTAGAATGTATTACACAGTCCATGGCAGCAGAGCCTGAGTGAAGGTGATAGGTTCCCCGGCAGGGTAGGTATAAGGGAGGGAGAAATAGCTCATGGGTAGTGTCGCCTGCCTCTGATGAAAGGAGCCCTCCACTGCCAAGGGTTCAAATCCCGCCAGTGATGCATTTTTTTTTTTTTAAGTGTGAATTTAGCAAGCAGTATGTTTTTTTTCAATTACTAATACTATTTTTTGTTTGTAAATAGGAGTGAAAAATTGTGAGCTGTTTTTCATGCTCTTTTGGGAGCACAGTCTGTATGCTAGTGATAGAGGCCCACCGCCATCCAACTTCCCCTCAAAGAGCTGTAGCGTAGTGGCACTGTCACCTGCCTCCAGTGGTTGTGGCTCTTTCTGACAAGGGTTCAAGTCCCAGCATGGGTGGCAATTTTTTGGAAAGTCTTAATTTCTCAAGTGCTATGTTTATTTTCATTTACTAATACTATTTTTACTTTGGGAGTGGGAGTGGGAGTGAGAAGGTGAGAGAGTGGTTTTGCATGCTCTTTTGAGAGCATGGCCTGTATGAGGCTGATAGAGTCCACTTCCGTAGCTGTTTTCCAAGAAGAAGCCGTAGCTGAGTGGTACTGTCGCCTACCTCTGGGGGCTTGGGCTTCCCCTCTCAGGCAAGGGTTCAAAGGTGCAACTTGTTTTTATAGTAAGAAGTCATGTTTTTTTTCCTTTACCTAATGCTGTTTTTCATTTGAAAACCAGAGAATTGGTGCCTGGAAATTTCAACTTTTCTCCCTCCTGACCTCCCTCCTCTTTTCCTGAGTGAAATATGGGCTACGCCTTATCTTTATTTCTCAATGTTTTTATTTTCTTCTTAAAATGTGAACTTTTGGGGAGTGGAGGGCAGAAATGAGCACTGGTATGTGAGAAGGGTGTTAAACGGGTAGCAAAATAGGCTGAGTGATGGCGAATTCTCTTTTTGCTCTAAGGTGAGCTCTGAAATGGGGTAGTAGCTGGGTCTGATAAAATGATGGGTACCATCCAGGGCAGGTGAAAGAAAGTACCTTTGTAAGCTGCAATCAGAAGCTAGACTTGTATTTTGCAAGAGGCAGAAAAGGGCAAAGTAGTGTCTTGATTAGACCTGCATTATGCCTGCTGCAGCAGGAGACAGAATGGAGCGAGTGGCTTGGCATTGGCTGGTCTGGCATGTCCTGCGGCTGTAAACACCCCAGTCTCTGTCTCATGCCTTTTGTGAAAGCCCACGAACGCCCAAGTTCTGTATAAAGGACGACTGCAGCTCATTCGGTACCCTGCTAAATGAGGGCAGGTCCTCCATGTCCAGCTCTTTGAGTGGCAAAATCCATAGCCTAAGACAACTTGGCAGCTTTAGAATTCTCCTGAAGACCATATGTTGGAGGACGTATCAATCCAGCAACCGTCTCAGACCGAAGGAAGCATGGGAGGACATTATTTGCATGGGACAGCCCTCTTTTCAATCCCACTGTTATGCTGCAGTTGCCTTGTAGCATTACTAGAGGGCAGCCGCATTAACAAAAGAGCACAGAGAGGCTTTAAACCTGCTTTCTTACATGCCTCTTGTTCGTGTTGGTCTTTGCTAGGCCTGTGGAGTGGAGCACATATCAATATTTTACCCAAAATAAGTAAAACAAAAACCCACATACACCATCTCAGAGCTTCCAGGCGCAATATGATGCTTGCAGGTGGAAGGATTTGCCATGTTTGGTGCATACATGTGCACAGTTAATGAGGCTCTTCCCACAATATCAGTAACACTCCCTTTGGTAGTATTCTTAGGCCAGAAATGTCAGGCACTCCTTCGGGGTATGAGGCCAAGCACCACTTTGTGAAGCCTGCTCCAATCATTTGCAGGATAGAAAGTAAGTGGAGAACAATTGCAGAGGGAGCCAGGCTGCAGAAAAGATGTTCAGGGTGGTATAGTAAACTCTAGCAGGGACTTTTGATCAAAGCACCGTGGGATGAGGACCCCAGACCTCTGTGCTTCTGCCCTCTTCTATGACTGCTCGATGCCCCCATCTCAGTTCTTCTCAAGCGTTACTTCCTAATACCCTACCTTTAGTAGTGTACCAACCCATTTTCAAACCTTTGAGCTTCCATAAAACACCCTTCCTGTGTGCCTTCCATTCGTATTCTCTCACTGACTCAGGTGCTTCAGCCACTTTTAAGTCTCGCGTGACCAGTTGAATACACATTGCTAGGAGCTCCTGGCACTTAGCAGTCTGTACAGCTGCTCTCAAAACACCCAGCCTACACTTCTTTAAATCAGATAGGCATGATGTGCCTCGCAATAAGCCCAGGCATTCCCTCTGTGGATCATATACCCAATCGAGAGAGGACAAATCAGTTGTTGGGCAGCACAAACTCCCTGCAGCCGCTGCCAGCTCACAAATTGTTGCCTATTTGCATGCCATGATCATTCTCTATGCCCCGTCCAACTAATTGCCACAGGTGCCCTCCTCCTACCTCATTGGTCTACTTCCTCAACTCCCCACCCCACTCCTCCCTTCGCGTTACTAAATTGTAGTGCTCCCAGTTGCCATAGTGGGCCACTCCGCATGCAGTTCACAGACCTTTCTCTGTCTCTGTGAGTAGCCCATCTGCGCACAGGTGGCCGCGCACCCGAGTGTTAGAAATCACTCCCATGCACCCAATCCTTCTACACTCCTTAAGAACTTTTCCAATACTGTCATTTGCAGGGCTCCTTTTTGACTGTCCCTCTGGGGGAGGGCAGTAATCAAAACATGGGGGGCACACTTCACAGCATGCCCCCTTCTTTCAGTGCCTGTTACCTGTTTTCAATACAACCAACCCGAGACCCTATAACAAGCCCGTGGTAGTAGCAATAAACTCTTGGGGAGCCCCCCCCCCCAAGAGAAATACACCACATCCTTCTTCTTGTCCTTTTCAATACCAAGGCCGCAGTAAGCCTGTGTGATGACCCCTTGTGGTAGGTAATGGAAACTGTCACAAGCAAGTTTCTCATATCTTCCCGGTTGCTCCTAACCTTTAGGGGTACCCCCCAGCCCCATGGAGGAAGGGGAGCAGTAAACAGAGTCTACTGCCCCCCTCCCTAAAAAGGCAGCACATGCCCGCTGCCCCTCCTCAACACTTTCTCAGTGCCCCAGGCTCCTCTTGACCCTTTCTCTGAAATCCAGGCACTGCCTTTCCTGAGTGACACCAGCCTCCCTTTCTCTCCCTCTCTGGCCCCTCGTCTTCACTCTTCCCTACCTCGTCACTCCTCCCCCTCTCTCAGCCCACACTCACCCCCACCCTTTTCTCTCCGCCCCCTTACCTCCCTCTCCACTACCTCGTCACTCCTCCCCCTCTCACCCTTCTCTCTCCGCCTCCTTACCTCACTCTCCATTTCTGCCCCCTCGTCTTCACTCCTCCCCCTCTCTCAGCCCACACTCACCCCCACCCTTCTCTCTCCGCCCCCTTACCTCACTCTCCACTACCTCGTCACTCCTCCCCCTCTCTCAGCCCACACTCACCCCCACCCTTCTCTCTCCGCCTCCTTACCTCACTCTCCACTCTTTCCTACCTCGTCACTCCTCCCCCTCATCCCCACCCTTCTCTCTCCGCCCCTTACCTCACTCTCCACCTCTGCCCCCTCATCTTCACTACCTCTTCACTCCTCCCCCTCTCTCAGCCCACACTCACCCCCACCCTTCTCTCTCCGCCCCCTTACCTCACTCTCCACTACCTCGTCACTCCTCCCCCTCTCTCAGCCCCCACTCACCCTTCTCTCTCCGCCTCCTTACCTCACTCTCCACCTCATCTTCACTACCTCTTCACTCCTCCCCCTCTCTCAGCCCACACTCACCCCCACCCTTCTCTCTCCGCCCCCTTACCTCACTCTCCACTACCTCGTCACTCCTCCCCCAGCCCACACTCACCCTTCTCTCTCCGCCTCCTTACCTCACTCTCCAGCTCTGCCCCCTCGTCTTCACTCTTCCCTTTCTCTACCTCGTCACTCCTCCACCTCTCTCAGCCCACATCCCACCCTTCTCTCTCCGCCCCCTTACCTCACTCTCCACCTCCTCGTCTTCACTCTTTCCTACCTCGTCACTCCTCCCCCTCATCCCCACCCTTCTCTCTCCTCCCCCTTACCTCACTCTCCACCTCTGCCCCCTCCTCTTCACTACCTCGTCACTCCTCCCCCTCTCTCAGCCCACACTCACACCCACCCTTTTCTCTCCGCCCCCTTACCTCACTCTCCACTACCTCGTCACTCCTCCCCCTCCTCTCTCCGCCCCCTTACCTCACTCTCCACTACCTCGTCACTCCTCCCCCTCTCTCAGCCCACACTCACCCCCACCCTTACCTCACTCTCCACCTCCTCGTCTTCACTCTTTCCTACCTCGTCACTCCTCCCCACCCTTCTCTCTCCGCCCCTTACCTCACTCTCCACCTCTGCCCCCTCATCTTCACTACCTCTTCACTCCTCCCCCTCTCTCAGCCCACACTCACCCCCACCCTTCTCTCTCCGCCCCCTTACCTCACTCTCCACTACCTCGTCACTCCTCCCCCTCTCTCAGCCCCCACTCACCCTTCTCTCTCCGCCTCCTTACCTCACTCTCCACTACCTCGTCACTCCTCCCCCAGCCCACACTCACCCTTCTCTCTCCGCCTCCTTACCTCACTCTCCAGCTCTGCCCCCTCGTCTTCACTCTTCCCTTTCTCTACCTCGTCACTCCTCCACCTCTCTCAGCCCACATCCCACCCTTCTCTCTCCGCCCCCTTACCTCACTCTCCACCTCCTCGTCTTCACTCTTTCCTACCTCGTCACTCCTCCCCCCCCTTCTCTCTCATCCCCCTTACCTCACTCTCCACCTCTGCCCCCTCCTCTTCACTACCTCGTCACTCCTCCCCCTCTCTCAGCCCACACTCACACCCACCCTTTTCTCTCCGCCCCCTTACCTCACTCTCCACTACCTCGTCACTCCTCCCCCTCCTCTCTCCGCCCCCTTACCTCACTCTCCACTACCTCGTCACTCCTCCCCCTCTCTCAGCCCACACTCACCCCCACCCTTACCTCACTCTCCACCTCCTCGTCTTCACTCTTTCCTACCTCGTCACTCCTCCCCACCCTTCTCTCTCCGCCCCTTACCTCACTCTCCACCTCTGCCCCCTCATCTTCACTACCTCTTCACTCCTCCCCCTCTCTCAGCCCACACTCACCCCCCCCCCCCTTCTCTCTCCGCATCCTTACCTCCCTCTCCACCTTTGGCCCCTTCTCTCAAGTCACTCTTCCCATTCTCTCACTCTGCCAGCACCCAGACTCACTTCATGCACGCACCTCTCTGCACTTCACCATTGACACCCAAGTACGCACTTCACACACACACAGAGGTACAGACACTTTACTTACCAATTTGC
This sequence comes from Pleurodeles waltl, assembly GCF_031143425.1. Taxonomy (NCBI): domain Eukaryota; kingdom Metazoa; phylum Chordata; class Amphibia; order Caudata; family Salamandridae; genus Pleurodeles; species Pleurodeles waltl. The sequence continues at coordinate 87,400 of NW_027149902.1, forward strand.
CAGGCAGACACGACTTACCTCTGCTTTTCTGCCATCAGTCTCTTGGTGCCAATTCCGGGAATCGAACCCTGGTCGTCTGGTTGGAAGGCAGGAACTTACCCACTGGACCACAGGGGCTTCCATGTCTAGAGCCTTACAATTGGTCCGTATATCATGGCAATCCATGAAATGTAGAATGTATTACACAGTCCATGGCAGCAGAGCCTGAGTGAAGGTGATAGGTTCCCCGGCAGGGTAGGTATAAGGGAGGGAGAAATAGCTCATGGGTAGTGTCGCCTGCCTCTGATGAAAGGAGCCCTCCACTGCCAAGGGTTCAAATCCCACCAGTGATGCATTTTTTTTTTTTTAAGTGTGAATTTAGCAAGCAGTATGTTTTTTTTCAATTACTAATACTATTTTTTGTTTGTAAATAGGAGTGAAAAATTGTGAGCTGTTTTTCATGCTCTTTTGGGAGCACAGTCTGTATGCTAGTGATAGAGGCCCACCGCCATCCAACTTCCCCTCAAAGAGCTGTAGCGTAGTGGCACTGTCCCCTGCCTCCAGTGGTTGTGGCTCTTTCTGACAAGGGTTCAAGTCCAAGCATGGGTGGCAATTTTTTGGAAAGTCTTAATTTCTCAAGTGCTATGTTTATTTTCATTTACTAATACTATTTTTACTTTGGGAGTGGGAGTGAGAAGGTGAGAGAGTGGTTTTGCATGCTCTTTTGAGAGCATGGCCTGTATGAGGCTGATAGAGTCCACTTCCGTAGCTGTTTTCCAAGAAGAAGCCGTAGCTGAGTGGTACTGTCGCCTACCTCTGGGGGCTTGGGCTTCCCCTCTCAGGCAAGGGTTCAAAGGTGCAACTTGTTTTTATAGTAAGAAGTCATGTTTTTTTTCCTTTACCTAATGCTGTTTTTCATTTGAAAACCAGAGAATTGGTGCCTGGAAATTTCAACTTTTCTCCCTCCTGACCTCCCTCCTCTTTTCCTGAGTGAAATATGGGCTACGCCTTATCTTTATTTCTCAATGTTTTTATTTTCTTCTTAAAATGTGAACTTTTGGGGAGTGGAGGGCAGAAATGAGCACTGGTATGTGAGAAGGGTGTTAAACGGGTAGCAAAATAGGCTGAGTGATGGCGAATTCTCTTTTTGCTCTAAGGTGAGCTCTGAAATGGGGTAGTAGCTGGGTCTGATAAAATGATGGGTACCATCCAGGGCAGGTGAAAGAAAGTACCTTTGTAAGCTGCAATCAGAAGCTAGACTTGTATTTTGCAAGAGGCAGAAAAGGGCAAAGTAGTGTCTTGATTAGACCTGCATTATGCCTGCTGCAGCAGGAGACAGAATGGAGCGAGTGGCTTGGCATTGGCTGTAAACACCCCAGTCTCTGTCTCATGCCTTTTGTGAAAGCCCACGAACGCCCACGAACGCCCAAGTTCTGTATAAAGGACGACTGCAGCTCATTCGGTACCCTGCTAAATGAGGGCAGGTCCTCCATGTCCAGCTCTTTGAGTGGCAAAATCCATAGCCTAAGACAAGTTGGCAGCTTTAGAATTCTCCTGAAGACCATATGTTGGAGGACGTATCAATCCAGCAACCGTCTCAGACCGAAGGAAGCATGGGAGGACATTATTTGCATGGGACAGCCCTCTTTTCAATCCCACTGTTATGCTGCAGTTGCCTTGTAGCATTACTAGAGGGCAGCAGCATGAACAAAAGAGCACAGAGAGGCTTTAAACCTGCTTTCTTACATGCCTCTTGTTCGTGTTGGTCTTTGCTAGGCCTGTGGAGTGGAGCACATATCAATATTTTACCCAAAATAAGTAAAACAAAAACCCACATACACCATCTCAGAGCTTCCAGGCGCAATATGATGCTTGCAGGTGGAAGGATTTGCCATGTTTGGTGCATACATGTGCACAGTTAATGAGGCTCTTCCCACAATATCAGTAACACTCCCTTTGGTAGTATTCTTAGGCCAGAAATGTCAGGCACTCCTTCGGGGTATGAGGCCAAGCACCACTTTGTGAAGCCTGCTCCAATCATTTGCAGGATAGAAAGTAAGTGGAGAACAATTGCAGAGGGAGCCAGGCTGCAGAAAAGATGTTCAGGGTGGTATAGTAAACTCTAGCAGGGACTTTTGATCAAAGCACCGTGGGATGAGGACCCCAGACCTCTGTGCTTCTGCCCTCTTCTCTGACTGCTCGATGCCCCCATCTCAGTTCTTCTCAAGCGTTACTTCCTAATACCCTACCTTTAGTAGTGTACCAACCCATTTTCAAACCTTTGAGCTTCCATAAAACACCCTTCCTGTGTGCCTTCCATTCGTATTCTCTCACTGACTCAGGTGCTTCAGCCACTTTTAAGTCTCGCGTGACCAGTTGAATACACATTGCTAGGAGCTCCTGGCACTTAGCAGTCTGTACAGCTGCTCTCAAAACACCCAGCCTACACTTCTTTAAATCAGATAGGCATGATGTGCCTCGCAATAAGCCCAGGCATTCCCTCTGTGGATCATATACCCAATCGAGAGAGGACAAATCAGTTGTTGGGCAGCACAAACTCCCTGCAGCCGCTGCCAGCTCACAAATTGTTGCCTATTTGCATGCCATGATCATTCTCTATGCCCCGTCCAACTAATTGCCACAGGTGCCCTCCTCCTACCTCATTGGTCTACTTCCTCAACTCCCCACCCCACTCCTCCCTTCGCGTTACTAAATTGTAGTGCTCCCAGTTGCCATAGTGGGCCACTCCGCATGCAGTTCACAGACCTTTCTCTGTCTCTGTGAGTAGCCCATCTGCGCACAGGTGGCCGCGCACCCGAGTGTTAGAAATCACTCCCATGCACCCAATCCTTCTACACTCCTTAAGAACTTTTCCAATACTGTCATTTGCAGGGCTCCTTTTTGACTGTCCCTCTGGGGGAGGGCAGTAATCAAAACATGGGGGGCACACTTCACAGCATGCCCCCTTCTTTCAGTGCCTGTTACCTGTTTTCAATACAACCAACCCGAGACCCTATAACAAGCCCGTGGTAGTAGCAATAAACTCTTGGGGAGCCCCCCCCCCAAGAGAAATACACCACATCCTTCTTCTTGTCCTTTTCAATACCAAGGCCGCAGTAAGCCTGTGTGATGACCCCTTGTGGTAGGTAATGGAAACTGTCACAAGCAAGTTTCTCATATCTTCCCGGTTGCTCCTAACCTTTAGGGGTACCCCCCAGCCCCATGGAGGAAGGGGAGCAGTAAACAGAGTCTACTGCCCCCCTCCCTAAAAAGGCAGCACATGCCCGCTGCCCCTCCTCAACACTTTCTCAGTGCCCCAGGCTCCTCTTGACCCTTTCTCTGAAATCCAGGCACTGCCTTTCCTGAGTGACACCAGCCTCCCTTTCTCTCCCTCTCTGGCCCCTCGTCTTCACTCTTCCCTACCTCGTCACTCCTCCCCCTCTCTCAGCCCACACTCACCCCCACCCTTTTCTCTCCGCCCCCTTACCTCCCTCTCCACTACCTCGTCACTCCTCCCCCTCTCACCCTTCTCTCTCCGCCTCCTTACCTCACTCTCCATTTCTGCCCCCTCGTCTTCACTCCTCCCCCTCTCTCAGCCCACACTCACCCCCACCCTTCTCTCTCCGCCCCCTTACCTCACTCTCCACTACCTCGTCACTCCTCCCCCTCTCTCAGCCCACACTCACCCCCACCCTTCTCTCTCCGCCTCCTTACCTCACTCTCCACTCTTTCCTACCTCGTCACTCCTCCCCCTCATCCCCACCCTTCTCTCTCCGCCCCTTACCTCACTCTCCACCTCATCTTCACTACCTCTTCACTCCTCCCCCTCTCTCAGCCCACACTCACCCCCACCCTTCTCTCTCCGCCCCCTTACCTCACTCTCCACTACCTCGTCACTCCTCCCCCTCTCTCAGCCCCCACTCACCCTTCTCTCTCCGCCTCCTTACCTCACTCTCCACCTCATCTTCACTACCTCTTCACTCCTCCCCCTCTCTCAGCCCACACTCACCCCCACCCTTCTCTCTCCGCCCCCTTACCTCACTCTCCACTACCTCGTCACTCCTCCCCCAGCCCACACTCACCCTTCTCTCTCCGCCTCCTTACCTCACTCTCCAGCTCTGCCCCCTCGTCTTCACTCTTCCCTTTCTCTACCTCGTCACTCCTCCACCTCTCTCAGCCCACATCCCACCCTTCTCTCTCCGCCCCCTTACCTCACTCTCCACCTCCTCGTCTTCACTCTTTCCTACCTCGTCACTCCTCCCCCTCATCCCCACCCTTCTCTCTCCTCCCCCTTACCTCACTCTCCACCTCTGCCCCCTCCTCTTCACTACCTCGTCACTCCTCCCCCTCTCTCAGCCCACACTCACACCCACCCTTTTCTCTCCGCCCCCTTACCTCACTCTCCACTACCTCGTCACTCCTCCCCCTCCTCTCTCCGCCCCCTTACCTCACTCTCCACTACCTCGTCACTCCTCCCCCTCTCTCAGCCCACACTCACCCCCACCCTTACCTCACTCTCCACCTCCTCGTCTTCACTCTTTCCTACCTCGTCACTCCTCCCCACCCTTCTCTCTCCGCCCCTTACCTCACTCTCCACCTCTGCCCCCTCATCTTCACTACCTCTTCACTCCTCCCCCTCTCTCAGCCCACACTCACCCCCCCCCCCCCCTTCTGTCTCCGCATCCTTACCTCCCTCTCCACCTTTGGCCCCTTCTCTCAAGTCACTCTTCCCATTCTCTCACTCTGCCAGCACCCAGACTCACTTCATGCACGCACCTCTCTGCACTTCACCATTGACACCCAAGTACGCACTTCACACACACACAGAGACAGAGGTACAGACACTTTACTTACCAATTTGCCAGGCAGACACGACTTACCTCTGCTTTTCTGCCATCAGTCTCTTGGTGCCAATTCCGGGAATCGAACCCTGGTCGTCTGGTTGGAAGGCAGGAACTTACCCACTGGACCACAGGGGCTTCCATGTCTAGAGCCTTACAATTGGTCCGTATATCATGGCAATCCATGAAATGTAGAATGTATTACACAGTCCATGGCAGCAGAGCCTGAGTGAAGGTGATAGGTTCCCCGGCAGGGTAGGTATAAGGGAGGGAGAAATAGCTCATGGGTAGTGTCGCCTGCCTCTGATGAAAGGAGCCCTCCACTGCCAAGGGTTCAAATCCCGCCAGTGATGCATTTTTTTTTTTTTAAGTGTGAATTTAGCAAGCAGTATGTTTTTTTTCAATTACTAATACTATTTTTTGTTTGTAAATAGGAGTGAAAAATTGTGAGCTGTTTTTCATGCTCTTTTGGGAGCACAGTCTGTATGCTAGTGATAGAGGCCCACCGCCATCCAACTTCCCCTCAAAGAGCTGTAGCGTAGTGGCACTGTCACCTGCCTCCAGTGGTTGTGGCTCTTTCTGACAAGGGTTCAAGTCCCAGCATGGGTGGCAATTTTTTGGAAAGTCTTAATTTCTCAAGTGCTATGTTTATTTTCATTTACTAATACTATTTTTACTTTGGGAGTGGGAGTGGGAGTGAGAAGGTGAGAGAGTGGTTTTGCATGCTCTTTTGAGAGCATGGCCTGTATGAGGCTGATAGAGTCCACTTCCGTAGCTGTTTTCCAAGAAGAAGCCGTAGCTGAGTGGTACTGTCGCCTACCTCTGGGGGCTTGGGCTTCCCCTCTCAGGCAAGGGTTCAAAGGTGCAACTTGTTTTTATAGTAAGAAGTCATGTTTTTTTTCCTTTACCTAATGCTGTTTTTCATTTGAAAACCAGAGAATTGGTGCCTGGAAATTTCAACTTTTCTCCCTCCTGACCTCCCTCCTCTTTTCCTGAGTGAAATATGGGCTACGCCTTATCTTTATTTCTCAATGTTTTTATTTTCTTCTTAAAATGTGAACTTTTGGGGAGTGGAGGGCAGAAATGAGCACTGGTATGTGAGAAGGGTGTTAAACGGGTAGCAAAATAGGCTGAGTGATGGCGAATTCTCTTTTTGCTCTAAGGTGAGCTCTGAAATGGGGTAGTAGCTGGGTCTGATAAAATGATGGGTACCATCCAGGGCAGGTGAAAGAAAGTACCTTTGTAAGCTGCAATCAGAAGCTAGACTTGTATTTTGCAAGAGGCAGAAAAGGGCAAAGTAGTGTCTTGATTAGACCTGCATTATGCCTGCTGCAGCAGGAGACAGAATGGAGCGAGTGGCTTGGCATTGGCTGGTCTGGCATGTCCTGCGGCTGTAAACACCCCAGTCTCTGTCTCATGCCTTTTGTGAAAGCCCACGAACGCCCAAGTTCTGTATAAAGGACGACTGCAGCTCATTCGGTACCCTGCTAAATGAGGGCAGGTCCTCCATGTCCAGCTCTTTGAGTGGCAAAATCCATAGCCTAAGACAAGTTGGCAGCTTTAGAATTCTCCTGAAGACCATATGTTGGAGGACGTATCAATCCAGCAACCGTCTCAGACCGAAGGAAGCATGGGAGGACATTATTTGCATGGGACAGCCCTCTTTTCAATCCCACTGTTATGCTGCAGTTGCCTTGTAGCATTACTAGAGGGCAGCAGCATGAACAAAAGAGCACAGAGAGGCTTTAAACCTGCTTTCTTACATGCCTCTTGTTCGTGTTGGTCTTTGCTAGGCCTGTGGAGTGGAGCACATATCAATATTTTACCCAAAATAAGTAAAACAAAAACCCACATACACCATCTCAGAGCTTCCAGGCGCAATATGATGCTTGCAGGTGGAAGGATTTGCCATGTTTGGTGCATACATGTGCACAGTTAATGAGGCTCTTCCCACAATATCAGTAACACTCCCTTTGGTAGTATTCTTAGGCCAGAAATGTCAGGCACTCCTTCGGGGTATGAGGCCAAGCACCACTTTGTGAAGCCTGCTCCAATCATTTGCAGGATAGAAAGTAAGTGGAGAACAATTGCAGAGGGAGCCAGGCTGCAGAAAAGATGTTCAGGGTGGTATAGTAAACTCTAGCAGGGACTTTTGATCAAAGCACCGTGGGATGAGGACCCCAGACCTCTGTGCTTCTGCCCTCTTCTCTGACTGCTCGATGCCCCCATCTCAGTTCTTCTCAAGCGTTACTTCCTAATACCCTACCTTTAGTAGTGTACCAACCCATTTTCAAACCTTTGAGCTTCCATAAAACACCCTTCCTGTGTGCCTTCCATTCGTATTCTCTCACTGACTCAGGTGCTTCAGCCACTTTTAAGTCTCGCGTGACCAGTTGAATACACATTGCTAGGAGCTCCTGGCACTTAGCAGTCTGTACAGCTGCTCTCAAAACACCCAGCCTACACTTCTTTAAATCAGATAGGCATGATGTGCCTCGCAATAAGCCCAGGCATTCCCTCTGTGGATCATATACCCAATCGAGAGAGGACAAATCAGTTGTTGGGCAGCACAAACTCCCTGCAGCCGCTGCCAGCTCACAAATTGTTGCCTATTTGCATGCCATGATCATTCTCTATGCCCCGTCCAACTAATTGCCACAGGTGCCCTCCTCCTACCTCATTGGTCTACTTCCTCAACTCCCCACCCCACTCCTCCCTTCGCGTTACTAAATTGTAGTGCTCCCAGTTGCCATAGTGGGCCACTCCGCATGCAGTTCACAGACCTTTCTCTGTCTCTGTGAGTAGCCCATCTGCGCACAGGTGGCCGCGCACCCGAGTGTTAGAAATCACTCCCATGCACCCAATCCTTCTACACTCCTTAAGAACTTTTCCAATACTGTCATTTGCAGGGCTCCTTTTTGACTGTCCCTCTGGGGGAGGGCAGTAATCAAAACATGGGGGGCACACTTCACAGCATGCCCCCTTCTTTCAGTGCCTGTTACCTGTTTTCAATACAACCAACCCGAGACCCTATAACAAGCCCGTGGTAGTAGCAATAAACTCTTGGGGAGCCCCCCCCCCAAGAGAAATACACCACATCCTTCTTCTTGTCCTTTTCAATACCAAGGCCGCAGTAAGCCTGTGTGATGACCCCTTGTGGTAGGTAATGGAAACTGTCACAAGCAAGTTTCTCATATCTTCCCGGTTGCTCCTAACCTTTAGGGGTACCCCCCAGCCCCATGGAGGAAGGGGAGCAGTAAACAGAGTCTACTGCCCCCCTCCCTAAAAAGGCAGCACATGCCCGCTGCCCCTCCTCAACACTTTCTCAGTGCCCCAGGCTCCTCTTGACCCTTTCTCTGAAATCCAGGCACTGCCTTTCCTGAGTGACACCAGCCTCCCTTTCTCTCCCTCTCTGGCCCCTCGTCTTCACTCTTCCCTACCTCGTCACTCCTCCCCCTCTCTCAGCCCACACTCACCCCCACCCTTTTCTCTCCGCCCCCTTACCTCCCTCTCCACTACCTCGTCACTCCTCCCCCTCTCACCCTTCTCTCTCCGCCTCCTTACCTCACTCTCCATTTCTGCCCCCTCGTCTTCACTCCTCCCCCTCTCTCAGCCCACACTCACCCCCACCCTTCTCTCTCCGCCCCCTTACCTCACTCTCCACTACCTCGTCACTCCTCCCCCTCTCTCAGCCCACACTCACCCCCACCCTTCTCTCTCCGCCTCCTTACCTCACTCTCCACTCTTTCCTACCTCGTCACTCCTCCCCCTCCTCTCTCCGCCCCTTACCTCACTCTCCACCTCATCTTCACTACCTCTTCACTCCTCCCCCTCTCTCAGCCCACACTCACCCCCACCCTTCTCTCTCCGCCCCCTTACCTCACTCTCCACTACCTCGTCACTCCTCCCCCTCTCTCAGCCCCCACTCACCCTTCTCTCTCCGCCTCCTTACCTCACTCTCCACCTCATCTTCACTACCTCTTCACTCCTCCCCCTCTCTCAGCCCACACTCACCCCCACCCTTCTCTCTCCGCCCCCTTACCTCACTCTCCACTACCTCGTCACTCCTCCCCCAGCCCACACTCACCCTTCTCTCTCCGCCTCCTTACCTCACTCTCCAGCTCTGCCCCCTCGTCTTCACTCTTCCCTTTCTCTACCTCGTCACTCCTCCACCTCTCTCAGCCCACATCCCACCCTTCTCTCTCCGCCCCCTTACCTCACTCTCCACCTCCTCGTCTTCACTCTTTCCTACCTCGTCACTCCTCCCCCTCATCCCCACCCTTCTCTCTCCTCCCCCTTACCTCACTCTCCACCTCTGCCCCCTCCTCTTCACTACCTCGTCACTCCTCCCCCTCTCTCAGCCCACACTCACACCCACCCTTTTCTCTCCGCCCCCTTACCTCACTCTCCACTACCTCGTCACTCCTCCCCCTCCTCTCTCCGCCCCCTTACCTCACTCTCCACTACCTCGTCACTCCTCCCCCTCTCTCAGCCCACACTCACCCCCACCCTTACCTCACTCTCCACCTCCTCGTCTTCACTCTTTCCTACCTCGTCACTCCTCCCCACCCTTCTCTCTCCGCCCCTTACCTCACTCTCCACCTCTGCCCCCTCATCTTCACTACCTCTTCACTCCTCCCCCTCTCTCAGCCCACACTCACCCCCCCCCCCCCTTCTGTCTCCGCATCCTTACCTCCCTCTCCACCTTTGGCCCCTTCTCTCAAGTCACTCTTCCCATTCTCTCACTCTGCCAGCACCCAGACTCACTTCATGCACGCACCTCTCTGCACTTCACCATTGACACCCAAGTACGCACTTCACACACACACAGAGACAGAGGTACAGACACTTTACTTACCAATTTGCCAGGCAGACACGACTTACCTCTGCTTTTCTGCCATCAGTCTCTTGGTGCCAATTCCGGGAATCGAACCCTGGTCGTCTGGTTGGAAGGCAGGAACTTACCCACTGGACCACAGGGGCTTCCATGTCTAGAGCCTTACAATTGGTCCGTATATCATGGCAATCCATGAAATGTAGAATGTATTACACAGTCCATGGCAGCAGAGCCTGAGTGAAGGTGATAGGTTCCCCGGCAGGGTAGGTATAAGGGAGGGAGAAATAGCTCATGGGTAGTGTCGCCTGCCTCTGATGAAAGGAGCCCTCCACTGCCAAGGGTTCAAATCCCGCCAGTGATGCATTTTTTTTTTTTTAAGTGTGAATTTAGCAAGCAGTATGTTTTTTTTCAATTACTAATACTATTTTTTGTTTGTAAATAGGAGTGAAAAATTGTGAGCTGTTTTTCATGCTCTTTTGGGAGCACAGTCTGTATGCTAGTGATAGAGGCCCACCGCCATCCAACTTCCCCTCAAAGAGCTGTAGCGTAGTGGCACTGTCACCTGCCTCCAGTGGTTGTGGCTCTTTCTGACAAGGGTTCAAGTCCCAGCATGGGTGGCAATTTTTTGGAAAGTCTTAATTTCTCAAGTGCTATGTTTATTTTCATTTACTAATACTATTTTTACTTTGGGAGTGGGAGTGGGAGTGAGAAGGTGAGAGAGTGGTTTTGCATGCTCTTTTGAGAGCATGGCCTGTATGAGGCTGATAGAGTCCACTTCCGTAGCTGTTTTCCAAGAAGAAGCCGTAGCTGAGTGGTACTGTCGCCTACCTCTGGGGGCTTGGGCTTCCCCTCTCAGGCAAGGGTTCAAAGGTGCAACTTGTTTTTATAGTAAGAAGTCATGTTTTTTTTCCTTTACCTAATGCTGTTTTTCATTTGAAAACCAGAGAATTGGTGCCTGGAAATTTCAACTTTTCTCCCTCCTGACCTCCCTCCTCTTTTCCTGAGTGAAATATGGGCTACGCCTTATCTTTATTTCTCAATGTTTTTATTTTCTTCTTAAAATGTGAACTTTTGGGGAGTGGAGGGCAGAAATGAGCACTGGTATGTGAGAAGGGTGTTAAACGGGTAGCAAAATAGGCTGAGTGATGGCGAATTCTCTTTTTGCTCTAAGGTGAGCTCTGAAATGGGGTAGTAGCTGGGTCTGATAAAATGATGGGTACCATCCAGGGCAGGTGAAAGAAAGTACCTTTGTAAGCTGCAATCAGAAGCTAGACTTGTATTTTGCAAGAGGCAGAAAAGGGCAAAGTAGTGTCTTGATTAGACCTGCATTATGCCTGCTGCAGCAGGAGACAGAATGGAGCGAGTGGCTTGGCATTGGCTGGTCTGGCATGTCCTGCGGCTGTAAACACCCCAGTCTCTGTCTCATGCCTTTTGTGAAAGCCCACGAACGCCCAAGTTCTGTATAAAGGACGACTGCAGCTCATTCGGTACCCTGCTAAATGAGGGCAGGTCCTCCATGTCCAGCTCTTTGAGTGGCAAAATCCATAGCCTAAGACAAGTTGGCAGCTTTAGAATTCTCCTGAAGACCATATGTTGGAGGACGTATCAATCCAGCAACCGTCTCAGACCGAAGGAAGCATGGGAGGACATTATTTGCATGGGACAGCCCTCTTTTCAATCCCACTGTTATGCTGCAGTTGCCTTGTAGCATTACTAGAGGGCAGCAGCATGAACAAAAGAGCACAGAGAGGCTTTAAACCTGCTTTCTTACATGCCTCTTGTTCGTGTTGGTCTTTGCTAGGCCTGTGGAGTGGAGCACATATCAATATTTGACCCAAAATAAGTAAAACAAAAACCCACATACACCATCTCAGAGCTTCCAGGCGCAATATGATGCTTGCAGGTGGAAGGATTTGCCATGTTTGGTGCATACATGTGCACAGTTAATGAGGCTCTTCCCACAATATCAGTAACACTCCCTTTGGTAGTATTCTTAGGCCAGAAATGTCAGGCACTCCTTCGGGGTATGAGGCCAAGCACCACTTTGTGAAGCCTGCTCCAATCATTTGCAGGATAGAAAGTAAGTGGAGAACAATTGCAGAGGGAGCCAGGCTGCAGAAAAGATGTTCAGGGTGGTATAGTAAACTCTAGCAGGGACTTTTGATCAAAGCACCGTGGGATGAGGACCCCAGACCTCTGTGCTTCTGCCCTCTTCTCTGACTGCTCGATGCCCCCATCTCAGTTCTTCTCAAGCGTTACTTCCTAATACCCTACCTTTAGTAGTGTACCAACCCATTTTCAAACCTTTGAGCTTCCATAAAACACCCTTCCTGTGTGCCTTCCATTCGTATTCTCTCACTGACTCAGGTGCTTCAGCCACTTTTAAGTCTCGCGTGACCAGTTGAATACACATTGCTAGGAGCTCCTGGCACTTAGCAGTCTGTACAGCTGCTCTCAAAACACCCAGCCTACACTTCTTTAAATCAGATAGGCATGATGTGCCTCGCAATAAGCCCAGGCATTCCCTCTGTGGATCATATACCCAATCGAGAGAGGACAAATCAGTTGTTGGGCAGCACAAACTCCCTGCAGCCGCTGCCAGCTCACAAATTGTTGCCTATTTGCATGCCATGATCATTCTCTATGCCCCGTCCAACTAATTGCCACAGGTGCCCTCCTCCTACCTCATTGGTCTACTTCCTCAACTCCCCACCCCACTCCTCCCTTCGCGTTACTAAATTGTAGTGCTCCCAGTTGCCATAGTGGGCCACTCCGCATGCAGTTCACAGACCTTTCTCTGTCTCTGTGAGTAGCCCATCTGCGCACAGGTGGCCGCGCACCCGAGTGTTAGAAATCACTCCCATGCACCCAATCCTTCTACACTCCTTAAGAACTTTTCCAATACTGTCATTTGCAGGGCTCCTTTTTGACTGTCCCTCTGGGGGAGGGCAGTAATCAAAACATGGGGGGCACACTTCACAGCATGCCCCCTTCTTTCAGTGCCTGTTACCTGTTTTCAATACAACCAACCCGAGACCCTATAACAAGCCCGTGGTAGTAGCAATAAACTCTTGGGGAGCCCCCCCCCCCAAGAGAAATACACCACATCCTTCTTCTTGTCCTTTTCAATACCAAGGCCGCAGTAAGCCTGTGTGATGACCCCTTGTGGTAGGTAATGGAAACTGTCACAAGCAAGTTTCTCATATCTTCCCGGTTGCTCCTAACCTTTAGGGGTACCCCCCAGCCCCATGGAGGAAGGGGAGCAGTAAACAGAGTCTACTGCCCCCCTCCCTAAAAAGGCAGCACATGCCCCGCTGCCCCTCCTCAACACTTTCTCAGTGCCCCAGGCTCCTCTTGACCCTTTCTCTGAAATCCAGGCACTGCCTTTCCTGAGTGACACCAGCCTCCCTTTCTCTCCCTCTCTGGCCCCTCGTCTTCACTCTTCCCTACCTCGTCACTCCTCCCCCTCTCTCAGCCCACACTCACCCCCACCCTTTTCTCTCCGCCCCCTTACCTCCCTCTCCACTACCTCGTCACTCCTCCCCCTCTCACCCTTCTCTCTCCGCCCCCTTACCTCACTCTCCATTTCTGCCCCCTCGTCTTCACTCCTCCCCCTCTCTCAGCCCACACTCACCCCCACCCTTCTCTCTCCGCCCCCTTACCTCACTCTCCACTACCTCGTCACTCCTCCCCCTCTCTCAGCCCACACTCACCCCCACCCTTCTCTCTCCGCCTCCTTACCTCACTCTCCACCTCCTCGTCTTCACTCTTTCCTACCTCGTCACTCCTCCCCCTCATCCCCACCCTTCTCTCTCCGCCCCTTACCTCACTCTCCACCTCTGCCCCCTCATCTTCACTACCTCTTCACTCCTCCCCCTCTCTCAGCCCACACTCACCCCCACCCTTCTCTCTCCGCCCCCTTACCTCACTCTCCACTACCTCGTCACTCCTCCCCCTCTCTCAGCCCCCACTCACCCTTCTCTCTCCGCCTCCTTACCTCACTCTCCACCTCATCTTCACTACCTCTTCACTCCTCCCCCTCTCTCAGCCCACACTCACCCCCACCCTTCTCTCTCCGCCCCCTTACCTCACTCTCCACTACCTCGTCACTCCTCCCCCAGCCCACACTCACCCTTCTCTCTCCGCCTCCTTACCTCACTCTCCAGCTCTGCCCCCTCGTCTTCACTCTTCCCTTTCTCTACCTCGTCACTCCTCCACCTCTCTCAGCCCACATCCCACCCTTCTCTCTCCGCCCCCTTACCTCACTCTCCACCTCCTCGTCTTCACTCTTTCCTACCTCGTCACTCCTCCCCCTCATCCCCACCCTTCTCTCTCCTCCCCCTTACCTCACTCTCCACCTCTGCCCCCTCCTCTTCACTACCTCGTCACTCCTCCCCCTCTCTCAGCCCACACTCACACCCACCCTTTTCTCTCCGCCCCCTTACCTCACTCTCCACTACCTCGTCACTCCTCCCCCTCCTCTCTCCGCCCCCTTACCTCACTCTCCACTACCTCGTCACTCCTCCCCCTCTCTCAGCCCACACTCACCCCCACCCTTACCTCACTCTCCACCTCCTCGTCTTCACTCTTTCCTACCTCGTCACTCCTCCCCACCCTTCTCTCTCCGCCCCTTACCTCACTCTCCACCTCTGCCCCCTCATCTTCACTACCTCTTCACTCCTCCCCCTCTCTCAGCCCACACTCACCCCCACCCTTCTCTCTCCGCCCCCTTACCTCACTCTCCACTACCTCGTCACTCCTCCCCCTCTCTCAGCCCCCACTCACCCTTCTCTCTCCGCCTCCTTACCTCACTCTCCACTACCTCGTCACTCCTCCCCCAGCCCACACTCACCCTTCTCTCTCCGCCTCCTTACCTCACTCTCCAGCTCTGCCCCCTCGTCTTCACTCTTCCCTTTCTCTACCTCGTCACTCCTCCACCTCTCTCAGCCCACATCCCACCCTTCTCTCTCCGCCCCCTTACCTCACTCTCCACCTCCTCGTCTTCACTCTTTCCTACCTCGTCACTCCTCCCCCCCCTTCTCTCTCATCCCCCTTACCTCACTCTCCACCTCTGCCCCCTCCTCTTCACTACCTCGTCACTCCTCCCCCTCTCTCAGCCCACACTCACACCCACCCTTTTCTCTCCGCCCCCTTACCTCACTCTCCACTACCTCGTCACTCCTCCCCCTCCTCTCTCCGCCCCCTTACCTCACTCTCCACTACCTCGTCACTCCTCCCCCTCTCTCAGCCCACACTCACCCCCACCCTTACCTCACTCTCCACCTCCTCGTCTTCACTCTTTCCTACCTCGTCACTCCTCCCCACCCTTCTCTCTCCGCCCCTTACCTCACTCTCCACCTCTGCCCCCTCATCTTCACTACCTCTTCACTCCTCCCCCTCTCTCAGCCCACACTCACCCCCCCCCCCCCTTCTCTCTCCGCATCCTTACCTCCCTCTCCACCTTTGGCCCCTTCTCTCAAGTCACTCTTCCCATTCTCTCACTCTGCCAGCACCCAGACTCACTTCATGCACGCACCTCTCTGCACTTCACCATTGACACCCAAGTACGCACTTCACACACACACAGAGGTACAGACACTTTACTTACCAATTTGCCAGGCAGACACGACTTACCTCTGCTTTTCTGCCATCAGTCTCTTGGTGCCAATTCCGGGAATCGAACCCTGGTCGTCTGGTTGGAAGGCAGGAACTTACCCACTGGACCACAGGGGCTTCCATGTCTAGAGCCTTACAATTGGTCCGTATATCATGGCAATCCATGAAATGTAGAATGTATTACACAGTCCATGGCAGCAGAGCCTGAGTGAAGGTGATAGGTTCCCCGGCAGGGTAGGTATAAGGGAGGGAGAAATAGCTCATGGGTAGTGTCGCCTGCCTCTGATGAAAGGAGCCCTCCACTGCCAAGGGTTCAAATCCCACCAGTGATGCATTTTTTTTTTTTTAAGTGTGAATTTAGCAAGCAGTATGTTTTTTTTCAATTACTAATACTATTTTTTGTTTGTAAATAGGAGTGAAAAATTGTGAGCTGTTTTTCATGCTCTTTTGGGAGCACAGTCTGTATGCTAGTGATAGAGGCCCACCGCCATCCAACTTCCCCTCAAAGAGCTGTAGCGTAGTGGCACTGTCCCCTGCCTCCAGTGGTTGTGGCTCTTTCTGACAAGGGTTCAAGTCCAAGCATGGGTGGCAATTTTTTGGAAAGTCTTAATTTCTCAAGTGCTATGTTTATTTTCATTTACTAATACTATTTTTACTTTGGGAGTGGGAGTGAGAAGGTGAGAGAGTGGTTTTGCATGCTCTTTTGAGAGCATGGCCTGTATGAGGCTGATAGAGTCCACTTCCGTAGCTGTTTTCCAAGAAGAAGCCGTAGCTGAGTGGTACTGTCGCCTACCTCTGGGGGCTTGGGCTTCCCCTCTCAGGCAAGGGTTCAAAGGTGCAACTTGTTTTTATAGTAAGAAGTCATGTTTTTTTTCCTTTACCTAATGCTGTTTTTCATTTGAAAACCAGAGAATTGGTGCCTGGAAATTTCAACTTTTCTCCCTCCTGACCTCCCTCCTCTTTTCCTGAGTGAAATATGGGCTACGCCTTATCTTTATTTCTCAATGTTTTTATTTTCTTCTTAAAATGTGAACTTTTGGGGAGTGGAGGGCAGAAATGAGCACTGGTATGTGAGAAGGGTGTTAAACGGGTAGCAAAATAGGCTGAGTGATGGCGAATTCTCTTTTTGCTCTAAGGTGAGCTCTGAAATGGGGTAGTAGCTGGGTCTGATAAAATGATGGGTACCATCCAGGGCAGGTGAAAGAAAGTACCTTTGTAAGCTGCAATCAGAAGCTAGACTTGTATTTTGCAAGAGGCAGAAAAGGGCAAAGTAGTGTCTTGATTAGACCTGCATTATGCCTGCTGCAGCAGGAGACAGAATGGAGCGAGTGGCTTGGCATTGGCTGTAAACACCCCAGTCTCTGTCTCATGCCTTTTGTGAAAGCCCACGAACGCCCACGAACGCCCAAGTTCTGTATAAAGGACGACTGCAGCTCATTCGGTACCCTGCTAAATGAGGGCAGGTCCTCCATGTCCAGCTCTTTGAGTGGCAAAATCCATAGCCTAAGACAAGTTGGCAGCTTTAGAATTCTCCTGAAGACCATATGTTGGAGGACGTATCAATCCAGCAACCGTCTCAGACCGAAGGAAGCATGGGAGGACATTATTTGCATGGGACAGCCCTCTTTTCAATCCCACTGTTATGCTGCAGTTGCCTTGTAGCATTACTAGAGGGCAGCAGCATGAACAAAAGAGCACAGAGAGGCTTTAAACCTGCTTTCTTACATGCCTCTTGTTCGTGTTGGTCTTTGCTAGGCCTGTGGAGTGGAGCACATATCAATATTTGACCCAAAATAAGTAAAACAAAAACCCACATACACCATCTCAGAGCTTCCAGGCGCAATATGATGCTTGCAGGTGGAAGGATTTGCCATGTTTGGTGCATACATGTGCACAGTTAATGAGGCTCTTCCCACAATATCAGTAACACTCCCTTTGGTAGTATTCTTAGGCCAGAAATGTCAGGCACTCCTTCGGGGTATGAGGCCAAGCACCACTTTGTGAAGCCTGCTCCAATCATTTGCAGGATAGAAAGTAAGTGGAGAACAATTGCAGAGGGAGCCAGGCTGCAGAAAAGATGTTCAGGGTGGTATAGTAAACTCTAGCAGGGACTTTTGATCAAAGCACCGTGGGATGAGGACCCCAGACCTCTGTGCTTCTGCCCTCTTCTCTGACTGCTCGATGCCCCCATCTCAGTTCTTCTCAAGCGTTACTTCCTAATACCCTACCTTTAGTAGTGTACCAACCCATTTTCAAACCTTTGAGCTTCCATAAAACACCCTTCCTGTGTGCCTTCCATTCGTATTCTCTCACTGACTCAGGTGCTTCAGCCACTTTTAAGTCTCGCGTGACCAGTTGAATACACATTGCTAGGAGCTCCTGGCACTTAGCAGTCTGTACAGCTGCTCTCAAAACACCCAGCCTACACTTCTTTAAATCAGATAGGCATGATGTGCCTCGCAATAAGCCCAGGCATTCCCTCTGTGGATCATATACCCAATCGAGAGAGGACAAATCAGTTGTTGGGCAGCACAAACTCCCTGCAGCCGCTGCCAGCTCACAAATTGTTGCCTATTTGCATGCCATGATCATTCTCTATGCCCCGTCCAACTAATTGCCACAGGTGCCCTCCTCCTACCTCATTGGTCTACTTCCTCAACTCCCCACCCCACTCCTCCCTTCGCGTTACTAAATTGTAGTGCTCCCAGTTGCCATAGTGGGCCACTCCGCATGCAGTTCACAGACCTTTCTCTGTCTCTGTGAGTAGCCCATCTGCGCACAGGTGGCCGCGCACCCGAGTGTTAGAAATCACTCCCATGCACCCAATCCTTCTACACTCCTTAAGAACTTTTCCAATACTGTCATTTGCAGGGCTCCTTTTTGACTGTCCCTCTGGGGGAGGGCAGTAATCAAAACATGGGGGGCACACTTCACAGCATGCCCCCTTCTTTCAGTGCCTGTTACCTGTTTTCAATACAACCAACCCGAGACCCTATAACAAGCCCGTGGTAGTAGCAATAAACTCTTGGGGAGCCCCCCCCCCCAAGAGAAATACACCACATCCTTCTTCTTGTCCTTTTCAATACCAAGGCCGCAGTAAGCCTGTGTGATGACCCCTTGTGGTAGGTAATGGAAACTGTCACAAGCAAGTTTCTCATATCTTCCCGGTTGCTCCTAACCTTTAGGGGTACCCCCCAGCCCCATGGAGGAAGGGGAGCAGTAAACAGAGTCTACTGCCCCCCTCCCTAAAAAGGCAGCACATGCCCCGCTGCCCCTCCTCAACACTTTCTCAGTGCCCCAGGCTCCTCTTGACCCTTTCTCTGAAATCCAGGCACTGCCTTTCCTGAGTGACACCAGCCTCCCTTTCTCTCCCTCTCTGGCCCCTCGTCTTCACTCTTCCCTACCTCGTCACTCCTCCCCCTCTCTCAGCCCACACTCACCCCCACCCTTTTCTCTCCGCCCCCTTACCTCCCTCTCCACTACCTCGTCACTCCTCCCCCTCTCACCCTTCTCTCTCCGCCCCCTTACCTCACTCTCCATTTCTGCCCCCTCGTCTTCACTCCTCCCCCTCTCTCAGCCCACACTCACCCCCACCCTTCTCTCTCCGCCCCCTTACCTCACTCTCCACTACCTCGTCACTCCTCCCCCTCTCTCAGCCCACACTCACCCCCACCCTTCTCTCTCCGCCTCCTTACCTCACTCTCCACCTCCTCGTCTTCACTCTTTCCTACCTCGTCACTCCTCCCCCTCATCCCCACCCTTCTCTCTCCGCCCCTTACCTCACTCTCCACCTCTGCCCCCTCATCTTCACTACCTCTTCACTCCTCCCCCTCTCTCAGCCCACACTCACCCCCACCCTTCTCTCTCCGCCCCCTTACCTCACTCTCCACTACCTCGTCACTCCTCCCCCTCTCTCAGCCCCCACTCACCCTTCTCTCTCCGCCTCCTTACCTCACTCTCCACCTCATCTTCACTACCTCTTCACTCCTCCCCCTCTCTCAGCCCACACTCACCCCCACCCTTCTCTCTCCGCCCCCTTACCTCACTCTCCACTACCTCGTCACTCCTCCCCCAGCCCACACTCACCCTTCTCTCTCCGCCTCCTTACCTCACTATCCACCTCTGCCCCCTCCTCTTCACTACCTCGTCACTCCTCCCCCTCTCTCAGCCCACACTCACACCCACCCTTTTCTCTCCGCCCCCTTACCTCACTCTCCACTACCTCGTCACTCCTCCCCCTCTCACCCTTCTCTCTCCGCCTCCTTACCTCACTCTCCACCTCATCTTCACTACCTCTTCACTCCTCCCCCTCTCTCAGCCCACACTCACCCCCACCCTTCTCTCTCCGCCCCCTTACCTCACTCTCCACTACCTCGTCACTCCTCCCCCTCTCACCCTTCTCTCTCCGCCTCCTTACCTCACTCTCCATTTCTGCCCCCTCGTCTTCACTCCTCCCCCTCTCTCAGCCCACACTCACCCCCACCCTTCTCTCTCCGCCTCCTTACCTCACTCTCCACCTCCTCGTCTTCACTCTTTCCTACCTCGTCACTCCTCCCCCTCATCCCCACCCTTCTCTCTCCGCCCCTTACCTCACTCTCCACCTCTGCCCCCTCATCTTCACTACCTCTTCACTCCTCCCCCTCTCTCAGCCCACACTCACCCCCACCCTTCTCTCTCCGCCCCCTTACCTCACTCTCCACTACCTCGTCACTCCTCCCCCTCTCTCAGCCCCCACTCACCCTTCTCTCTCCGCCTCCTTACCTCACTCTCCACCTCATCTTCACTACCTCTTCACTCCTCCCCCTCTCTCAGCCCACACTCACCCCCACCCTTCTCTCTCCGCCCCCTTACCTCACTCTCCACCTCTGCCCCCTCATCTTCACTACCTCGTCACTCCTCCCCCTCTCTCAGCCCACACTCACCCCCACCCTTACCTCACTCTCCACCTCCTCGTCTTCACTCTTTCCTACCTCGTCACTCCTCCCCACCCTTCTCTCTCCGCCCCTTACCTCACTCTCCACCTCTGCCCCCTCATCTTCACTACCTCTTCACTCCTCCCCCTCTCTCAGCCCACACTCACCCCCCCCCCTTCTCTCTCCGCATCCTTACCTCCCTCTCCACCTTTGGCCCCTTCTCTCAAGTCACTCTTCCCATTCTCTCACTCTGCCAGCACCCAGACTCACTTCATGCACGCACCTCTCTGCACTTCACCATTGACACCCAAGTACGCACTTCACACACACACAGAGACAGAGGTACAGACACTTTACTTACCAATTTGCCAGGCAGACACGACTTACCTCTGCTTTTCTGCCATCAGTCTCTTGGTGCCAATTCCGGGAATCGAACCCTGGTCGTCTGGTTGGAAGGCAGGAACTTACCCACTGGACCACAGGGGCTTCCATGTCTAGAGCCTTACAATTGGTCCGTATATCATGGCAATCCATGAAATGTAGAATGTATTACACAGTCCATGGCAGCAGAGCCTGAGTGAAGGTGATAGGTTCCCCGGCAGGGTAGGTATAAGGGAGGGAGAAATAGCTCATGGGTAGTGTCGCCTGCCTCTGATGAAAGGAGCCCTCCACTGCCAAGGGTTCAAATCCCGCCAGTGATGCATTTTTTTTTTTTTAAGTGTGAATTTAGCAAGCAGTATGTTTTTTTTCAATTACTAATACTATTTTTTGTTTGTAAATAGGAGTGAAAAATTGTGAGCTGTTTTTCATGCTCTTTTGGGAGCACAGTCTGTATGCTAGTGATAGAGGCCCACCGCCATCCAACTTCCCCTCAAAGAGCTGTAGCGTAGTGGCACTGTCACCTGCCTCCAGTGGTTGTGGCTCTTTCTGACAAGGGTTCAAGTCCCAGCATGGGTGGCAATTTTTTGGAAAGTCTTAATTTCTCAAGTGCTATGTTTATTTTCATTTACTAATACTATTTTTACTTTGGGAGTGGGAGTGGGAGTGAGAAGGTGAGAGAGTGGTTTTGCATGCTCTTTTGAGAGCATGGCCTGTATGAGGCTGATAGAGTCCACTTCCGTAGCTGTTTTCCAAGAAGAAGCCGTAGCTGAGTGGTACTGTCGCCTACCTCTGGGGGCTTGGGCTTCCCCTCTCAGGCAAGGGTTCAAAGGTGCAACTTGTTTTTATAGTAAGAAGTCATGTTTTTTTTCCTTTACCTAATGCTGTTTTTCATTTGAAAACCAGAGAATTGGTGCCTGGAAATTTCAACTTTTCTCCCTCCTGACCTCCCTCCTCTTTTCCTGAGTGAAATATGGGCTACGCCTTATCTTTATTTCTCAATGTTTTTATTTTCTTCTTAAAATGTGAACTTTTGGGGAGTGGAGGGCAGAAATGAGCACTGGTATGTGAGAAGGGTGTTAAACGGGTAGCAAAATAGGCTGAGTGATGGCGAATTCTCTTTTTGCTCTAAGGTGAGCTCTGAAATGGGGTAGTAGCTGGGTCTGATAAAATGATGGGTACCATCCAGGGCAGGTGAAAGAAAGTACCTTTGTAAGCTGCAATCAGAAGCTAGACTTGTATTTTGCAAGAGGCAGAAAAGGGCAAAGTAGTGTCTTGATTAGACCTGCATTATGCCTGCTGCAGCAGGAGACAGAATGGAGCGAGTGGCTTGGCATTGGCTGGTCTGGCATGTCCTGCGGCTGTAAACACCCCAGTCTCTGTCTCATGCCTTTTGTGAAAGCCCACGAACGCCCAAGTTCTGTATAAAGGACGACTGCAGCTCATTCGGTACCCTGCTAAATGAGGGCAGGTCCTCCATGTCCAGCTCTTTGAGTGGCAAAATCCATAGCCTAAGACAACTTGGCAGCTTTAGAATTCTCCTGAAGACCATATGTTGGAGGACGTATCAATCCAGCAACCGTCTCAGACCGAAGGAAGCATGGGAGGACATTATTTGCATGGGACAGCCCTCTTTTCAATCCCACTGTTATGCTGCAGTTGCCTTGTAGCATTACTAGAGGGCAGCCGCATTAACAAAAGAGCACAGAGAGGCTTTAAACCTGCTTTCTTACATGCCTCTTGTTCGTGTTGGTCTTTGCTAGGCCTGTGGAGTGGAGCACATATCAATATTTTACCCAAAATAAGTAAAACAAAAACCCACATACACCATCTCAGAGCTTCCAGGCGCAATATGATGCTTGCAGGTGGAAGGATTTGCCATGTTTGGTGCATACATGTGCACAGTTAATGAGGCTCTTCCCACAATATCAGTAACACTCCCTTTGGTAGTATTCTTAGGCCAGAAATGTCAGGCACTCCTTCGGGGTATGAGGCCAAGCACCACTTTGTGAAGCCTGCTCCAATCATTTGCAGGATAGAAAGTAAGTGGAGAACAATTGCAGAGGGAGCCAGGCTGCAGAAAAGATGTTCAGGGTGGTATAGTAAACTCTAGCAGGGACTTTTGATCAAAGCACCGTGGGATGAGGACCCCAGACCTCTGTGCTTCTGCCCTCTTCTATGACTGCTCGATGCCCCCATCTCAGTTCTTCTCAAGCGTTACTTCCTAATACCCTACCTTTAGTAGTGTACCAACCCATTTTCAAACCTTTGAGCTTCCATAAAACACCCTTCCTGTGTGCCTTCCATTCGTATTCTCTCACTGACTCAGGTGCTTCAGCCACTTTTAAGTCTCGCGTGACCAGTTGAATACACATTGCTAGGAGCTCCTGGCACTTAGCAGTCTGTACAGCTGCTCTCAAAACACCCAGCCTACACTTCTTTAAATCAGATAGGCATGATGTGCCTCGCAATAAGCCCAGGCATTCCCTCTGTGGATCATATACCCAATCGAGAGAGGACAAATCAGTTGTTGGGCAGCACAAACTCCCTGCAGCCGCTGCCAGCTCACAAATTGTTGCCTATTTGCATGCCATGATCATTCTCTATGCCCCGTCCAACTAATTGCCACAGGTGCCCTCCTCCTACCTCATTGGTCTACTTCCTCAACTCCCCACCCCACTCCTCCCTTCGCGTTACTAAATTGTAGTGCTCCCAGTTGCCATAGTGGGCCACTCCGCATGCAGTTCACAGACCTTTCTCTGTCTCTGTGAGTAGCCCATCTGCGCACAGGTGGCCGCGCACCCGAGTGTTAGAAATCACTCCCATGCACCCAATCCTTCTACACTCCTTAAGAACTTTTCCAATACTGTCATTTGCAGGGCTCCTTTTTGACTGTCCCTCTGGGGGAGGGCAGTAATCAAAACATGGGGGGCACACTTCACAGCATGCCCCCTTCTTTCAGTGCCTGTTACCTGTTTTCAATACAACCAACCCGAGACCCTATAACAAGCCCGTGGTAGTAGCAATAAACTCTTGGGGAGCCCCCCCCCCCAAGAGAAATACACCACATCCTTCTTCTTGTCCTTTTCAATACCAAGGCCGCAGTAAGCCTGTGTGATGACCCCTTGTGGTAGGTAATGGAAACTGTCACAAGCAAGTTTCTCATATCTTCCCGGTTGCTCCTAACCTTTAGGGGTACCCCCCAGCCCCATGGAGGAAGGGGAGCAGTAAACAGAGTCTACTGCCCCCCTCCCTAAAAAGGCAGCACATGCCCCGCTGCCCCTCCTCAACACTTTCTCAGTGCCCCAGGCTCCTCTTGACCCTTTCTCTGAAATCCAGGCACTGCCTTTCCTGAGTGACACCAGCCTCCCTTTCTCTCCCTCTCTGGCCCCTCGTCTTCACTCTTCCCTACCTCGTCACTCCTCCCCCTCTCTCAGCCCACACTCACCCCCACCCTTTTCTCTCCGCCCCCTTACCTCCCTCTCCACTACCTCGTCACTCCTCCCCCTCTCACCCTTCTCTCTCCGCCCCCTTACCTCACTCTCCATTTCTGCCCCCTCGTCTTCACTCCTCCCCCTCTCTCAGCCCACACTCACCCCCACCCTTCTCTCTCCGCCCCCTTACCTCACTCTCCACTACCTCGTCACTCCTCCCCCTCTCTCAGCCCACACTCACCCCCACCCTTCTCTCTCCGCCTCCTTACCTCACTCTCCACCTCCTCGTCTTCACTCTTTCCTACCTCGTCACTCCTCCCCCTCATCCCCACCCTTCTCTCTCCGCCCCTTACCTCACTCTCCACCTCTGCCCCCTCATCTTCACTACCTCTTCACTCCTCCCCCTCTCTCAGCCCACACTCACCCCCACCCTTCTCTCTCCGCCCCCTTACCTCACTCTCCACTACCTCGTCACTCCTCCCCCTCTCTCAGCCCCCACTCACCCTTCTCTCTCCGCCTCCTTACCTCACTCTCCACCTCATCTTCACTACCTCTTCACTCCTCCCCCTCTCTCAGCCCACACTCACCCCCACCCTTCTCTCTCCGCCCCCTTACCTCACTCTCCACTACCTCGTCACTCCTCCCCCAGCCCACACTCACCCTTCTCTCTCCGCCTCCTTACCTCACTCTCCACCTCTGCCCCCTCCTCTTCACTACCTCGTCACTCCTCCCCCTCTCTCAGCCCACACTCACACCCACCCTTTTCTCTCCGCCCCCTTACCTCACTCTCCACTACCTCGTCACTCCTCCCCCTCTCACCCTTCTCTCTCCGCCTCCTTACCTCACTCTCCACCTCATCTTCACTACCTCTTCACTCCTCCCCCTCTCTCAGCCCACACTCACCCCCACCCTTCTCTCTCCGCCCCCTTACCTCACTCTCCACTACCTCGTCACTCCTCCCCCTCTCACCCTTCTCTCTCCGCCTCCTTACCTCACTCTCCATTTCTGCCCCCTCGTCTTCACTCCTCCCCCTCTCTCAGCCCACACTCACCCCCACCCTTCTCTCTCCGCCTCCTTACCTCACTCTCCACCTCCTCGTCTTCACTCTTTCCTACCTCGTCACTCCTCCCCCTCATCCCCACCCTTCTCTCTCCGCCCCTTACCTCACTCTCCACCTCTGCCCCCTCATCTTCACTACCTCTTCACTCCTCCCCCTCTCTCAGCCCACACTCACCCCCACCCTTCTCTCTCCGCCCCCTTACCTCACTCTCCACTACCTCGTCACTCCTCCCCCTCTCTCAGCCCCCACTCACCCTTCTCTCTCCGCCTCCTTACCTCACTCTCCACCTCATCTTCACTACCTCTTCACTCCTCCCCCTCTCTCAGCCCACACTCACCCCCACCCTTCTCTCTCCGCCCCCTTACCTCACTCTCCACCTCTGCCCCCTCATCTTCACTACCTCGTCACTCCTCCCCCTCTCTCAGCCCACACTCACCCCCACCCTTACCTCACTCTCCACCTCCTCGTCTTCACTCTTTCCTACCTCGTCACTCCTCCCCACCCTTCTCTCTCCGCCCCTTACCTCACTCTCCACCTCTGCCCCCTCATCTTCACTACCTCTTCACTCCTCCCCCTCTCTCAGCCCACACTCACCCCCCCCCCCTTCTCTCTCCGCATCCTTACCTCCCTCTCCACCTTTGGCCCCTTCTCTCAAGTCACTCTTCCCATTCTCTCACTCTGCCAGCACCCAGACTCACTTCATGCACGCACCTCTCTGCACTTCACCATTGACACCCAAGTACGCACTTCACACACACACAGAGACAGAGGTACAGACACTTTACTTACCAATTTGCCAGGCAGACACGACTTACCTCTGCTTTTCTGCCATCAGTCTCTTGGTGCCAATTCCGGGAATCGAACCCTGGTCGTCTGGTTGGAAGGCAGGAACTTACCCACTGGACCACAGGGGCTTCCATGTCTAGAGCCTTACAATTGGTCCGTATATCATGGCAATCCATGAAATGTAGAATGTATTACACAGTCCATGGCAGCAGAGCCTGAGTGAAGGTGATAGGTTCCCCGGCAGGGTAGGTATAAGGGAGGGAGAAATAGCTCATGGGTAGTGTCGCCTGCCTCTGATGAAAGGAGCCCTCCACTGCCAAGGGTTCAAATCCCGCCAGTGATGCATTTTTTTTTTTTTAAGTGTGAATTTAGCAAGCAGTATGTTTTTTTTCAATTACTAATACTATTTTTTGTTTGTAAATAGGAGTGAAAAATTGTGAGCTGTTTTTCATGCTCTTTTGGGAGCACAGTCTGTATGCTAGTGATAGAGGCCCACCGCCATCCAACTTCCCCTCAAAGAGCTGTAGCGTAGTGGCACTGTCACCTGCCTCCAGTGGTTGTGGCTCTTTCTGACAAGGGTTCAAGTCCCAGCATGGGTGGCAATTTTTTGGAAAGTCTTAATTTCTCAAGTGCTATGTTTATTTTCATTTACTAATACTATTTTTACTTTGGGAGTGGGAGTGGGAGTGAGAAGGTGAGAGAGTGGTTTTGCATGCTCTTTTGAGAGCATGGCCTGTATGAGGCTGATAGAGTCCACTTCCGTAGCTGTTTTCCAAGAAGAAGCCGTAGCTGAGTGGTACTGTCGCCTACCTCTGGGGGCTTGGGCTTCCCCTCTCAGGCAAGGGTTCAAAGGTGCAACTTGTTTTTATAGTAAGAAGTCATGTTTTTTTTCCTTTACCTAATGCTGTTTTTCATTTGAAAACCAGAGAATTGGTGCCTGGAAATTTCAACTTTTCTCCCTCCTGACCTCCCTCCTCTTTTCCTGAGTGAAATATGGGCTACGCCTTATCTTTATTTCTCAATGTTTTTATTTTCTTCTTAAAATGTGAACTTTTGGGGAGTGGAGGGCAGAAATGAGCACTGGTATGTGAGAAGGGTGTTAAACGGGTAGCAAAATAGGCTGAGTGATGGCGAATTCTCTTTTTGCTCTAAGGTGAGCTCTGAAATGGGGTAGTAGCTGGGTCTGATAAAATGATGGGTACCATCCAGGGCAGGTGAAAGAAAGTACCTTTGTAAGCTGCAATCAGAAGCTAGACTTGTATTTTGCAAGAGGCAGAAAAGGGCAAAGTAGTGTCTTGATTAGACCTGCATTATGCCTGCTGCAGCAGGAGACAGAATGGAGCGAGTGGCTTGGCATTGGCTGGTCTGGCATGTCCTGCGGCTGTAAACACCCCAGTCTCTGTCTCATGCCTTTTGTGAAAGCCCACGAACGCCCAAGTTCTGTATAAAGGACGACTGCAGCTCATTCGGTACCCTGCTAAATGAGGGCAGGTCCTCCATGTCCAGCTCTTTGAGTGGCAAAATCCATAGCCTAAGACAACTTGGCAGCTTTAGAATTCTCCTGAAGACCATATGTTGGAGGACGTATCAATCCAGCAACCGTCTCAGACCGAAGGAAGCATGGGAGGACATTATTTGCATGGGACAGCCCTCTTTTCAATCCCACTGTTATGCTGCAGTTGCCTTGTAGCATTACTAGAGGGCAGCCGCATTAACAAAAGAGCACAGAGAGGCTTTAAACCTGCTTTCTTACATGCCTCTTGTTCGTGTTGGTCTTTGCTAGGCCTGTGGAGTGGAGCACATATCAATATTTTACCCAAAATAAGTAAAACAAAAACCCACATACACCATCTCAGAGCTTCCAGGCGCAATATGATGCTTGCAGGTGGAAGGATTTGCCATGTTTGGTGCATACATGTGCACAGTTAATGAGGCTCTTCCCACAATATCAGTAACACTCCCTTTGGTAGTATTCTTAGGCCAGAAATGTCAGGCACTCCTTCGGGGTATGAGGCCAAGCACCACTTTGTGAAGCCTGCTCCAATCATTTGCAGGATAGAAAGTAAGTGGAGAACAATTGCAGAGGGAGCCAGGCTGCAGAAAAGATGTTCAGGGTGGTATAGTAAACTCTAGCAGGGACTTTTGATCAAAGCACCGTGGGATGAGGACCCCAGACCTCTGTGCTTCTGCCCTCTTCTATGACTGCTCGATGCCCCCATCTCAGTTCTTCTCAAGCGTTACTTCCTAATACCCTACCTTTAGTAGTGTACCAACCCATTTTCAAACCTTTGAGCTTCCATAAAACACCCTTCCTGTGTGCCTTCCATTCGTATTCTCTCACTGACTCAGGTGCTTCAGCCACTTTTAAGTCTCGCGTGACCAGTTGAATACACATTGCTAGGAGCTCCTGGCACTTAGCAGTCTGTACAGCTGCTCTCAAAACACCCAGCCTACACTTCTTTAAATCAGATAGGCATGATGTGCCTCGCAATAAGCCCAGGCATTCCCTCTGTGGATCATATACCCAATCGAGAGAGGACAAATCAGTTGTTGGGCAGCACAAACTCCCTGCAGCCGCTGCCAGCTCACAAATTGTTGCCTATTTGCATGCCATGATCATTCTCTATGCCCCGTCCAACTAATTGCCACAGGTGCCCTCCTCCTACCTCATTGGTCTACTTCCTCAACTCCCCACCCCACTCCTCCCTTCGCGTTACTAAATTGTAGTGCTCCCAGTTGCCATAGTGGGCCACTCCGCATGCAGTTCACAGACCTTTCTCTGTCTCTGTGAGTAGCCCATCTGCGCACAGGTGGCCGCGCACCCGAGTGTTAGAAATCACTCCCATGCACCCAATCCTTCTACACTCCTTAAGAACTTTTCCAATACTGTCATTTGCAGGGCTCCTTTTTGACTGTCCCTCTGGGGGAGGGCAGTAATCAAAACATGGGGGGCACACTTCACAGCATGCCCCCTTCTTTCAGTGCCTGTTACCTGTTTTCAATACAACCAACCCGAGACCCTATAACAAGCCCGTGGTAGTAGCAATAAACTCTTGGGGAGCCCCCCCCCCCAAGAGAAATACACCACATCCTTCTTCTTGTCCTTTTCAATACCAAGGCCGCAGTAAGCCTGTGTGATGACCCCTTGTGGTAGGTAATGGAAACTGTCACAAGCAAGTTTCTCATATCTTCCCGGTTGCTCCTAACCTTTAGGGGTACCCCCCAGCCCCATGGAGGAAGGGGAGCAGTAAACAGAGTCTACTGCCCCCCTCCCTAAAAAGGCAGCACATGCCCGCTGCCCCTCCTCAACACTTTCTCAGTGCCCCAGGCTCCTCTTGACCCTTTCTCTGAAATCCAGGCACTGCCTTTCCTGAGTGACACCAGCCTCCCTTTCTCTCCCTCTCTGGCCCCTCGTCTTCACTCTTCCCTACCTCGTCACTCCTCCCCCTCTCTCAGCCCACACTCACCCCCACCCTTTTCTCTCCGCCCCCTTACCTCCCTCTCCACTACCTCGTCACTCCTCCCCCTCTCACCCTTCTCTCTCCGCCTCCTTACCTCACTCTCCATTTCTGCCCCCTCGTCTTCACTCCTCCCCCTCTCTCAGCCCACACTCACCCCCACCCTTCTCTCTCCGCCCCCTTACCTCACTCTCCACTACCTCGTCACTCCTCCCCCTCTCTCAGCCCACACTCACCCCCACCCTTCTCTCTCCGCCTCCTTACCTCACTCTCCACTCTTTCCTACCTCGTCACTCCTCCCCCTCATCCCCACCCTTCTCTCTCCGCCCCTTACCTCACTCTCCACCTCTGCCCCCTCATCTTCACTACCTCTTCACTCCTCCCCCTCTCTCAGCCCACACTCACCCCCACCCTTCTCTCTCCGCCCCCTTACCTCACTCTCCACTACCTCGTCACTCCTCCCCCTCTCTCAGCCCCCACTCACCCTTCTCTCTCCGCCTCCTTACCTCACTCTCCACCTCATCTTCACTACCTCTTCACTCCTCCCCCTCTCTCAGCCCACACTCACCCCCACCCTTCTCTCTCCGCCCCCTTACCTCACTCTCCACTACCTCGTCACTCCTCCCCCAGCCCACACTCACCCTTCTCTCTCCGCCTCCTTACCTCACTCTCCAGCTCTGCCCCCTCGTCTTCACTCTTCCCTTTCTCTACCTCGTCACTCCTCCACCTCTCTCAGCCCACATCCCACCCTTCTCTCTCCGCCCCCTTACCTCACTCTCCACCTCCTCGTCTTCACTCTTTCCTACCTCGTCACTCCTCCCCCTCATCCCCACCCTTCTCTCTCCTCCCCCTTACCTCACTCTCCACCTCTGCCCCCTCCTCTTCACTACCTCGTCACTCCTCCCCCTCTCTCAGCCCACACTCACACCCACCCTTTTCTCTCCGCCCCCTTACCTCACTCTCCACTACCTCGTCACTCCTCCCCCTCCTCTCTCCGCCCCCTTACCTCACTCTCCACTACCTCGTCACTCCTCCCCCTCTCTCAGCCCACACTCACCCCCACCCTTACCTCACTCTCCACCTCCTCGTCTTCACTCTTTCCTACCTCGTCACTCCTCCCCACCCTTCTCTCTCCGCCCCTTACCTCACTCTCCACCTCTGCCCCCTCATCTTCACTACCTCTTCACTCCTCCCCCTCTCTCAGCCCACACTCACCCCCACCCTTCTCTCTCCGCCCCCTTACCTCACTCTCCACTACCTCGTCACTCCTCCCCCTCTCTCAGCCCCCACTCACCCTTCTCTCTCCGCCTCCTTACCTCACTCTCCACTACCTCGTCACTCCTCCCCCAGCCCACACTCACCCTTCTCTCTCCGCCTCCTTACCTCACTCTCCAGCTCTGCCCCCTCGTCTTCACTCTTCCCTTTCTCTACCTCGTCACTCCTCCACCTCTCTCAGCCCACATCCCACCCTTCTCTCTCCGCCCCCTTACCTCACTCTCCACCTCCTCGTCTTCACTCTTTCCTACCTCGTCACTCCTCCCCCCCCTTCTCTCTCATCCCCCTTACCTCACTCTCCACCTCTGCCCCCTCCTCTTCACTACCTCGTCACTCCTCCCCCTCTCTCAGCCCACACTCACACCCACCCTTTTCTCTCCGCCCCCTTACCTCACTCTCCACTACCTCGTCACTCCTCCCCCTCCTCTCTCCGCCCCCTTACCTCACTCTCCACTACCTCGTCACTCCTCCCCCTCTCTCAGCCCACACTCACCCCCACCCTTACCTCACTCTCCACCTCCTCGTCTTCACTCTTTCCTACCTCGTCACTCCTCCCCACCCTTCTCTCTCCGCCCCTTACCTCACTCTCCACCTCTGCCCCCTCATCTTCACTACCTCTTCACTCCTCCCCCTCTCTCAGCCCACACTCACCCCCCCCCCCCTTCTCTCTCCGCATCCTTACCTCCCTCTCCACCTTTGGCCCCTTCTCTCAAGTCACTCTTCCCATTCTCTCACTCTGCCAGCACCCAGACTCACTTCATGCACGCACCTCTCTGCACTTCACCATTGACACCCAAGTACGCACTTCACACACACACAGAGGTACAGACACTTTACTTACCAATTTGCCAGGCAGACACGACTTACCTCTGCTTTTCTGCCATCAGTCTCTTGGTGCCAATTCCGGGAATCGAACCCTGGTCGTCTGGTTGGAAGGCAGGAACTTACCCACTGGACCACAGGGGCTTCCATGTCTAGAGCCTTACAATTGGTCCGTATATCATGGCAATCCATGAAATGTAGAATGTATTACACAGTCCATGGCAGCAGAGCCTGAGTGAAGGTGATAGGTTCCCCGGCAGGGTAGGTATAAGGGAGGGAGAAATAGCTCATGGGTAGTGTCGCCTGCCTCTGATGAAAGGAGCCCTCCACTGCCAAGGGTTCAAATCCCACCAGTGATGCATTTTTTTTTTTTTAAGTGTGAATTTAGCAAGCAGTATGTTTTTTTTCAATTACTAATACTATTTTTTGTTTGTAAATAGGAGTGAAAAATTGTGAGCTGTTTTTCATGCTCTTTTGGGAGCACAGTCTGTATGCTAGTGATAGAGGCCCACCGCCATCCAACTTCCCCTCAAAGAGCTGTAGCGTAGTGGCACTGTCCCCTGCCTCCAGTGGTTGTGGCTCTTTCTGACAAGGGTTCAAGTCCAAGCATGGGTGGCAATTTTTTGGAAAGTCTTAATTTCTCAAGTGCTATGTTTATTTTCATTTACTAATACTATTTTTACTTTGGGAGTGGGAGTGAGAAGGTGAGAGAGTGGTTTTGCATGCTCTTTTGAGAGCATGGCCTGTATGAGGCTGATAGAGTCCACTTCCGTAGCTGTTTTCCAAGAAGAAGCCGTAGCTGAGTGGTACTGTCGCCTACCTCTGGGGGCTTGGGCTTCCCCTCTCAGGCAAGGGTTCAAAGGTGCAACTTGTTTTTATAGTAAGAAGTCATGTTTTTTTTCCTTTACCTAATGCTGTTTTTCATTTGAAAACCAGAGAATTGGTGCCTGGAAATTTCAACTTTTCTCCCTCCTGACCTCCCTCCTCTTTTCCTGAGTGAAATATGGGCTACGCCTTATCTTTATTTCTCAATGTTTTTATTTTCTTCTTAAAATGTGAACTTTTGGGGAGTGGAGGGCAGAAATGAGCACTGGTATGTGAGAAGGGTGTTAAACGGGTAGCAAAATAGGCTGAGTGATGGCGAATTCTCTTTTTGCTCTAAGGTGAGCTCTGAAATGGGGTAGTAGCTGGGTCTGATAAAATGATGGGTACCATCCAGGGCAGGTGAAAGAAAGTACCTTTGTAAGCTGCAATCAGAAGCTAGACTTGTATTTTGCAAGAGGCAGAAAAGGGCAAAGTAGTGTCTTGATTAGACCTGCATTATGCCTGCTGCAGCAGGAGACAGAATGGAGCGAGTGGCTTGGCATTGGCTGTAAACACCCCAGTCTCTGTCTCATGCCTTTTGTGAAAGCCCACGAACGCCCACGAACGCCCAAGTTCTGTATAAAGGACGACTGCAGCTCATTCGGTACCCTGCTAAATGAGGGCAGGTCCTCCATGTCCAGCTCTTTGAGTGGCAAAATCCATAGCCTAAGACAAGTTGGCAGCTTTAGAATTCTCCTGAAGACCATATGTTGGAGGACGTATCAATCCAGCAACCGTCTCAGACCGAAGGAAGCATGGGAGGACATTATTTGCATGGGACAGCCCTCTTTTCAATCCCACTGTTATGCTGCAGTTGCCTTGTAGCATTACTAGAGGGCAGCAGCATGAACAAAAGAGCACAGAGAGGCTTTAAACCTGCTTTCTTACATGCCTCTTGTTCGTGTTGGTCTTTGCTAGGCCTGTGGAGTGGAGCACATATCAATATTTTACCCAAAATAAGTAAAACAAAAACCCACATACACCATCTCAGAGCTTCCAGGCGCAATATGATGCTTGCAGGTGGAAGGATTTGCCATGTTTGGTGCATACATGTGCACAGTTAATGAGGCTCTTCCCACAATATCAGTAACACTCCCTTTGGTAGTATTCTTAGGCCAGAAATGTCAGGCACTCCTTCGGGGTATGAGGCCAAGCACCACTTTGTGAAGCCTGCTCCAATCATTTGCAGGATAGAAAGTAAGTGGAGAACAATTGCAGAGGGAGCCAGGCTGCAGAAAAGATGTTCAGGGTGGTATAGTAAACTCTAGCAGGGACTTTTGATCAAAGCACCGTGGGATGAGGACCCCAGACCTCTGTGCTTCTGCCCTCTTCTCTGACTGCTCGATGCCCCCATCTCAGTTCTTCTCAAGCGTTACTTCCTAATACCCTACCTTTAGTAGTGTACCAACCCATTTTCAAACCTTTGAGCTTCCATAAAACACCCTTCCTGTGTGCCTTCCATTCGTATTCTCTCACTGACTCAGGTGCTTCAGCCACTTTTAAGTCTCGCGTGACCAGTTGAATACACATTGCTAGGAGCTCCTGGCACTTAGCAGTCTGTACAGCTGCTCTCAAAACACCCAGCCTACACTTCTTTAAATCAGATAGGCATGATGTGCCTCGCAATAAGCCCAGGCATTCCCTCTGTGGATCATATACCCAATCGAGAGAGGACAAATCAGTTGTTGGGCAGCACAAACTCCCTGCAGCCGCTGCCAGCTCACAAATTGTTGCCTATTTGCATGCCATGATCATTCTCTATGCCCCGTCCAACTAATTGCCACAGGTGCCCTCCTCCTACCTCATTGGTCTACTTCCTCAACTCCCCACCCCACTCCTCCCTTCGCGTTACTAAATTGTAGTGCTCCCAGTTGCCATAGTGGGCCACTCCGCATGCAGTTCACAGACCTTTCTCTGTCTCTGTGAGTAGCCCATCTGCGCACAGGTGGCCGCGCACCCGAGTGTTAGAAATCACTCCCATGCACCCAATCCTTCTACACTCCTTAAGAACTTTTCCAATACTGTCATTTGCAGGGCTCCTTTTTGACTGTCCCTCTGGGGGAGGGCAGTAATCAAAACATGGGGGGCACACTTCACAGCATGCCCCCTTCTTTCAGTGCCTGTTACCTGTTTTCAATACAACCAACCCGAGACCCTATAACAAGCCCGTGGTAGTAGCAATAAACTCTTGGGGAGCCCCCCCCCCAAGAGAAATACACCACATCCTTCTTCTTGTCCTTTTCAATACCAAGGCCGCAGTAAGCCTGTGTGATGACCCCTTGTGGTAGGTAATGGAAACTGTCACAAGCAAGTTTCTCATATCTTCCCGGTTGCTCCTAACCTTTAGGGGTACCCCCCAGCCCCATGGAGGAAGGGGAGCAGTAAACAGAGTCTACTGCCCCCCTCCCTAAAAAGGCAGCACATGCCCGCTGCCCCTCCTCAACACTTTCTCAGTGCCCCAGGCTCCTCTTGACCCTTTCTCTGAAATCCAGGCACTGCCTTTCCTGAGTGACACCAGCCTCCCTTTCTCTCCCTCTCTGGCCCCTCGTCTTCACTCTTCCCTACCTCGTCACTCCTCCCCCTCTCTCAGCCCACACTCACCCCCACCCTTTTCTCTCCGCCCCCTTACCTCCCTCTCCACTACCTCGTCACTCCTCCCCCTCTCACCCTTCTCTCTCCGCCTCCTTACCTCACTCTCCATTTCTGCCCCCTCGTCTTCACTCCTCCCCCTCTCTCAGCCCACACTCACCCCCACCCTTCTCTCTCCGCCCCCTTACCTCACTCTCCACTACCTCGTCACTCCTCCCCCTCTCTCAGCCCACACTCACCCCCACCCTTCTCTCTCCGCCTCCTTACCTCACTCTCCACTCTTTCCTACCTCGTCACTCCTCCCCCTCATCCCCACCCTTCTCTCTCCGCCCCTTACCTCACTCTCCACCTCATCTTCACTACCTCTTCACTCCTCCCCCTCTCTCAGCCCACACTCACCCCCACCCTTCTCTCTCCGCCCCCTTACCTCACTCTCCACTACCTCGTCACTCCTCCCCCTCTCTCAGCCCCCACTCACCCTTCTCTCTCCGCCTCCTTACCTCACTCTCCACCTCATCTTCACTACCTCTTCACTCCTCCCCCTCTCTCAGCCCACACTCACCCCCACCCTTCTCTCTCCGCCCCCTTACCTCACTCTCCACTACCTCGTCACTCCTCCCCCAGCCCACACTCACCCTTCTCTCTCCGCCTCCTTACCTCACTCTCCAGCTCTGCCCCCTCGTCTTCACTCTTCCCTTTCTCTACCTCGTCACTCCTCCACCTCTCTCAGCCCACATCCCACCCTTCTCTCTCCGCCCCCTTACCTCACTCTCCACCTCCTCGTCTTCACTCTTTCCTACCTCGTCACTCCTCCCCCTCATCCCCACCCTTCTCTCTCCTCCCCCTTACCTCACTCTCCACCTCTGCCCCCTCCTCTTCACTACCTCGTCACTCCTCCCCCTCTCTCAGCCCACACTCACACCCACCCTTTTCTCTCCGCCCCCTTACCTCACTCTCCACTACCTCGTCACTCCTCCCCCTCCTCTCTCCGCCCCCTTACCTCACTCTCCACTACCTCGTCACTCCTCCCCCTCTCTCAGCCCACACTCACCCCCACCCTTACCTCACTCTCCACCTCCTCGTCTTCACTCTTTCCTACCTCGTCACTCCTCCCCACCCTTCTCTCTCCGCCCCTTACCTCACTCTCCACCTCTGCCCCCTCATCTTCACTACCTCTTCACTCCTCCCCCTCTCTCAGCCCACACTCACCCCCCCCCCCCCCTTCTGTCTCCGCATCCTTACCTCCCTCTCCACCTTTGGCCCCTTCTCTCAAGTCACTCTTCCCATTCTCTCACTCTGCCAGCACCCAGACTCACTTCATGCACGCACCTCTCTGCACTTCACCATTGACACCCAAGTACGCACTTCACACACACACAGAGACAGAGGTACAGACACTTTACTTACCAATTTGCCAGGCAGACACGACTTACCTCTGCTTTTCTGCCATCAGTCTCTTGGTGCCAATTCCGGGAATCGAACCCTGGTCGTCTGGTTGGAAGGCAGGAACTTACCCACTGGACCACAGGGGCTTCCATGTCTAGAGCCTTACAATTGGTCCGTATATCATGGCAATCCATGAAATGTAGAATGTATTACACAGTCCATGGCAGCAGAGCCTGAGTGAAGGTGATAGGTTCCCCGGCAGGGTAGGTATAAGGGAGGGAGAAATAGCTCATGGGTAGTGTTGCCTGCCTCTGATGAAAGGAGCCCTCCACTGCCAAGGGTTCAAATCCCGCCAGTGATGCATTTTTTTTTTTTTAAGTGTGAATTTAGCAAGCAGTATGTTTTTTTTCAATTACTAATACTATTTTTTGTTTGTAAATAGGAGTGAAAAATTGTGAGCTGTTTTTCATGCTCTTTTGGGAGCACAGTCTGTATGCTAGTGATAGAGGCCCACCGCCATCCAACTTCCCCTCAAAGAGCTGTAGCGTAGTGGCACTGTCACCTGCCTCCAGTGGTTGTGGCTCTTTCTGACAAGGGTTCAAGTCCCAGCATGGGTGGCAATTTTTTGGAAAGTCTTAATTTCTCAAGTGCTATGTTTATTTTCATTTACTAATACTATTTTTACTTTGGGAGTGGGAGTGGGAGTGAGAAGGTGAGAGAGTGGTTTTGCATGCTCTTTTGAGAGCATGGCCTGTATGAGGCTGATAGAGTCCACTTCCGTAGCTGTTTTCCAAGAAGAAGCCGTAGCTGAGTGGTACTGTCGCCTACCTCTGGGGGCTTGGGCTTCCCCTCTCAGGCAAGGGTTCAAAGGTGCAACTTGTTTTTATAGTAAGAAGTCATGTTTTTTTTCCTTTACCTAATGCTGTTTTTCATTTGAAAACCAGAGAATTGGTGCCTGGAAATTTCAACTTTTCTCCCTCCTGACCTCCCTCCTCTTTTCCTGAGTGAAATATGGGCTACGCCTTATCTTTATTTCTCAATGTTTTTATTTTCTTCTTAAAATGTGAACTTTTGGGGAGTGGAGGGCAGAAATGAGCACTGGTATGTGAGAAGGGTGTTAAACGGGTAGCAAAATAGGCTGAGTGATGGCGAATTCTCTTTTTGCTCTAAGGTGAGCTCTGAAATGGGGTAGTAGCTGGGTCTGATAAAATGATGGGTACCATCCAGGGCAGGTGAAAGAAAGTACCTTTGTAAGCTGCAATCAGAAGCTAGACTTGTATTTTGCAAGAGGCAGAAAAGGGCAAAGTAGTGTCTTGATTAGACCTGCATTATGCCTGCTGCAGCAGGAGACAGAATGGAGCGAGTGGCTTGGCATTGGCTGGTCTGGCATGTCCTGCGGCTGTAAACACCCCAGTCTCTGTCTCATGCCTTTTGTGAAAGCCCACGAACGCCCAAGTTCTGTATAAAGGACGACTGCAGCTCATTCGGTACCCTGCTAAATGAGGGCAGGTCCTCCATGTCCAGCTCTTTGAGTGGCAAAATCCATAGCCTAAGACAAGTTGGCAGCTTTAGAATTCTCCTGAAGACCATATGTTGGAGGACGTATCAATCCAGCAACCGTCTCAGACCGAAGGAAGCATGGGAGGACATTATTTGCATGGGACAGCCCTCTTTTCAATCCCACTGTTATGCTGCAGTTGCCTTGTAGCATTACTAGAGGGCAGCAGCATGAACAAAAGAGCACAGAGAGGCTTTAAACCTGCTTTCTTACATGCCTCTTGTTCGTGTTGGTCTTTGCTAGGCCTGTGGAGTGGAGCACATATCAATATTTTACCCAAAATAAGTAAAACAAAAACCCACATACACCATCTCAGAGCTTCCAGGCGCAATATGATGCTTGCAGGTGGAAGGATTTGCCATGTTTGGTGCATACATGTGCACAGTTAATGAGGCTCTTCCCACAATATCAGTAACACTCCCTTTGGTAGTATTCTTAGGCCAGAAATGTCAGGCACTCCTTCGGGGTATGAGGCCAAGCACCACTTTGTGAAGCCTGCTCCAATCATTTGCAGGATAGAAAGTAAGTGGAGAACAATTGCAGAGGGAGCCAGGCTGCAGAAAAGATGTTCAGGGTGGTATAGTAAACTCTAGCAGGGACTTTTGATCAAAGCACCGTGGGATGAGGACCCCAGACCTCTGTGCTTCTGCCCTCTTCTCTGACTGCTCGATGCCCCCATCTCAGTTCTTCTCAAGCGTTACTTCCTAATACCCTACCTTTAGTAGTGTACCAACCCATTTTCAAACCTTTGAGCTTCCATAAAACACCCTTCCTGTGTGCCTTCCATTCGTATTCTCTCACTGACTCAGGTGCTTCAGCCACTTTTAAGTCTCGCGTGACCAGTTGAATACACATTGCTAGGAGCTCCTGGCACTTAGCAGTCTGTACAGCTGCTCTCAAAACACCCAGCCTACACTTCTTTAAATCAGATAGGCATGATGTGCCTCGCAATAAGCCCAGGCATTCCCTCTGTGGATCATATACCCAATCGAGAGAGGACAAATCAGTTGTTGGGCAGCACAAACTCCCTGCAGCCGCTGCCAGCTCACAAATTGTTGCCTATTTGCATGCCATGATCATTCTCTATGCCCCGTCCAACTAATTGCCACAGGTGCCCTCCTCCTACCTCATTGGTCTACTTCCTCAACTCCCCACCCCACTCCTCCCTTCGCGTTACTAAATTGTAGTGCTCCCAGTTGCCATAGTGGGCCACTCCGCATGCAGTTCACAGACCTTTCTCTGTCTCTGTGAGTAGCCCATCTGCGCACAGGTGGCCGCGCACCCGAGTGTTAGAAATCACTCCCATGCACCCAATCCTTCTACACTCCTTAAGAACTTTTCCAATACTGTCATTTGCAGGGCTCCTTTTTGACTGTCCCTCTGGGGGAGGGCAGTAATCAAAACATGGGGGGCACACTTCACAGCATGCCCCCTTCTTTCAGTGCCTGTTACCTGTTTTCAATACAACCAACCCGAGACCCTATAACAAGCCCGTGGTAGTAGCAATAAACTCTTGGGGAGCCCCCCCCCCAAGAGAAATACACCACATCCTTCTTCTTGTCCTTTTCAATACCAAGGCCGCAGTAAGCCTGTGTGATGACCCCTTGTGGTAGGTAATGGAAACTGTCACAAGCAAGTTTCTCATATCTTCCCGGTTGCTCCTAACCTTTAGGGGTACCCCCCAGCCCCATGGAGGAAGGGGAGCAGTAAACAGAGTCTACTGCCCCCCTCCCTAAAAAGGCAGCACATGCCCGCTGCCCCTCCTCAACACTTTCTCAGTGCCCCAGGCTCCTCTTGACCCTTTCTCTGAAATCCAGGCACTGCCTTTCCTGAGTGACACCAGCCTCCCTTTCTCTCCCTCTCTGGCCCCTCGTCTTCACTCTTCCCTACCTCGTCACTCCTCCCCCTCTCTCAGCCCACACTCACCCCCACCCTTTTCTCTCCGCCCCCTTACCTCCCTCTCCACTACCTCGTCACTCCTCCCCCTCTCACCCTTCTCTCTCCGCCTCCTTACCTCACTCTCCATTTCTGCCCCCTCGTCTTCACTCCTCCCCCTCTCTCAGCCCACACTCACCCCCACCCTTCTCTCTCCGCCCCCTTACCTCACTCTCCACTACCTCGTCACTCCTCCCCCTCTCTCAGCCCACACTCACCCCCACCCTTCTCTCTCCGCCTCCTTACCTCACTCTCCACTCTTTCCTACCTCGTCACTCCTCCCCCTCATCCCCACCCTTCTCTCTCCGCCCCTTACCTCACTCTCCACCTCATCTTCACTACCTCTTCACTCCTCCCCCTCTCTCAGCCCACACTCACCCCCACCCTTCTCTCTCCGCCCCCTTACCTCACTCTCCACTACCTCGTCACTCCTCCCCCTCTCTCAGCCCCCACTCACCCTTCTCTCTCCGCCTCCTTACCTCACTCTCCACCTCATCTTCACTACCTCTTCACTCCTCCCCCTCTCTCAGCCCACACTCACCCCCACCCTTCTCTCTCCGCCCCCTTACCTCACTCTCCACTACCTCGTCACTCCTCCCCCAGCCCACACTCACCCTTCTCTCTCCGCCTCCTTACCTCACTCTCCAGCTCTGCCCCCTCGTCTTCACTCTTCCCTTTCTCTACCTCGTCACTCCTCCACCTCTCTCAGCCCACATCCCACCCTTCTCTCTCCGCCCCCTTACCTCACTCTCCACCTCCTCGTCTTCACTCTTTCCTACCTCGTCACTCCTCCCCCTCATCCCCACCCTTCTCTCTCCTCCCCCTTACCTCACTCTCCACCTCTGCCCCCTCCTCTTCACTACCTCGTCACTCCTCCCCCTCTCTCAGCCCACACTCACACCCACCCTTTTCTCTCCGCCCCCTTACCTCACTCTCCACTACCTCGTCACTCCTCCCCCTCCTCTCTCCGCCCCCTTACCTCACTCTCCACTACCTCGTCACTCCTCCCCCTCTCTCAGCCCACACTCACCCCCACCCTTACCTCACTCTCCACCTCCTCGTCTTCACTCTTTCCTACCTCGTCACTCCTCCCCACCCTTCTCTCTCCGCCCCTTACCTCACTCTCCACCTCTGCCCCCTCATCTTCACTACCTCTTCACTCCTCCCCCTCTCTCAGCCCACACTCACCCCCCCCCCCCCCTTCTGTCTCCGCATCCTTACCTCCCTCTCCACCTTTGGCCCCTTCTCTCAAGTCACTCTTCCCATTCTCTCACTCTGCCAGCACCCAGACTCACTTCATGCACGCACCTCTCTGCACTTCACCATTGACACCCAAGTACGCACTTCACACACACACAGAGACAGAGGTACAGACACTTTACTTACCAATTTGCCAGGCAGACACGACTTACCTCTGCTTTTCTGCCATCAGTCTCTTGGTGCCAATTCCGGGAATCGAACCCTGGTCGTCTGGTTGGAAGGCAGGAACTTACCCACTGGACCACAGGGGCTTCCATGTCTAGAGCCTTACAATTGGTCCGTATATCATGGCAATCCATGAAATGTAGAATGTATTACACAGTCCATGGCAGCAGAGCCTGAGTGAAGGTGATAGGTTCCCCGGCAGGGTAGGTATAAGGGAGGGAGAAATAGCTCATGGGTAGTGTCGCCTGCCTCTGATGAAAGGAGCCCTCCACTGCCAAGGGTTCAAATCCCGCCAGTGATGCATTTTTTTTTTTTTAAGTGTGAATTTAGCAAGCAGTATGTTTTTTTTCAATTACTAATACTATTTTTTGTTTGTAAATAGGAGTGAAAAATTGTGAGCTGTTTTTCATGCTCTTTTGGGAGCACAGTCTGTATGCTAGTGATAGAGGCCCACCGCCATCCAACTTCCCCTCAAAGAGCTGTAGCGTAGTGGCACTGTCACCTGCCTCCAGTGGTTGTGGCTCTTTCTGACAAGGGTTCAAGTCCCAGCATGGGTGGCAATTTTTTGGAAAGTCTTAATTTCTCAAGTGCTATGTTTATTTTCATTTACTAATACTATTTTTACTTTGGGAGTGGGAGTGGGAGTGAGAAGGTGAGAGAGTGGTTTTGCATGCTCTTTTGAGAGCATGGCCTGTATGAGGCTGATAGAGTCCACTTCCGTAGCTGTTTTCCAAGAAGAAGCCGTAGCTGAGTGGTACTGTCGCCTACCTCTGGGGGCTTGGGCTTCCCCTCTCAGGCAAGGGTTCAAAGGTGCAACTTGTTTTTATAGTAAGAAGTCATGTTTTTTTTCCTTTACCTAATGCTGTTTTTCATTTGAAAACCAGAGAATTGGTGCCTGGAAATTTCAACTTTTCTCCCTCCTGACCTCCCTCCTCTTTTCCTGAGTGAAAT
Organism: Pleurodeles waltl; assembly: GCF_031143425.1. NCBI lineage: Eukaryota > Metazoa > Chordata > Amphibia > Caudata > Salamandridae > Pleurodeles > Pleurodeles waltl. Next base: position 129,507 of record NW_027149902.1, read on the forward strand.
ATGGGCTACGCCTTATCTTTATTTCTCAATGTTTTTATTTTCTTCTTAAAATGTGAACTTTTGGGGAGTGGAGGGCAGAAATGAGCACTGGTATGTGAGAAGGGTGTTAAACGGGTAGCAAAATAGGCTGAGTGATGGCGAATTCTCTTTTTGCTCTAAGGTGAGCTCTGAAATGGGGTAGTAGCTGGGTCTGATAAAATGATGGGTACCATCCAGGGCAGGTGAAAGAAAGTACCTTTGTAAGCTGCAATCAGAAGCTAGACTTGTATTTTGCAAGAGGCAGAAAAGGGCAAAGTAGTGTCTTGATTAGACCTGCATTATGCCTGCTGCAGCAGGAGACAGAATGGAGCGAGTGGCTTGGCATTGGCTGGTCTGGCATGTCCTGCGGCTGTAAACACCCCAGTCTCTGTCTCATGCCTTTTGTGAAAGCCCACGAACGCCCAAGTTCTGTATAAAGGACGACTGCAGCTCATTCGGTACCCTGCTAAATGAGGGCAGGTCCTCCATGTCCAGCTCTTTGAGTGGCAAAATCCATAGCCTAAGACAAGTTGGCAGCTTTAGAATTCTCCTGAAGACCATATGTTGGAGGACGTATCAATCCAGCAACCGTCTCAGACCGAAGGAAGCATGGGAGGACATTATTTGCATGGGACAGCCCTCTTTTCAATCCCACTGTTATGCTGCAGTTGCCTTGTAGCATTACTAGAGGGCAGCAGCATGAACAAAAGAGCACAGAGAGGCTTTAAACCTGCTTTCTTACATGCCTCTTGTTCGTGTTGGTCTTTGCTAGGCCTGTGGAGTGGAGCACATATCAATATTTGACCCAAAATAAGTAAAACAAAAACCCACATACACCATCTCAGAGCTTCCAGGCGCAATATGATGCTTGCAGGTGGAAGGATTTGCCATGTTTGGTGCATACATGTGCACAGTTAATGAGGCTCTTCCCACAATATCAGTAACACTCCCTTTGGTAGTATTCTTAGGCCAGAAATGTCAGGCACTCCTTCGGGGTATGAGGCCAAGCACCACTTTGTGAAGCCTGCTCCAATCATTTGCAGGATAGAAAGTAAGTGGAGAACAATTGCAGAGGGAGCCAGGCTGCAGAAAAGATGTTCAGGGTGGTATAGTAAACTCTAGCAGGGACTTTTGATCAAAGCACCGTGGGATGAGGACCCCAGACCTCTGTGCTTCTGCCCTCTTCTCTGACTGCTCGATGCCCCCATCTCAGTTCTTCTCAAGCGTTACTTCCTAATACCCTACCTTTAGTAGTGTACCAACCCATTTTCAAACCTTTGAGCTTCCATAAAACACCCTTCCTGTGTGCCTTCCATTCGTATTCTCTCACTGACTCAGGTGCTTCAGCCACTTTTAAGTCTCGCGTGACCAGTTGAATACACATTGCTAGGAGCTCCTGGCACTTAGCAGTCTGTACAGCTGCTCTCAAAACACCCAGCCTACACTTCTTTAAATCAGATAGGCATGATGTGCCTCGCAATAAGCCCAGGCATTCCCTCTGTGGATCATATACCCAATCGAGAGAGGACAAATCAGTTGTTGGGCAGCACAAACTCCCTGCAGCCGCTGCCAGCTCACAAATTGTTGCCTATTTGCATGCCATGATCATTCTCTATGCCCCGTCCAACTAATTGCCACAGGTGCCCTCCTCCTACCTCATTGGTCTACTTCCTCAACTCCCCACCCCACTCCTCCCTTCGCGTTACTAAATTGTAGTGCTCCCAGTTGCCATAGTGGGCCACTCCGCATGCAGTTCACAGACCTTTCTCTGTCTCTGTGAGTAGCCCATCTGCGCACAGGTGGCCGCGCACCCGAGTGTTAGAAATCACTCCCATGCACCCAATCCTTCTACACTCCTTAAGAACTTTTCCAATACTGTCATTTGCAGGGCTCCTTTTTGACTGTCCCTCTGGGGGAGGGCAGTAATCAAAACATGGGGGGCACACTTCACAGCATGCCCCCTTCTTTCAGTGCCTGTTACCTGTTTTCAATACAACCAACCCGAGACCCTATAACAAGCCCGTGGTAGTAGCAATAAACTCTTGGGGAGCCCCCCCCCCCAAGAGAAATACACCACATCCTTCTTCTTGTCCTTTTCAATACCAAGGCCGCAGTAAGCCTGTGTGATGACCCCTTGTGGTAGGTAATGGAAACTGTCACAAGCAAGTTTCTCATATCTTCCCGGTTGCTCCTAACCTTTAGGGGTACCCCCCAGCCCCATGGAGGAAGGGGAGCAGTAAACAGAGTCTACTGCCCCCCTCCCTAAAAAGGCAGCACATGCCCCGCTGCCCCTCCTCAACACTTTCTCAGTGCCCCAGGCTCCTCTTGACCCTTTCTCTGAAATCCAGGCACTGCCTTTCCTGAGTGACACCAGCCTCCCTTTCTCTCCCTCTCTGGCCCCTCGTCTTCACTCTTCCCTACCTCGTCACTCCTCCCCCTCTCTCAGCCCACACTCACCCCCACCCTTTTCTCTCCGCCCCCTTACCTCCCTCTCCACTACCTCGTCACTCCTCCCCCTCTCACCCTTCTCTCTCCGCCCCCTTACCTCACTCTCCATTTCTGCCCCCTCGTCTTCACTCCTCCCCCTCTCTCAGCCCACACTCACCCCCACCCTTCTCTCTCCGCCCCCTTACCTCACTCTCCACTACCTCGTCACTCCTCCCCCTCTCTCAGCCCACACTCACCCCCACCCTTCTCTCTCCGCCTCCTTACCTCACTCTCCACCTCCTCGTCTTCACTCTTTCCTACCTCGTCACTCCTCCCCCTCATCCCCACCCTTCTCTCTCCGCCCCTTACCTCACTCTCCACCTCTGCCCCCTCATCTTCACTACCTCTTCACTCCTCCCCCTCTCTCAGCCCACACTCACCCCCACCCTTCTCTCTCCGCCCCCTTACCTCACTCTCCACTACCTCGTCACTCCTCCCCCTCTCTCAGCCCCCACTCACCCTTCTCTCTCCGCCTCCTTACCTCACTCTCCACCTCATCTTCACTACCTCTTCACTCCTCCCCCTCTCTCAGCCCACACTCACCCCCACCCTTCTCTCTCCGCCCCCTTACCTCACTCTCCACTACCTCGTCACTCCTCCCCCAGCCCACACTCACCCTTCTCTCTCCGCCTCCTTACCTCACTCTCCAGCTCTGCCCCCTCGTCTTCACTCTTCCCTTTCTCTACCTCGTCACTCCTCCACCTCTCTCAGCCCACATCCCACCCTTCTCTCTCCGCCCCCTTACCTCACTCTCCACCTCCTCGTCTTCACTCTTTCCTACCTCGTCACTCCTCCCCCTCATCCCCACCCTTCTCTCTCCTCCCCCTTACCTCACTCTCCACCTCTGCCCCCTCCTCTTCACTACCTCGTCACTCCTCCCCCTCTCACCCTTCTCTCTCCGCCCCCTTACCACACTCTCCACTACCTCGTCACTCCTCCCCCTCTCTCAGCCCACACTCACCCCCACCCTTACCTCACTCTCCACCTCCTCGTCTTCACTCTTTCCTACCTCGTCACTCCTCCCCACCCTTCTCTCTCCGCCCCTTACCTCACTCTCCACCTCTGCCCCCTCATCTTCACTACCTCTTCACTCCTCCCCCTCTCTCAGCCCACACTCACCCCCCCCCCCCCTCTCCGCATCCTTACCTCCCTCTCCACCTTTGGCCCCTTCTCTCAAGTCACTCTTCCCATTCTCTCACTCTGCCAGCACCCAGACTCACTTCATGCACGTACCTCTCTGCACTTCACCATTGACACCCAAGTACGCACTTCACACACACACAGAGGTACAGACACTTTACTTACCAATTTGCCAGGCAGACACGACTTACCTCTGCTTTTCTGCCATCAGTCTCTTGGTGCCAATTCCGGGAATCGAACCCTGGTCGTCTGGTTGGAAGGCAAGAACTTACCCACTGGACCACAGGGGCTTCCATGTCTAGAGCCTTACAATTGGTCCGTATATCATGGCAATCCATGAAATGTAGAATGTATTACACAGTCCATGGCAGCAGAGCCTGAGTGAAGGTGATAGGTTCCCCGGCAGGGTAGGTATAAGGGAGGGAGAAATAGCTCATGGGTAGTGTCGCCTGCCTCTGATGAAAGGAGCCCTCCACTGCCAAGGGTTCAAATCCCGCCAGTGATGCATTTTTTTTTTTTTAAGTGTGAATTTAGCAAGCAGTATGTTTTTTTTCAATTACTAATACTATTTTTTGTTTGTAAATAGGAGTGAAAAATTGTGAGCTGTTTTTCATGCTCTTTTGGGAGCACAGTCTGTATGCTAGTGATAGAGGCCCACCACCATCCAACTTCCCCTCAAAGAGCTGTAGCGTAGTGGCACTGTCACCTGCCTCCAGTGGTTGTGGCTCTTTCTGATAAGGGTTCAAGTCCCAGCATGGGTGGCAATTTTTTGGAAAGTCTTAATTTCTCAAGTGCTATGTTTATTTTCATTTACTAATACTATTTTTACTTTGGGAGTGGGAGTGGGAGTGAGAAGGTGAGAGAGTGGTTTTGCATGCTCTTTTGAAAGCATGGCCTGTATGAGGCTGATAGAGTCCACTTCCGTAGCTGTTTTCCAAGAAGAAGCCGTAGCTGAGTGGTACTGTCGCCTACCTCTGGGGGCTTGGGCTTCCCCTCTCAGGCAAGGGTTCAAAGGTGCAACTTGTTTTTATAGTAAGAAGTCATGTTTTTTTTCCTTTACCTAATGCTGTTTTTCATTTGAAAACCAGAGAATTGGTGCCTGGAAATTTCAACTTTTCTCCCTCCTGACCTCCCTCCTCTTTTCCTGAGTGAAATATGGGCTACGCCTTATCTTTATTTCTCAATGTTTTTATTTTCTTCTTAAAATGTGAACTTTTGGGGAGTGGAGGGCAGAAATGAGCACTGGTATGTGAGAAGGGTGTTAAACGGGTAGCAAAATAGGCTGAGTGATGGCGAATTCTCTTTTTGCTCTAAGGTGAGCTCTGAAATGGGGTAGTAGCTGGGTCTGATAAAATGATGGGTACCATCCAGGGCAGGTGAAAGAAAGTACCTTTGTAAGCTGCAATCAGAAGCTAGACTTGTATTTTGCAAGAGGCAGAAAAGGGCAAAGTAGTGTCTTGATTAGACCTGCATTATGCCTGCTGCAGCAGGAGACAGAATGGAGCGAGTGGCTTGGCATTGGCTGTAAACACCCCAGTCTCTGTCTCATGCCTTTTGTGAAAGCCCACGAACGCCCACGAACGCCCAAGTTCTGTATAAAGGACGACTGCAGCTCATTCGGTACCCTGCTAAATGAGGGCAGGTCCTCCATGTCCAGCTCTTTGAGTGGCAAAATCCATAGCCTAAGACAAGTTGGCAGCTTTAGAATTCTCCTGAAGACCATATGTTGGAGGACGTATCAATCCAGCAACCGTCTCAGACCGAAGGAAGCATGGGAGGACATTATTTGCATGGGACAGCCCTCTTTTCAATCCCACTGTTATGCTGCAGTTGCCTTGTAGCATTACTAGAGGGCAGCAGCATGAACAAAAGAGCACAGAGAGGCTTTAAACCTGCTTTCTTACATGCCTCTTGTTCGTGTTGGTCTTTGCTAGGCCTGTGGAGTGGAGCACATATCAATATTTTACCCAAAATAAGTAAAACAAAAACCCACATACACCATCTCAGAGCTTCCAGGCGCAATATGATGCTTGCAGGTGGAAGGATTTGCCATGTTTGGTGCATACATGTGCACAGTTAATGAGGCTCTTCCCACAATATCAGTAACACTCCCTTTGGTAGTATTCTTAGGCCAGAAATGTCAGGCACTCCTTCGGGGTATGAGGCCAAGCACCACTTTGTGAAGCCTGCTCCAATCATTTGCAGGATAGAAAGTAAGTGGAGAACAATTGCAGAGGGAGCCAGGCTGCAGAAAAGATGTTCAGGGTGGTATAGTAAACTCTAGCAGGGACTTTTGATCAAAGCACCGTGGGATGAGGACCCCAGACCTCTGTGCTTCTGCCCTCTTCTCTGACTGCTCGATGCCCCCATCTCAGTTCTTCTCAAGCGTTACTTCCTAATACCCTACCTTTAGTAGTGTACCAACCCATTTTCAAACCTTTGAGCTTCCATAAAACACCCTTCCTGTGTGCCTTCCATTCGTATTCTCTCACTGACTCAGGTGCTTCAGCCACTTTTAAGTCTCGCGTGACCAGTTGAATACACATTGCTAGGAGCTCCTGGCACTTAGCAGTCTGTACAGCTGCTCTCAAAACACCCAGCCTACACTTCTTTAAATCAGATAGGCATGATGTGCCTCGCAATAAGCCCAGGCATTCCCTCTGTGGATCATATACCCAATCGAGAGAGGACAAATCAGTTGTTGGGCAGCACAAACTCCCTGCAGCCGCTGCCAGCTCACAAATTGTTGCCTATTTGCATGCCATGATCATTCTCTATGCCCCGTCCAACTAATTGCCACAGGTGCCCTCCTCCTACCTCATTGGTCTACTTCCTCAACTCCCCACCCCACTCCTCCCTTCGCGTTACTAAATTGTAGTGCTCCCAGTTGCCATAGTGGGCCACTCCGCATGCAGTTCACAGACCTTTCTCTGTCTCTGTGAGTAGCCCATCTGCGCACAGGTGGCCGCGCACCCGAGTGTTAGAAATCACTCCCATGCACCCAATCCTTCTACACTCCTTAAGAACTTTTCCAATACTGTCATTTGCAGGGCTCCTTTTTGACTGTCCCTCTGGGGGAGGGCAGTAATCAAAACATGGGGGGCACACTTCACAGCATGCCCCCTTCTTTCAGTGCCTGTTACCTGTTTTCAATACAACCAACCCGAGACCCTATAACAAGCCCGTGGTAGTAGCAATAAACTCTTGGGGAGCCCCCCCCCCCAAGAGAAATACACCACATCCTTCTTCTTGTCCTTTTCAATACCAAGGCCGCAGTAAGCCTGTGTGATGACCCCTTGTGGTAGGTAATGGAAACTGTCACAAGCAAGTTTCTCATATCTTCCCGGTTGCTCCTAACCTTTAGGGGTACCCCCCAGCCCCATGGAGGAAGGGGAGCAGTAAACAGAGTCTACTGCCCCCCTCCCTAAAAAGGCAGCACATGCCCCGCTGCCCCTCCTCAACACTTTCTCAGTGCCCCAGGCTCCTCTTGACCCTTTCTCTGAAATCCAGGCACTGCCTTTCCTGAGTGACACCAGCCTCCCTTTCTCTCCCTCTCTGGCCCCTCGTCTTCACTCTTCCCTACCTCGTCACTCCTCCCCCTCTCTCAGCCCACACTCACCCCCACCCTTTTCTCTCCGCCCCCTTACCTCCCTCTCCACTACCTCGTCACTCCTCCCCCTCTCACCCTTCTCTCTCCGCCTCCTTACCTCACTCTCCATTTCTGCCCCCTCGTCTTCACTCCTCCCCCTCTCTCAGCCCACACTCACCCCCACCCTTCTCTCTCCGCCCCCTTACCTCACTCTCCACCTCCTCGTCTTCACTCTTTCCTACCTCGTCACTCCTCCCCCTCATCCCCACCCTTCTCTCTCCGCCCCTTACCTCACTCTCCACCTCTGCCCCCTCATCTTCACTACCTCTTCACTCCTCCCCTCTCTCAGCCCACACTCACCCCCACCCTTCTCTCTCCGCCCCCTTACCTCACTCTCCACTACCTCGTCACTCCTCCCCCTCTCTCAGCCCCCACTCACCCTTCTCTCTCCGCCTCCTTACCTCACTCTCCACCTCATCTTCACTACCTCTTCACTCCTCCCCCTCTCTCAGCCCACACTCACCCCCACCCTTCTCTCTCCGCCCCCTTACCTCACTCTCCACTACCTCGTCACTCCTCCCCCAGCCCACACTCACCCTTCTCTCTCCGCCTCCTTACCTCACTCTCCAGCTCTGCCCCCTCGTCTTCACTCTTCCCTTTCTCTACCTCGTCACTCCTCCACCTCTCTCAGCCCACATCCCACCCTTCTCTCTCCGCCCCCTTACCTCACTCTCCACCTCCTCGTCTTCACTCTTTCCTACCTCGTCACTCCTCCCCCTCCTTCTCTCTCCTCCCCCCACTCTCCACCTCTGCCCCCTCACTCTCCACTACCTCGTCACTCCTCCCCCTCTCACCCTTCTCTCTCCGCCCCCTTACCTCACTCTCCACTACCTCGTCACTCCTCCCCCTCTCTCAGCCCACACTCACCCCCACCCTTACCTCACTCTCCACCTCCTCGTCTTCACTCTTTCCTACCTCGTCACTCCTCCCCACCCTTCTCTCTCCGCCCCTTACCTCACTCTCCACCTCTGCCCCCTCATCTTCACTACCTCTTCACTCCTCCCCCTCTCTCAGCCCACACTCACCCCCCCCCCCCTTCTCTCTCCGCATCCTTACCTCCCTCTCCACCTTTGGCCCCTTCTCTCAAGTCACTCTTCCCATTCTCTCACTCTGCCAGCACCCAGACTCACTTCATGCACGCACCTCTCTGCACTTCACCATTGACACCCAAGTACGCACTTCACACACACACAGAGACAGAGGTACAGACACTTTACTTACCAATTTGCCAGGCAGACACGACTTACCTCTGCTTTTCTGCCATCAGTCTCTTGGTGCCAATTCCGGGAATCGAACCCTGGTCGTCTGGTTGGAAGGCAGGAACTTACCCACTGGACCACAGGGGCTTCCATGTCTAGAGCCTTACAATTGGTCCGTATATCATGGCAATCCATGAAATGTAGAATGTATTACACAGTCCATGGCAGCAGAGCCTGAGTGAAGGTGATAGGTTCCCCGGCAGGGTAGGTATAAGGGAGGGAGAAATAGCTCATGGGTAGTGTCGCCTGCCTCTGATGAAAGGAGCCCTCCACTGCCAAGGGTTCAAATCCCGCCAGTGATGCATTTTTTTTTTTTTAAGTGTGAATGTAGCAAGCAGTATGTTTTTTTTCAATTACTAATACTATTTTTTGTTTGTAAATAGGAGTGAAAAATTGTGAGCTGTTTTTCATGCTCTTTTGGGAGCACAGTCTGTATGCTAGTGATAGAGGCCCACCGCCATCCAACTTCCCCTCAAAGAGCTGTAGCGTAGTGGCACTGTCACCTGCCTCCAGTGGTTGTGGCTCTTTCTGACAAGGGTTCAAGTCCCAGCATGGGTGGCAATTTTTTGGAAAGTCTTAATTTCTCAAGTGCTATGTTTATTTTCATTTACTAATACTATTTTTACTTTGGGAGTGGGAGTGGGAGTGAGAAGGTGAGAGAGTGGTTTTGCACGCTCTTTTGAGAGCATGGCCTGTATGAGGCTGATAGAGTCCACTTCCGTAGCTGTTTTCCAAGAAGAAGCCGTAGCTGAGTGGTACTGTCGCCTACCTCTGGGGGCTTGGGCTTCCCCTCTCAGGCAAGGGTTCAAAGGTGCAACTTGTTTTTATAGTAAGAAGTCATGTTTTTTTTCCTTTACCTAATGCTGTTTTTCATTTGAAAACCAGAGAATTGGTGCCTGGAAATTTCAACTTTTCTCCCTCCTGACCTCCCTCCTCTTTTCCTGAGTGAAATATGGGCTACGCCTTATCTTTATTTCTCAATGTTTTTATTTTCTTCTTAAAATGTGAACTTTTTGGGAGTGGAGGGCAGAAATGAGCACTGGTATGTGAGAAGGGTGTTAAACGGGTAGCAAAATAGGCTGAGTGATGGCGAATTCTCTTTTTGCTCTAAGGTGAGCTCTGAAATGGGGTAGTAGCTGGGTCTGATAAAATGATGGGTACCATCCAGGGCAGGTGAAAGAAAGTACCTTTGTAAGCTGCAATCAGAAGCTAGACTTGTATTTTGCAAGAGGCAGAAAAGGGCAAAGTAGTGTCTTGATTAGACCTGCATTATGCCTGCTGCAGCAGGAGACAGAATGGAGCGAGTGGCTTGGCATTGGCTGGTCTGGCATGTCCTGCGGCTGTAAACACCCCAGTCTCTGTCTCATGCCTTTTGTGAAAGCCCACGAACGCCCAAGTTCTGTATAAAGGACGACTGCAGCTCATTCGGTACCCTGCTAAATGAGGGCAGGTCCTCCATGTCCAGCTCTTTGAGTGGCAAAATCCATAGCCTAAGACAAGTTGGCAGCTTTAGAATTCTCCTGAAGACCATATGTTGGAGGACGTATCAATCCAGCAACCGTCTCAGACCGAAGGAAGCATGGGAGGACATTATTTGCATGGGACAGCCCTCTTTTCAATCCCACTGTTATGCTGCAGTTGCCTTGTAGCATTACTAGAGGGCAGCAGCATGAACAAAAGAGCACAGAGAGGCTTTAAACCTGCTTTCTTACATGCCTCTTGTTCGTGTTGGTCTTTGCTAGGCCTGTGGAGTGGAGCACATATCAATATTTTACCCAAAATAAGTAAAACAAAAACCCACATACACCATCTCAGAGCTTCCAGGCGCAATATGATGCTTGCAGGTGGAAGGATTTGCCATGTTTGGTGCATACATGTGCACAGTTAATGAGGCTCTTCCCACAATATCAGTAACACTCCCTTTGGTAGTATTCTTAGGCCAGAAATGTCAGGCACTCCTTCGGGGTATGAGGCCAAGCACCACTTTGTGAAGCCTGCTCCAATCATTTGCAGGATAGAAAGTAAGTGGAGAACAATTGCAGAGGGAGCCAGGCTGCAGAAAAGATGTTCAGGGTGGTATAGTAAACTCTAGCAGGGACTTTTGATCAAAGCACCGTGGGATGAGGACCCCAGACCTCTGTGCTTCTGCCCTCTTCTCTGACTGCTCGATGCCCCCATCTCAGTTCTTCTCAAGCGTTACTTCCTAATACCCTACCTTTAGTAGTGTACCAACCCATTTTCAAACCTTTGAGCTTCCATAAAACACCCTTCCTGTGTGCCTTCCATTCGTATTCTCTCACTGACTCAGGTGCTTCAGCCACTTTTAAGTCTCGCGTGACCAGTTGAATACACATTGCTAGGAGCTCCTGGCACTTAGCAGTCTGTACAGCTGCTCTCAAAACACCCAGCCTACACTTCTTTAAATCAGATAGGCATGATGTGCCTCGCAATAAGCCCAGGCATTCCCTCTGTGGATCATATACCCAATCGAGAGAGGACAAATCAGTTGTTGGGCAGCACAAACTCCCTGCAGCCGCTGCCAGCTCACAAATTGTTGCCTATTTGCATGCCATGATCATTCTCTATGCCCCGTCCAACTAATTGCCACAGGTGCCCTCCTCCTACCTCATTGGTCTACTTCCTCAACTCCCCACCCCACTCCTCCCTTCGCGTTACTAAATTGTAGTGCTCCCAGTTGCCATAGTGGGCCACTCCGCATGCAGTTCACAGACCTTTCTCTGTCTCTGTGAGTAGCCCATCTGCGCACAGGTGGCCGCGCACCCGAGTGTTAGAAATCACTCCCATGCACCCAATCCTTCTACACTCCTTAAGAACTTTTCCAATACTGTCATTTGCAGGGCTCCTTTTTGACTGTCCCTCTGGGGGAGGGCAGTAATCAAAACATGGGGGGCACACTTCACAGCATGCCCCCTTCTTTCAGTGCCTGTTACCTGTTTTCAATACAACCAACCCGAGACCCTATAACAAGCCCGTGGTAGTAGCAATAAACTCTTGGGGAGCCCCCCCCCCCAAGAGAAATACACCACATCCTTCTTCTTGTCCTTTTCAATACCAAGGCCGCAGTAAGCCTGTGTGATGACCCCTTGTGGTAGGTAATGGAAACTGTCACAAGCAAGTTTCTCATATCTTCCCGGTTGCTCCTAACCTTTAGGGGTACCCCCCAGCCCCATGGAGGAAGGGGAGCAGTAAACAGAGTCTACTGCCCCCCTCCCTAAAAAGGCAGCACATGCCCCGCTGCCCCTCCTCAACACTTTCTCAGTGCCCCAGGCTCCTCTTGACCCTTTCTCTGAAATCCAGGCACTGCCTTTCCTGAGTGACACCAGCCTCCCTTTCTCTCCCTCTCTGGCCCCTCGTCTTCACTCTTCCCTACCTCGTCACTCCTCCCCCTCTCTCAGCCCACACTCACCCCCACCCTTTTCTCTCCGCCCCCTTACCTCCCTCTCCACTACCTCGTCACTCCTCCCCCTCTCACCCTTCTCTCTCCGCCTCCTTACCTCACTCTCCATTTCTGCCCCCTCGTCTTCACTCCTCCCCCTCTCTCAGCCCACACTCACCCCCACCCTTCTCTCTCCGCCCCCTTACCTCACTCTCCACTACCTCGTCACTCCTCCCCCTCTCTCAGCCCACACTCACCCCCACCCTTCTCTCTCCGCCTCCTTACCTCACTCTCCACCTCCTCGTCTTCACTCTTTCCTACCTCGTCACTCCTCCCCCTCATCCCCACCCTTCTCTCTCCGCCCCTTACCTCACTCTCCACCTCTGCCCCCTCATCTTCACTACCTCTTCACTCCTCCCCTCTCTCAGCCCACACTCACCCCCACCCTTCTCTCTCCGCCCCCTTACCTCACTCTCCACTACCTCGTCACTCCTCCCCCTCTCTCAGCCCCCACTCACCCTTCTCTCTCCGCCTCCTTACCTCACTCTCCACCTCATCTTCACTACCTCTTCACTCCTCCCCCTCTCTCAGCCCACACTCACCCCCACCCTTCTCTCTCCGCCCCCTTACCTCACTCTCCACTACCTCGTCACTCCTCCCCCAGCCCACACTCACCCTTCTCTCTCCGCCTCCTTACCTCACTCTCCAGCTCTGCCCCCTCGTCTTCACTCTTCCCTTTCTCTACCTCGTCACTCCTCCACCTCTCTCAGCCCACATCCCACCCTTCTCTCTCCGCCCCCTTACCTCACTCTCCACCTCCTCGTCTTCACTCTTTCCTACCTCGTCACTCCTCCCCCTCCTTCTCTCTCCTCCCCCCACTCTCCACCTCTGCCCCCTCACTCTCCACTACCTCGTCACTCCTCCCCCTCTCACCCTTCTCTCTCCGCCCCCTTACCTCACTCTCCACTACCTCGTCACTCCTCCCCCTCTCTCAGCCCACACTCACCCCCACCCTTACCTCACTCTCCACCTCCTCGTCTTCACTCTTTCCTACCTCGTCACTCCTCCCCACCCTTCTCTCTCCGCCCCTTACCTCACTCTCCACCTCTGCCCCCTCATCTTCACTACCTCTTCACTCCTCCCCCTCTCTCAGCCCACACTCACCCCCCCCCCCCTTCTCTCTCCGCATCCTTACCTCCCTCTCCACCTTTGGCCCCTTCTCTCAAGTCACTCTTCCCATTCTCTCACTCTGCCAGCACCCAGACTCACTTCATGCACGCACCTCTCTGCACTTCACCATTGACACCCAAGTACGCACTTCACACACACACAGAGACAGAGGTACAGACACTTTACTTACCAATTTGCCAGGCAGACACGACTTACCTCTGCTTTTCTGCCATCAGTCTCTTGGTGCCAATTCCGGGAATCGAACCCTGGTCGTCTGGTTGGAAGGCAGGAACTTACCCACTGGACCACAGGGGCTTCCATGTCTAGAGCCTTACAATTGGTCCGTATATCATGGCAATCCATGAAATGTAGAATGTATTACACAGTCCATGGCAGCAGAGCCTGAGTGAAGGTGATAGGTTCCCCGGCAGGGTAGGTATAAGGGAGGGAGAAATAGCTCATGGGTAGTGTCGCCTGCCTCTGATGAAAGGAGCCCTCCACTGCCAAGGGTTCAAATCCCGCCAGTGATGCATTTTTTTTTTTTTAAGTGTGAATGTAGCAAGCAGTATGTTTTTTTTCAATTACTAATACTATTTTTTGTTTGTAAATAGGAGTGAAAAATTGTGAGCTGTTTTTCATGCTCTTTTGGGAGCACAGTCTGTATGCTAGTGATAGAGGCCCACCGCCATCCAACTTCCCCTCAAAGAGCTGTAGCGTAGTGGCACTGTCACCTGCCTCCAGTGGTTGTGGCTCTTTCTGACAAGGGTTCAAGTCCCAGCATGGGTGGCAATTTTTTGGAAAGTCTTAATTTCTCAAGTGCTATGTTTATTTTCATTTACTAATACTATTTTTACTTTGGGAGTGGGAGTGGGAGTGAGAAGGTGAGAGAGTGGTTTTGCACGCTCTTTTGAGAGCATGGCCTGTATGAGGCTGATAGAGTCCACTTCCGTAGCTGTTTTCCAAGAAGAAGCCGTAGCTGAGTGGTACTGTCGCCTACCTCTGGGGGCTTGGGCTTCCCCTCTCAGGCAAGGGTTCAAAGGTGCAACTTGTTTTTATAGTAAGAAGTCATGTTTTTTTTCCTTTACCTAATGCTGTTTTTCATTTGAAAACCAGAGAATTGGTGCCTGGAAATTTCAACTTTTCTCCCTCCTGACCTCCCTCCTCTTTTCCTGAGTGAAATATGGGCTACGCCTTATCTTTATTTCTCAATGTTTTTATTTTCTTCTTAAAATGTGAACTTTTTGGGAGTGGAGGGCAGAAATGAGCACTGGTATGTGAGAAGGGTGTTAAACGGGTAGCAAAATAGGCTGAGTGATGGCGAATTCTCTTTTTGCTCTAAGGTGAGCTCTGAAATGGGGTAGTAGCTGGGTCTGATAAAATGATGGGTACCATCCAGGGCAGGTGAAAGAAAGTACCTTTGTAAGCTGCAATCAGAAGCTAGACTTGTATTTTGCAAGAGGCAGAAAAGGGCAAAGTAGTGTCTTGATTAGACCTGCATTATGCCTGCTGCAGCAGGAGACAGAATGGAGCGAGTGGCTTGGCATTGGCTGGTCTGGCATGTCCTGCGGCTGTAAACACCCCAGTCTCTGTCTCATGCCTTTTGTGAAAGCCCACGAACGCCCACGAACGCCCAAGTTCTGTATAAAGGACGACTGCAGCTCATTCGGTACCCTGCTAAATGAGGGCAGGTCCTCCATGTCCAGCTCTTTGAGTGGCAAAATCCATAGCCTAAGACAAGTTGGCAGCTTTAGAATTCTCCTGAAGACCATATGTTGGAGGACGTATCAATCCAGCAACCGTCTCAGACCGAAGGAAGCATGGGAGGACATTATTTGCATGGGACAGCCCTCTTTTCAATCCCACTGTTATGCTGCAGTTGCCTTGTAGCATTACTAGAGGGCAGCAGCATGAACAAAAGAGCACAGAGAGGCTTTAAACCTGCTTTCTTACATGCCTCTTGTTCGTGTTGGTCTTTGCTAGGCCTGTGGAGTGGAGCACATATCAATATTTTACCCAAAATAAGTAAAACAAAAACCCACATACACCATCTCAGAGCTTCCAGGCGCAATATGATGCTTGCAGGTGGAAGGATTTGCCATGTTTGGTGCATACATGTGCACAGTTAATGAGGCTCTTCCCACAATATCAGTAACACTCCCTTTGGTAGTATTCTTAGGCCAGAAATGTCAGGCACTCCTTCGGGGTATGAGGCCAAGCACCACTTTGTGAAGCCTGCTCCAATCATTTGCAGGATAGAAAGTAAGTGGAGAACAATTGCAGAGGGAGCCAGGCTGCAGAAAAGATGTTCAGGGTGGTATAGTAAACTCTAGCAGGGACTTTTGATCAAAGCACCGTGGGATGAGGACCCCAGACCTCTGTGCTTCTGCCCTCTTCTCTGACTGCTCGATGCCCCCATCTCAGTTCTTCTCAAGCGTTACTTCCTAATACCCTACCTTTAGTAGTGTACCAACCCATTTTCAAACCTTTGAGCTTCCATAAAACACCCTTCCTGTGTGCCTTCCATTCGTATTCTCTCACTGACTCAGGTGCTTCAGCCACTTTTAAGTCTCGCGTGACCAGTTGAATACACATTGCTAGGAGCTCCTGGCACTTAGCAGTCTGTACAGCTGCTCTCAAAACACCCAGCCTACACTTCTTTAAATCAGATAGGCATGATGTGCCTCGCAATAAGCCCAGGCATTCCCTCTGTGGATCATATACCCAATCGAGAGAGGACAAATCAGTTGTTGGGCAGCACAAACTCCCTGCAGCCGCTGCCAGCTCACAAATTGTTGCCTATTTGCATGCCATGATCATTCTCTATGCCCCGTCCAACTAATTGCCACAGGTGCCCTCCTCCTACCTCATTGGTCTACTTCCTCAACTCCCCACCCCACTCCTCCCTTCGCGTTACTAAATTGTAGTGCTCCCAGTTGCCATAGTGGGCCACTCCGCATGCAGTTCACAGACCTTTCTCTGTCTCTGTGAGTAGCCCATCTGCGCACAGGTGGCCGCGCACCCGAGTGTTAGAAATCACTCCCATGCACCCAATCCTTCTACACTCCTTAAGAACTTTTCCAATACTGTCATTTGCAGGGCTCCTTTTTGACTGTCCCTCTGGGGGAGGGCAGTAATCAAAACATGGGGGGCACACTTCACAGCATGCCCCCTTCTTTCAGTGCCTGTTACCTGTTTTCAATACAACCAACCCGAGACCCTATAACAAGCCCGTGGTAGTAGCAATAAACTCTTGGGGAGCCCCCCCCCCCAAGAGAAATACACCACATCCTTCTTCTTGTCCTTTTCAATACCAAGGCCGCAGTAAGCCTGTGTGATGACCCCTTGTGGTAGGTAATGGAAACTGTCACAAGCAAGTTTCTCATATCTTCCCGGTTGCTCCTAACCTTTAGGGGTACCCCCCAGCCCCATGGAGGAAGGGGAGCAGTAAACAGAGTCTACTGCCCCCCTCCCTAAAAAGGCAGCACATGCCCCGCTGCCCCTCCTCAACACTTTCTCAGTGCCCCAGGCTCCTCTTGACCCTTTCTCTGAAATCCAGGCACTGCCTTTCCTGAGTGACACCAGCCTCCCTTTCTCTCCCTCTCTGGCCCCTCGTCTTCACTCTTCCCTACCTCGTCACTCCTCCCCCTCTCTCAGCCCACACTCACCCCCACCCTTTTCTCTCCGCCCCCTTACCTCCCTCTCCACTACCTCGTCACTCCTCCCCCTCTCACCCTTCTCTCTCCGCCTCCTTACCTCACTCTCCATTTCTGCCCCCTCGTCTTCACTCCTCCCCCTCTCTCAGCCCACACTCACCCCCACCCTTCTCTCTCCGCCCCCTTACCTCACTCTCCACCTCCTCGTCTTCACTCTTTCCTACCTCGTCACTCCTCCCCCTCATCCCCACCCTTCTCTCTCCGCCCCTTACCTCACTCTCCACCTCTGCCCCCTCATCTTCACTACCTCTTCACTCCTCCCCTCTCTCAGCCCACACTCACCCCCACCCTTCTCTCTCCGCCCCCTTACCTCACTCTCCACTACCTCGTCACTCCTCCCCCTCTCTCAGCCCCCACTCACCCTTCTCTCTCCGCCTCCTTACCTCACTCTCCACCTCATCTTCACTACCTCTTCACTCCTCCCCCTCTCTCAGCCCACACTCACCCCCACCCTTCTCTCTCCGCCCCCTTACCTCACTCTCCACTACCTCGTCACTCCTCCCCCAGCCCACACTCACCCTTCTCTCTCCGCCTCCTTACCTCACTCTCCAGCTCTGCCCCCTCGTCTTCACTCTTCCCTTTCTCTACCTCGTCACTCCTCCACCTCTCTCAGCCCACATCCCACCCTTCTCTCTCCGCCCCCTTACCTCACTCTCCACCTCCTCGTCTTCACTCTTTCCTACCTCGTCACTCCTCCCCCTCCTTCTCTCTCCTCCCCCCACTCTCCACCTCTGCCCCCTCACTCTCCACTACCTCGTCACTCCTCCCCCTCTCACCCTTCTCTCTCCGCCCCCTTACCTCACTCTCCACTACCTCGTCACTCCTCCCCCTCTCTCAGCCCACACTCACCCCCACCCTTACCTCACTCTCCACCTCCTCGTCTTCACTCTTTCCTACCTCGTCACTCCTCCCCACCCTTCTCTCTCCGCCCCTTACCTCACTCTCCACCTCTGCCCCCTCATCTTCACTACCTCTTCACTCCTCCCCCTCTCTCAGCCCACACTCACCCCCCCCCCCTTCTCTCTCCGCATCCTTACCTCCCTCTCCACCTTTGGCCCCTTCTCTCAAGTCACTCTTCCCATTCTCTCACTCTGCCAGCACCCAGACTCACTTCATGCACGCACCTCTCTGCACTTCACCATTGACACCCAAGTACGCACTTCACACACACACAGAGACAGAGGTACAGACACTTTACTTACCAATTTGCCAGGCAGACACGACTTACCTCTGCTTTTCTGCCATCAGTCTCTTGGTGCCAATTCCGGGAATCGAACCCTGGTCGTCTGGTTGGAAGGCAGGAACTTACCCACTGGACCACAGGGGCTTCCATGTCTAGAGCCTTACAATTGGTCCGTATATCATGGCAATCCATGAAATGTAGAATGTATTACACAGTCCATGGCAGCAGAGCCTGAGTGAAGGTGATAGGTTCCCCGGCAGGGTAGGTATAAGGGAGGGAGAAATAGCTCATGGGTAGTGTCGCCTGCCTCTGATGAAAGGAGCCTTCCACTGCCAAGGGTTCAAATCCCGCCAGTGATGCATTTTTTTTTTTTTAAGTGTGAATGTAGCAAGCAGTATGTTTTTTTTCAATTACTAATACTATTTTTTGTTTGTAAATAGGAGTGAAAAATTGTGAGCTGTTTTTCATGCTCTTTTGGGAGCACAGTCTGTATGCTAGTGATAGAGGCCCACCGCCATCCAACTTCCCCTCAAAGAGCTGTAGCGTAGTGGCACTGTCACCTGCCTCCAGTGGTTGTGGCTCTTTCTGACAAGGGTTCAAGTCCCAGCATGGGTGGCAATTTTTTGGAAAGTCTTAATTTCTCAAGTGCTATGTTTATTTTCATTTACTAATACTATTTTTACTTTGGGAGTGGGAGTGGGAGTGAGAAGGTGAGAGAGTGGTTTTGCACGCTCTTTTGAGAGCATGGCCTGTATGAGGCTGATAGAGTCCACTTCCGTAGCTGTTTTCCAAGAAGAAGCCGTAGCTGAGTGGTACTGTCGCCTACCTCTGGGGGCTTGGGCTTCCCCTCTCAGGCAAGGGTTCAAAGGTGCAACTTGTTTTTATAGTAAGAAGTCATGTTTTTTTTCCTTTACCTAATGCTGTTTTTCATTTGAAAACCAGAGAATTGGTGCCTGGAAATTTCAACTTTTCTCCCTCCTGACCTCCCTCCTCTTTTCCTGAGTGAAATATGGGCTACGCCTTATCTTTATTTCTCAATGTTTTTATTTTCTTCTTAAAATGTGAACTTTTTGGGAGTGGAGGGCAGAAATGAGCACTGGTATGTGAGAAGGGTGTTAAACGGGTAGCAAAATAGGCTGAGTGATGGCGAATTCTCTTTTTGCTCTAAGGTGAGCTCTGAAATGGGGTAGTAGCTGGGTCTGATAAAATGATGGGTACCATCCAGGGCAGGTGAAAGAAAGTACCTTTGTAAGCTGCAATCAGAAGCTAGACTTGTATTTTGCAAGAGGCAGAAAAGGGCAAAGTAGTGTCTTGATTAGACCTGCATTATGCCTGCTGCAGCAGGAGACAGAATGGAGCGAGTGGCTTGGCATTGGCTGGTCTGGCATGTCCTGCGGCTGTAAACACCCCAGTCTCTGTCTCATGCCTTTTGTGAAAGCCCACGAACGCCCAAGTTCTGTATAAAGGACGACTGCAGCTCATTCGGTACCCTGCTAAATGAGGGCAGGTCCTCCATGTCCAGCTCTTTGAGTGGCAAAATCCATAGCCTAAGACAAGTTGGCAGCTTTAGAATTCTCCTGAAGACCATATGTTGGAGGACGTATCAATCCAGCAACCGTCTCAGACCGAAGGAAGCATGGGAGGACATTATTTGCATGGGACAGCCCTCTTTTCAATCCCACTGTTATGCTGCAGTTGCCTTGTAGCATTACTAGAGGGCAGCAGCATGAACAAAAGAGCACAGAGAGGCTTTAAACCTGCTTTCTTACATGCCTCTTGTTCGTGTTGGTCTTTGCTAGGCCTGTGGAGTGGAGCACATATCAATATTTTACCCAAAATAAGTAAAACAAAAACCCACATACACCATCTCAGAGCTTCCAGGCGCAATATGATGCTTGCAGGTGGAAGGATTTGCCATGTTTGGTGCATACATGTGCACAGTTAATGAGGCTCTTCCCACAATATCAGTAACACTCCCTTTGGTAGTATTCTTAGGCCAGAAATGTCAGGCACTCCTTCGGGGTATGAGGCCAAGCACCACTTTGTGAAGCCTGCTCCAATCATTTGCAGGATAGAAAGTAAGTGGAGAACAATTGCAGAGGGAGCCAGGCTGCAGAAAAGATGTTCAGGGTGGTATAGTAAACTCTAGCAGGGACTTTTGATCAAAGCACCGTGGGATGAGGACCCCAGACCTCTGTGCTTCTGCCCTCTTCTCTGACTGCTCGATGCCCCCATCTCAGTTCTTCTCAAGCGTTACTTCCTAATACCCTACCTTTAGTAGTGTACCAACCCATTTTCAAACCTTTGAGCTTCCATAAAACACCCTTCCTGTGTGCCTTCCATTCGTATTCTCTCACTGACTCAGGTGCTTCAGCCACTTTTAAGTCTCGCGTGACCAGTTGAATACACATTGCTAGGAGCTCCTGGCACTTAGCAGTCTGTACAGCTGCTCTCAAAACACCCAGCCTACACTTCTTTAAATCAGATAGGCATGATGTGCCTCGCAATAAGCCCAGGCATTCCCTCTGTGGATCATATACCCAATCGAGAGAGGACAAATCAGTTGTTGGGCAGCACAAACTCCCTGCAGCCGCTGCCAGCTCACAAATTGTTGCCTATTTGCATGCCATGATCATTCTCTATGCCCCGTCCAACTAATTGCCACAGGTGCCCTCCTCCTACCTCATTGGTCTACTTCCTCAACTCCCCACCCCACTCCTCCCTTCGCGTTACTAAATTGTAGTGCTCCCAGTTGCCATAGTGGGCCACTCCGCATGCAGTTCACAGACCTTTCTCTGTCTCTGTGAGTAGCCCATCTGCGCACAGGTGGCCGCGCACCCGAGTGTTAGAAATCACTCCCATGCACCCAATCCTTCTACACTCCTTAAGAACTTTTCCAATACTGTCATTTGCAGGGCTCCTTTTTGACTGTCCCTCTGGGGGAGGGCAGTAATCAAAACATGGGGGGCACACTTCACAGCATGCCCCCTTCTTTCAGTGCCTGTTACCTGTTTTCAATACAACCAACCCGAGACCCTATAACAAGCCCGTGGTAGTAGCAATAAACTCTTGGGGAGCCCCCCCCCCCAAGAGAAATACACCACATCCTTCTTCTTGTCCTTTTCAATACCAAGGCCGCAGTAAGCCTGTGTGATGACCCCTTGTGGTAGGTAATGGAAACTGTCACAAGCAAGTTTCTCATATCTTCCCGGTTGCTCCTAACCTTTAGGGGTACCCCCCAGCCCCATGGAGGAAGGGGAGCAGTAAACAGAGTCTACTGCCCCCCTCCCTAAAAAGGCAGCACATGCCCCGCTGCCCCTCCTCAACACTTTCTCAGTGCCCCAGGCTCCTCTTGACCCTTTCTCTGAAATCCAGGCACTGCCTTTCCTGAGTGACACCAGCCTCCCTTTCTCTCCCTCTCTGGCCCCTCGTCTTCACTCTTCCCTACCTCGTCACTCCTCCCCCTCTCTCAGCCCACACTCACCCCCACCCTTTTCTCTCCGCCCCCTTACCTCCCTCTCCACTACCTCGTCACTCCTCCCCCTCTCACCCTTCTCTCTCCGCCTCCTTACCTCACTCTCCATTTCTGCCCCCTCGTCTTCACTCCTCCCCCTCTCTCAGCCCACACTCACCCCCACCCTTCTCTCTCCGCCCCCTTACCTCACTCTCCACTACCTCGTCACTCCTCCCCCTCTCTCAGCCCACACTCACCCCCACCCTTCTCTCTCCGCCTCCTTACCTCACTCTCCACCTCCTCGTCTTCACTCTTTCCTACCTCGTCACTCCTCCCCCTCATCCCCACCCTTCTCTCTCCGCCCCTTACCTCACTCTCCACCTCTGCCCCCTCATCTTCACTACCTCTTCACTCCTCCCCTCTCTCAGCCCACACTCACCCCCACCCTTCTCTCTCCGCCCCCTTACCTCACTCTCCACTACCTCGTCACTCCTCCCCCTCTCTCAGCCCCCACTCACCCTGCCTCCTTACCTCACTCTCCACCTCATCTTCACTACCTCTTCACTCCTCCCCCTCTCTCAGCCCACACTCACCCCCACCCTTCTCTCTCCGCCCCCTTACCTCACTCTCCACTACCTCGTCACTCCTCCCCCAGCCCACACTCACCCTTCTCTCTCCGCCTCCTTACCTCACTCTCCAGCTCTGCCCCCTCGTCTTCACTCTTCCCTTTCTCTACCTCGTCACTCCTCCACCTCTCTCAGCCCACATCCCACCCTTCTCTCTCCGCCCCCTTACCTCACTCTCCACCTCCTCGTCTTCACTCTTTCCTACCTCGTCACTCCTCCCCCTCCTTCTCTCTCCTCCCCCCACTCTCCACCTCTGCCCCCTCACTCTCCACTACCTCGTCACTCCTCCCCCTCTCACCCTTCTCTCTCCGCCCCCTTACCTCACTCTCCACTACCTCGTCACTCCTCCCCCTCTCTCAGCCCACACTCACCCCCACCCTTACCTCACTCTCCACCTCCTCTTCACTCTTTCCTACCTCGTCACTCCTCCCCACCCTTCTCTCTCCGCCCCTTACCTCACTCTCCACCTCTGCCCCCTCATCTTCACTACCTCTTCACTCCTCCCCCTCTCTCAGCCCACACTCACCCCCCCCCCCTTCTCTCTCCGCATCCTTACCTCCCTCTCCACCTTTGGCCCCTTCTCTCAAGTCACTCTTCCCATTCTCTCACTCTGCCAGCACCCAGACTCACTTCATGCACGCACCTCTCTGCACTTCACCATTGACACCCAAGTACGCACTTCACACACACACAGAGACAGAGGTACAGACACTTTACTTACCAATTTGCCAGGCAGACACGACTTACCTCTGCTTTTCTGCCATCAGTCTCTTGGTGCCAATTCCGGGAATCGAACCCTGGTCGTCTGGTTGGAAGGCAGGAACTTACCCACTGGACCACAGGGGCTTCCATGTCTAGAGCCTTACAATTGGTCCGTATATCATGGCAATCCATGAAATGTAGAATGTATTACACAGTCCATGGCAGCAGAGCCTGAGTGAAGGTGATAGGTTCCCCGGCAGGGTAGGTATAAGGGAGGGAGAAATAGCTCATGGGTAGTGTCGCCTGCCTCTGATGAAAGGAGCCCTCCACTGCCAAGGGTTCAAATCCCGCCAGTGATGCATTTTTTTTTTTTTAAGTGTGAATGTAGCAAGCAGTATGTTTTTTTTCAATTACTAATACTATTTTTTGTTTGTAAATAGGAGTGAAAAATTGTGAGCTGTTTTTCATGCTCTTTTGGGAGCACAGTCTGTATGCTAGTGATAGAGGCCCACCGCCATCCAACTTCCCCTCAAAGAGCTGTAGCGTAGTGGCACTGTCACCTGCCTCCAGTGGTTGTGGCTCTTTCTGACAAGGGTTCAAGTCCCAGCATGGGTGGCAATTTTTTGGAAAGTCTTAATTTCTCAAGTGCTATGTTTATTTTCATTTACTAATACTATTTTTACTTTGGGAGTGGGAGTGGGAGTGAGAAGGTGAGAGAGTGGTTTTGCACGCTCTTTTGAGAGCATGGCCTGTATGAGGCTGATAGAGTCCACTTCCGTAGTTGTTTTCCAAGAAGAAGCCGTAGCTGAGTGGTACTGTCGCCTACCTCTGGGGGCTTGGGCTTCCCCTCTCAGGCAAGGGTTCAAAGGTGCAACTTGTTTTTATAGTAAGAAGTCATGTTTTTTTTCCTTTACCTAATGCTGTTTTTCATTTGAAAACCAGAGAATTGGTGCCTGGAAATTTCAACTTTTCTCCCTCCTGACCTCCCTCCTCTTTTCCTGAGTGAAATATGGGCTACGCCTTATCTTTATTTCTCAATGTTTTTATTTTCTTCTTAAAATGTGAACTTTTTGGGAGTGGAGGGCAGAAATGAGCACTGGTATGTGAGAAGGGTGTTAAACGGGTAGCAAAATAGGCTGAGTGATGGCGAATTCTCTTTTTGCTCTAAGGTGAGCTCTGAAATGGGGTAGTAGCTGGGTCTGATAAAATGATGGGTACCATCCAGGGCAGGTGAAAGAAAGTACCTTTGTAAGCTGCAATCAGAAGCTAGACTTGTATTTTGCAAGAGGCAGAAAAGGGCAAAGTAGTGTCTTGATTAGACCTGCATTATGCCTGCTGCAGCAGGAGACAGAATGGAGCGAGTGGCTTGGCATTGGCTGGTCTGGCATGTCCTGCGGCTGTAAACACCCCAGTCTCTGTCTCATGCCTTTTGTGAAAGCCCACGAACGCCCAAGTTCTGTATAAAGGACGACTGCAGCTCATTCGGTACCCTGCTAAATGAGGGCAGGTCCTCCATGTCCAGCTCTTTGAGTGGCAAAATCCATAGCCTAAGACAACTTGGCAGCTTTAGAATTCTCCTGAAGACCATATGTTGGAGGACGTATCAATCCAGCAACCGTCTCAGACCGAAGGAAGCATGGGAGGACATTATTTGCATGGGACAGCCCTCTTTTCAATCCCACTGTTATGCTGCAGTTGCCTTGTAGCATTACTAGAGGGCAGCAGCATGAACAAAAGAGCACAGAGAGGCTTTAAACCTGCTTTCTTACATGCCTCTTGTTCGTGTTGGTCTTTGCTAGGCCTGTGGAGTGGAGCACATATCAATATTTTACCCAAAATAAGTAAAACAAAAACCCACATACACCATCTCAGAGCTTCCAGGCGCAATATGATGCTTGCAGGTGGAAGGATTTGCCATGTTTGGTGCATACATGTGCACAGTTAATGAGGCTCTTCCCACAATATCAGTAACACTCCCTTTGGTAGTATTCTTAGGCCAGAAATGTCAGGCACTCCTTCGGGGTATGAGGCCAAGCACCACTTTGTGAAGCCTGCTCCAATCATTTGCAGGATAGAAAGTAAGTGGAGAACAATTGCAGAGGGAGCCAGGCTGCAGAAAAGATGTTCAGGGTGGTATAGTAAACTCTAGCAGGGACTTTTGATCAAAGCACCGTGGGATGAGGACCCCAGACCTCTGTGCTTCTGCCCTCTTCTCTGACTGCTCGATGCCCCCATCTCAGTTCTTCTCAAGCGTTACTTCCTAATACCCTACCTTTAGTAGTGTACCAACCCATTTTCAAACCTTTGAGCTTCCATAAAACACCCTTCCTGTGTGCCTTCCATTCGTATTCTCTCACTGACTCAGGTGCTTCAGCCACTTTTAAGTCTCGCGTGACCAGTTGAATACACATTGCTAGGAGCTCCTGGCACTTAGCAGTCTGTACAGCTGCTCTCAAAACACCCAGCCTACACTTCTTTAAATCAGATAGGCATGATGTGCCTCGCAATAAGCCCAGGCATTCCCTCTGTGGATCATATACCCAATCGAGAGAGGACAAATCAGTTGTTGGGCAGCACAAACTCCCTGCAGCCGCTGCCAGCTCACAAATTGTTGCCTATTTGCATGCCATGATCATTCTCTATGCCCCGTCCAACTAATTGCCACAGGTGCCCTCCTCCTACCTCATTGGTCTACTTCCTCAACTCCCCACCCCACTCCTCCCTTCGCGTTACTAAATTGTAGTGCTCCCAGTTGCCATAGTGGGCCACTCCGCATGCAGTTCACAGACCTTTCTCTGTCTCTGTGAGTAGCCCATCTGCGCACAGGTGGCCGCGCACCCGAGTGTTAGAAATCACTCCCATGCACCCAATCCTTCTACACTCCTTAAGAACTTTTCCAATACTGTCATTTGCAGGGCTCCTTTTTGACTGTCCCTCTGGGGGAGGGCAGTAATCAAAACATGGGGGGCACACTTCACAGCATGCCCCCTTCTTTCAGTGCCTGTTACCTGTTTTCAATACAACCAACCCGAGACCCTATAACAAGCCCGTGGTAGTAGCAATAAACTCTTGGGGAGCCCCCCCCCCCAAGAGAAATACACCACATCCTTCTTCTTGTCCTTTTCAATACCAAGGCCGCAGTAAGCCTGTGTGATGACCCCTTGTGGTAGGTAATGGAAACTGTCACAAGCAAGTTTCTCATATCTTCCCGGTTGCTCCTAACCTTTAGGGGTACCCCCCAGCCCCATGGAGGAAGGGGAGCAGTAAACAGAGTCTACTGCCCCCCTCCCTAAAAAGGCAGCACATGCCCCGCTGCCCCTCCTCAACACTTTCTCAGTGCCCCAGGCTCCTCTTGACCCTTTCTCTGAAATCCAGGCACTGCCTTTCCTGAGTGACACCAGCCTCCCTTTCTCTCCCTCTCTGGCCCCTCGTCTTCACTCTTCCCTACCTCGTCACTCCTCCCCCTCTCTCAGCCCACACTCACCCCCACCCTTTTCTCTCCGCCCCCTTACCTCCCTCTCCACTACCTCGTCACTCCTCCCCCTCTCACCCTTCTCTCTCCGCCTCCTTACCTCACTCTCCATTTCTGCCCCCTCGTCTTCACTCCTCCCCCTCTCTCAGCCCACACTCACCCCCACCCTTCTCTCTCCGCCCCCTTACCTCACTCTCCACCTCCTCGTCTTCACTCTTTCCTACCTCGTCACTCCTCCCCCTCATCCCCACCCTTCTCTCTCCGCCCCTTACCTCACTCTCCACCTCTGCCCCCTCATCTTCACTACCTCTTCACTCCTCCCCTCTCTCAGCCCACACTCACCCCCACCCTTCTCTCTCCGCCCCCTTACCTCACTCTCCACTACCTCGTCACTCCTCCCCCTCTCTCAGCCCCCACTCACCCTTCTCTCTCCGCCTCCTTACCTCACTCTCCACCTCATCTTCACTACCTCTTCACTCCTCCCCCTCTCTCAGCCCACACTCACCCCCACCCTTCTCTCTCCGCCCCCTTACCTCACTCTCCACTACCTCGTCACTCCTCCCCCAGCCCACACTCACCCTTCTCTCTCCGCCTCCTTACCTCACTCTCCAGCTCTGCCCCCTCGTCTTCACTCTTCCCTTTCTCTACCTCGTCACTCCTCCACCTCTCTCAGCCCACATCCCACCCTTCTCTCTCCGCCCCCTTACCTCACTCTCCACCTCCTCGTCTTCACTCTTTCCTACCTCGTCACTCCTCCCCCTCCTTCTCTCTCCTCCCCCCACTCTCCACCTCTGCCCCCTCACTCTCCACTACCTCGTCACTCCTCCCCCTCTCACCCTTCTCTCTCCGCCCCCTTACCTCACTCTCCACTACCTCGTCACTCCTCCCCCTCTCTCAGCCCACACTCACCCCCACCCTTACCTCACTCTCCACCTCCTCGTCTTCACTCTTTCCTACCTCGTCACTCCTCCCCACCCTTCTCTCTCCGCCCCTTACCTCACTCTCCACCTCTGCCCCCTCATCTTCACTACCTCTTCACTCCTCCCCCTCTCTCAGCCCACACTCACCCCCCCCCCCTTCTCTCTCCGCATCCTTACCTCCCTCTCCACCTTTGGCCCCTTCTCTCAAGTCACTCTTCCCATTCTCTCACTCTGCCAGCACCCAGACTCACTTCATGCACGCACCTCTCTGCACTTCACCATTGACACCCAAGTACGCACTTCACACACACACAGAGACAGAGGTACAGACACTTTACTTACCAATTTGCCAGGCAGACACGACTTACCTCTGCTTTTCTGCCATCAGTCTCTTGGTGCCAATTCCGGGAATCGAACCCTGGTCGTCTGGTTGGAAGGCAGGAACTTACCCACTGGACCACAGGGGCTTCCATGTCTAGAGCCTTACAATTGGTCCGTATATCATGGCAATCCATGAAATGTAGAATGTATTACACAGTCCATGGCAGCAGAGCCTGAGTGAAGGTGATAGGTTCCCCGGCAGGGTAGGTATAAGGGAGGGAGAAATAGCTCATGGGTAGTGTCGCCTGCCTCTGATGAAAGGAGCCCTCCACTGCCAAGGGTTCAAATCCCGCCAGTGATGCATTTTTTTTTTTTTAAGTGTGAATGTAGCAAGCAGTATGTTTTTTTTCAATTACTAATACTATTTTTTGTTTGTAAATAGGAGTGAAAAATTGTGAGCTGTTTTTCATGCTCTTTTGGGAGCACAGTCTGTATGCTAGTGATAGAGGCCCACCGCCATCCAACTTCCCCTCAAAGAGCTGTAGCGTAGTGGCACTGTCACCTGCCTCCAGTGGTTGTGGCTCTTTCTGACAAGGGTTCAAGTCCCAGCATGGGTGGCAATTTTTTGGAAAGTCTTAATTTCTCAAGTGCTATGTTTATTTTCATTTACTAATACTATTTTTACTTTGGGAGTGGGAGTGGGAGTGAGAAGGTGAGAGAGTGGTTTTGCACGCTCTTTTGAGAGCATGGCCTGTATGAGGCTGATAGAGTCCACTTCCGTAGCTGTTTTCCAAGAAGAAGCCGTAGCTGAGTGGTACTGTCGCCTACCTCTGGGGGCTTGGGCTTCCCCTCTCAGGCAAGGGTTCAAAGGTGCAACTTGTTTTTATAGTAAGAAGTCATGTTTTTTTTCCTTTACCTAATGCTGTTTTTCATTTGAAAACCAGAGAATTGGTGCCTGGAAATTTCAACTTTTCTCCCTCCTGACCTCCCTCCTCTTTTCCTGAGTGAAATATGGGCTACGCCTTATCTTTATTTCTCAATGTTTTTATTTTCTTCTTAAAATGTGAACTTTTTGGGAGTGGAGGGCAGAAATGAGCACTGGTATGTGAGAAGGGTGTTAAACGGGTAGCAAAATAGGCTGAGTGATGGCGAATTCTCTTTTTGCTCTAAGGTGAGCTCTGAAATGGGGTAGTAGCTGGGTCTGATAAAATGATGGGTACCATCCAGGGCAGGTGAAAGAAAGTACCTTTGTAAGCTGCAATCAGAAGCTAGACTTGTATTTTGCAAGAGGCAGAAAAGGGCAAAGTAGTGTCTTGATTAGACCTGCATTATGCCTGCTGCAGCAGGAGACAGAATGGAGCGAGTGGCTTGGCATTGGCTGGTCTGGCATGTCCTGCGGCTGTAAACACCCCAGTCTCTGTCTCATGCCTTTTGTGAAAGCCCACGAACGCCCAAGTTCTGTATAAAGGACGACTGCAGCTCATTCGGTACCCTGCTAAATGAGGGCAGGTCCTCCATGTCCAGCTCTTTGAGTGGCAAAATCCATAGCCTAAGACAAGTTGGCAGCTTTAGAATTCTCCTGAAGACCATATGTTGGAGGACGTATCAATCCAGCAACCGTCTCAGACCGAAGGAAGCATGGGAGGACATTATTTGCATGGGACAGCCCTCTTTTCAATCCCACTGTTATGCTGCAGTTGCCTTGTAGCATTACTAGAGGGCAGCAGCATGAACAAAAGAGCACAGAGAGGCTTTAAACCTGCTTTCTTACATGCCTCTTGTTCGTGTTGGTCTTTGCTAGGCCTGTGGAGTGGAGCACATATCAATATTTTACCCAAAATAAGTAAAACAAAAACCCACATACACCATCTCAGAGCTTCCAGGCGCAATATGATGCTTGCAGGTGGAAGGATTTGCCATGTTTGGTGCATACATGTGCACAGTTAATGAGGCTCTTCCCACAATATCAGTAACACTCCCTTTGGTAGTATTCTTAGGCCAGAAATGTCAGGCACTCCTTCGGGGTATGAGGCCAAGCACCACTTTGTGAAGCCTGCTCCAATCATTTGCAGGATAGAAAGTAAGTGGAGAACAATTGCAGAGGGAGCCAGGCTGCAGAAAAGATGTTCAGGGTGGTATAGTAAACTCTAGCAGGGACTTTTGATCAAAGCACCGTGGGATGAGGACCCCAGACCTCTGTGCTTCTGCCCTCTTCTCTGACTGCTCGATGCCCCCATCTCAGTTCTTCTCAAGCGTTACTTCCTAATACCCTACCTTTAGTAGTGTACCAACCCATTTTCAAACCTTTGAGCTTCCATAAAACACCCTTCCTGTGTGCCTTCCATTCGTATTCTCTCACTGACTCAGGTGCTTCAGCCACTTTTAAGTCTCGCGTGACCAGTTGAATACACATTGCTAGGAGCTCCTGGCACTTAGCAGTCTGTACAGCTGCTCTCAAAACACCCAGCCTACACTTCTTTAAATCAGATAGGCATGATGTGCCTCGCAATAAGCCCAGGCATTCCCTCTGTGGATCATATACCCAATCGAGAGAGGACAAATCAGTTGTTGGGCAGCACAAACTCCCTGCAGCCGCTGCCAGCTCACAAATTGTTGCCTATTTGCATGCCATGATCATTCTCTATGCCCCGTCCAACTAATTGCCACAGGTGCCCTCCTCCTACCTCATTGGTCTACTTCCTCAACTCCCCACCCCACTCCTCCCTTCGCGTTACTAAATTGTAGTGCTCCCAGTTGCCATAGTGGGCCACTCCGCATGCAGTTCACAGACCTTTCTCTGTCTCTGTGAGTAGCCCATCTGCGCACAGGTGGCCGCGCACCCGAGTGTTAGAAATCACTCCCATGCACCCAATCCTTCTACACTCCTTAAGAACTTTTCCAATACTGTCATTTGCAGGGCTCCTTTTTGACTGTCCCTCTGGGGGAGGGCAGTAATCAAAACATGGGGGGCACACTTCACAGCATGCCCCCTTCTTTCAGTGCCTGTTACCTGTTTTCAATACAACCAACCCGAGACCCTATAACAAGCCCGTGGTAGTAGCAATAAACTCTTGGGGAGCCCCCCCCCCCAAGAGAAATACACCACATCCTTCTTCTTGTCCTTTTCAATACCAAGGCCGCAGTAAGCCTGTGTGATGACCCCTTGTGGTAGGTAATGGAAACTGTCACAAGCAAGTTTCTCATATCTTCCCGGTTGCTCCTAACCTTTAGGGGTACCCCCCAGCCCCATGGAGGAAGGGGAGCAGTAAACAGAGTCTACTGCCCCCCTCCCTAAAAAGGCAGCACATGCCCCGCTGCCCCTCCTCAACACTTTCTCAGTGCCCCAGGCTCCTCTTGACCCTTTCTCTGAAATCCAGGCACTGCCTTTCCTGAGTGACACCAGCCTCCCTTTCTCTCCCTCTCTGGCCCCTCGTCTTCACTCTTCCCTACCTCGTCACTCCTCCCCCTCTCTCAGCCCACACTCACCCCCACCCTTTTCTCTCCGCCCCCTTACCTCCCTCTCCACTACCTCGTCACTCCTCCCCCTCTCACCCTTCTCTCTCCGCCTCCTTACCTCACTCTCCATTTCTGCCCCCTCGTCTTCACTCCTCCCCCTCTCTCAGCCCACACTCACCCCCACCCTTCTCTCTCCGCCCCCTTACCTCACTCTCCACTACCTCGTCACTCCTCCCCCTCTCTCAGCCCACACTCACCCCCACCCTTCTCTCTCCGCCTCCTTACCTCACTCTCCACCTCCTCGTCTTCACTCTTTCCTACCTCGTCACTCCTCCCCCTCATCCCCACCCTTCTCTCTCCGCCCCTTACCTCACTCTCCACCTCTGCCCCCTCATCTTCACTACCTCTTCACTCCTCCCCTCTCTCAGCCCACACTCACCCCCACCCTTCTCTCTCCGCCCCCTTACCTCACTCTCCACTACCTCGTCACTCCTCCCCCTCTCTCAGCCCCCACTCACCCTTCTCTCTCCGCCTCCTTACCTCACTCTCCACCTCATCTTCACTACCTCTTCACTCCTCCCCCTCTCTCAGCCCACACTCACCCCCACCCTTCTCTCTCCGCCCCCTTACCTCACTCTCCACTACCTCGTCACTCCTCCCCCTCTCTCAGCCCACACTCACCCCCACCCTTCTCTCTCCGCCTCCTTACCTCACTCTCCACCTCCTCGTCTTCACTCTTTCCTACCTCGTCACTCCTCCCCCTCATCCCCACCCTTCTCTCTCCGCCCCTTACCTCACTCTCCACCTCTGCCCCCTCATCTTCACTACCTCTTCACTCCTCCCCTCTCTCAGCCCACACTCACCCCCACCCTTCTCTCTCCGCCCCCTTACCTCACTCTCCACTACCTCGTCACTCCTCCCCCTCTCTCAGCCCCCACTCACCCTGCCTCCTTACCTCACTCTCCACCTCATCTTCACTACCTCTTCACTCCTCCCCCTCTCTCAGCCCACACTCACCCCCACCCTTCTCTCTCCGCCCCCTTACCTCACTCTCCACTACCTCGTCACTCCTCCCCCAGCCCACACTCACCCTTCTCTCTCCGCCTCCTTACCTCACTCTCCAGCTCTGCCCCCTCGTCTTCACTCTTCCCTTTCTCTACCTCGTCACTCCTCCACCTCTCTCAGCCCACATCCCACCCTTCTCTCTCCGCCCCCTTACCTCACTCTCCACCTCCTCGTCTTCACTCTTTCCTACCTCGTCACTCCTCCCCCTCCTTCTCTCTCCTCCCCCCACTCTCCACCTCTGCCCCCTCACTCTCCACTACCTCGTCACTCCTCCCCCTCTCACCCTTCTCTCTCCGCCCCCTTACCTCACTCTCCACTACCTCGTCACTCCTCCCCCTCTCTCAGCCCACACTCACCCCCACCCTTACCTCACTCTCCACCTCCTCTTCACTCTTTCCTACCTCGTCACTCCTCCCCACCCTTCTCTCTCCGCCCCTTACCTCACTCTCCACCTCTGCCCCCTCATCTTCACTACCTCTTCACTCCTCCCCCTCTCTCAGCCCACACTCACCCCCCCCCCCTTCTCTCTCCGCATCCTTACCTCCCTCTCCACCTTTGGCCCCTTCTCTCAAGTCACTCTTCCCATTCTCTCACTCTGCCAGCACCCAGACTCACTTCATGCACGCACCTCTCTGCACTTCACCATTGACACCCAAGTACGCACTTCACACACACACAGAGACAGAGGTACAGACACTTTACTTACCAATTTGCCAGGCAGACACGACTTACCTCTGCTTTTCTGCCATCAGTCTCTTGGTGCCAATTCCGGGAATCGAACCCTGGTCGTCTGGTTGGAAGGCAGGAACTTACCCACTGGACCACAGGGGCTTCCATGTCTAGAGCCTTACAATTGGTCCGTATATCATGGCAATCCATGAAATGTAGAATGTATTACACAGTCCATGGCAGCAGAGCCTGAGTGAAGGTGATAGGTTCCCCGGCAGGGTAGGTATAAGGGAGGGAGAAATAGCTCATGGGTAGTGTCGCCTGCCTCTGATGAAAGGAGCCCTCCACTGCCAAGGGTTCAAATCCCGCCAGTGATGCATTTTTTTTTTTTTAAGTGTGAATGTAGCAAGCAGTATGTTTTTTTTCAATTACTAATACTATTTTTTGTTTGTAAATAGGAGTGAAAAATTGTGAGCTGTTTTTCATGCTCTTTTGGGAGCACAGTCTGTATGCTAGTGATAGAGGCCCACCGCCATCCAACTTCCCCTCAAAGAGCTGTAGCGTAGTGGCACTGTCACCTGCCTCCAGTGGTTGTGGCTCTTTCTGACAAGGGTTCAAGTCCCAGCATGGGTGGCAATTTTTTGGAAAGTCTTAATTTCTCAAGTGCTATGTTTATTTTCATTTACTAATACTATTTTTACTTTGGGAGTGGGAGTGGGAGTGAGAAGGTGAGAGAGTGGTTTTGCACGCTCTTTTGAGAGCATGGCCTGTATGAGGCTGATAGAGTCCACTTCCGTAGTTGTTTTCCAAGAAGAAGCCGTAGCTGAGTGGTACTGTCGCCTACCTCTGGGGGCTTGGGCTTCCCCTCTCAGGCAAGGGTTCAAAGGTGCAACTTGTTTTTATAGTAAGAAGTCATGTTTTTTTTCCTTTACCTAATGCTGTTTTTCATTTGAAAACCAGAGAATTGGTGCCTGGAAATTTCAACTTTTCTCCCTCCTGACCTCCCTCCTCTTTTCCTGAGTGAAATATGGGCTACGCCTTATCTTTATTTCTCAATGTTTTTATTTTCTTCTTAAAATGTGAACTTTTTGGGAGTGGAGGGCAGAAATGAGCACTGGTATGTGAGAAGGGTGTTAAACGGGTAGCAAAATAGGCTGAGTGATGGCGAATTCTCTTTTTGCTCTAAGGTGAGCTCTGAAATGGGGTAGTAGCTGGGTCTGATAAAATGATGGGTACCATCCAGGGCAGGTGAAAGAAAGTACCTTTGTAAGCTGCAATCAGAAGCTAGACTTGTATTTTGCAAGAGGCAGAAAAGGGCAAAGTAGTGTCTTGATTAGACCTGCATTATGCCTGCTGCAGCAGGAGACAGAATGGAGCGAGTGGCTTGGCATTGGCTGGTCTGGCATGTCCTGCGGCTGTAAACACCCCAGTCTCTGTCTCATGCCTTTTGTGAAAGCCCACGAACGCCCAAGTTCTGTATAAAGGACGACTGCAGCTCATTCGGTACCCTGCTAAATGAGGGCAGGTCCTCCATGTCCAGCTCTTTGAGTGGCAAAATCCATAGCCTAAGACAAGTTGGCAGCTTTAGAATTCTCCTGAAGACCATATGTTGGAGGACGTATCAATCCAGCAACCGTCTCAGACCGAAGGAAGCATGGGAGGACATTATTTGCATGGGACAGCCCTCTTTTCAATCCCACTGTTATGCTGCAGTTGCCTTGTAGCATTACTAGAGGGCAGCAGCATGAACAAAAGAGCACAGAGAGGCTTTAAACCTGCTTTCTTACATGCCTCTTGTTCGTGTTGGTCTTTGCTAGGCCTGTGGAGTGGAGCACATATCAATATTTTACCCAAAATAAGTAAAACAAAAACCCACATACACCATCTCAGAGCTTCCAGGCGCAATATGATGCTTGCAGGTGGAAGGATTTGCCATGTTTGGTGCATACATGTGCACAGTTAATGAGGCTCTTCCCACAATATCAGTAACACTCCCTTTGGTAGTATTCTTAGGCCAGAAATGTCAGGCACTCCTTCGGGGTATGAGGCCAAGCACCACTTTGTGAAGCCTGCTCCAATCATTTGCAGGATAGAAAGTAAGTGGAGAACAATTGCAGAGGGAGCCAGGCTGCAGAAAAGATGTTCAGGGTGGTATAGTAAACTCTAGCAGGGACTTTTGATCAAAGCACCGTGGGATGAGGACCCCAGACCTCTGTGCTTCTGCCCTCTTCTCTGACTGCTCGATGCCCCCATCTCAGTTCTTCTCAAGCGTTACTTCCTAATACCCTACCTTTAGTAGTGTACCAACCCATTTTCAAACCTTTGAGCTTCCATAAAACACCCTTCCTGTGTGCCTTCCATTCGTATTCTCTCACTGACTCAGGTGCTTCAGCCACTTTTAAGTCTCGCGTGACCAGTTGAATACACATTGCTAGGAGCTCCTGGCACTTAGCAGTCTGTACAGCTGCTCTCAAAACACCCAGCCTACACTTCTTTAAATCAGATAGGCATGATGTGCCTCGCAATAAGCCCAGGCATTCCCTCTGTGGATCATATACCCAATCGAGAGAGGACAAATCAGTTGTTGGGCAGCACAAACTCCCTGCAGCCGCTGCCAGCTCACAAATTGTTGCCTATTTGCATGCCATGATCATTCTCTATGCCCCGTCCAACTAATTGCCACAGGTGCCCTCCTCCTACCTCATTGGTCTACTTCCTCAACTCCCCACCCCACTCCTCCCTTCGCGTTACTAAATTGTAGTGCTCCCAGTTGCCATAGTGGGCCACTCCGCATGCAGTTCACAGACCTTTCTCTGTCTCTGTGAGTAGCCCATCTGCGCACAGGTGGCCGCGCACCCGAGTGTTAGAAATCACTCCCATGCACCCAATCCTTCTACACTCCTTAAGAACTTTTCCAATACTGTCATTTGCAGGGCTCCTTTTTGACTGTCCCTCTGGGGGAGGGCAGTAATCAAAACATGGGGGGCACACTTCACAGCATGCCCCCTTCTTTCAGTGCCTGTTACCTGTTTTCAATACAACCAACCCGAGACCCTATAACAAGCCCGTGGTAGTAGCAATAAACTCTTGGGGAGCCCCCCCCCCCAAGAGAAATACACCACATCCTTCTTCTTGTCCTTTTCAATACCAAGGCCGCAGTAAGCCTGTGTGATGACCCCTTGTGGTAGGTAATGGAAACTGTCACAAGCAAGTTTCTCATATCTTCCCGGTTGCTCCTAACCTTTAGGGGTACCCCCCAGCCCCATGGAGGAAGGGGAGCAGTAAACAGAGTCTACTGCCCCCCTCCCTAAAAAGGCAGCACATGCCCCGCTGCCCCTCCTCAACACTTTCTCAGTGCCCCAGGCTCCTCTTGACCCTTTCTCTGAAATCCAGGCACTGCCTTTCCTGAGTGACACCAGCCTCCCTTTCTCTCCCTCTCTGGCCCCTCGTCTTCACTCTTCCCTACCTCGTCACTCCTCCCCCTCTCTCAGCCCACACTCACCCCCACCCTTTTCTCTCCGCCCCCTTACCTCCCTCTCCACTACCTCGTCACTCCTCCCCCTCTCACCCTTCTCTCTCCGCCTCCTTACCTCACTCTCCATTTCTGCCCCCTCGTCTTCACTCCTCCCCCTCTCTCAGCCCACACTCACCCCCACCCTTCTCTCTCCGCCCCCTTACCTCACTCTCCACTACCTCGTCACTCCTCCCCCTCTCTCAGCCCACACTCACCCCCACCCTTCTCTCTCCGCCTCCTTACCTCACTCTCCACCTCCTCGTCTTCACTCTTTCCTACCTCGTCACTCCTCCCCCTCATCCCCACCCTTCTCTCTCCGCCCCTTACCTCACTCTCCACCTCTGCCCCCTCATCTTCACTACCTCTTCACTCCTCCCCTCTCTCAGCCCACACTCACCCCCACCCTTCTCTCTCCGCCCCCTTACCTCACTCTCCACTACCTCGTCACTCCTCCCCCTCTCTCAGCCCCCACTCACCCTGCCTCCTTACCTCACTCTCCACCTCATCTTCACTACCTCTTCACTCCTCCCCCTCTCTCAGCCCACACTCACCCCCACCCTTCTCTCTCCGCCCCCTTACCTCACTCTCCACTACCTCGTCACTCCTCCCCCAGCCCACACTCACCCTTCTCTCTCCGCCTCCTTACCTCACTCTCCAGCTCTGCCCCCTCGTCTTCACTCTTCCCTTTCTCTACCTCGTCACTCCTCCACCTCTCTCAGCCCACATCCCACCCTTCTCTCTCCGCCCCCTTACCTCACTCTCCACCTCCTCGTCTTCACTCTTTCCTACCTCGTCACTCCTCCCCCTCCTTCTCTCTCCTCCCCCCACTCTCCACCTCTGCCCCCTCACTCTCCACTACCTCGTCACTCCTCCCCCTCTCACCCTTCTCTCTCCGCCCCCTTACCTCACTCTCCACTACCTCGTCACTCCTCCCCCTCTCTCAGCCCACACTCACCCCCACCCTTACCTCACTCTCCACCTCCTCTTCACTCTTTCCTACCTCGTCACTCCTCCCCACCCTTCTCTCTCCGCCCCTTACCTCACTCTCCACCTCTGCCCCCTCATCTTCACTACCTCTTCACTCCTCCCCCTCTCTCAGCCCACACTCACCCCCCCCCCCTTCTCTCTCCGCATCCTTACCTCCCTCTCCACCTTTGGCCCCTTCTCTCAAGTCACTCTTCCCATTCTCTCACTCTGCCAGCACCCAGACTCACTTCATGCACGCACCTCTCTGCACTTCACCATTGACACCCAAGTACGCACTTCACACACACACAGAGACAGAGGTACAGACACTTTACTTACCAATTTGCCAGGCAGACACGACTTACCTCTGCTTTTCTGCCATCAGTCTCTTGGTGCCAATTCCGGGAATCGAACCCTGGTCGTCTGGTTGGAAGGCAGGAACTTACCCACTGGACCACAGGGGCTTCCATGTCTAGAGCCTTACAATTGGTCCGTATATCATGGCAATCCATGAAATGTAGAATGTATTACACAGTCCATGGCAGCAGAGCCTGAGTGAAGGTGATAGGTTCCCCGGCAGGGTAGGTATAAGGGAGGGAGAAATAGCTCATGGGTAGTGTCGCCTGCCTCTGATGAAAGGAGCCCTCCACTGCCAAGGGTTCAAATCCCGCCAGTGATGCATTTTTTTTTTTTTAAGTGTGAATGTAGCAAGCAGTATGTTTTTTTTCAATTACTAATACTATTTTTTGTTTGTAAATAGGAGTGAAAAATTGTGAGCTGTTTTTCATGCTCTTTTGGGAGCACAGTCTGTATGCTAGTGATAGAGGCCCACCGCCATCCAACTTCCCCTCAAAGAGCTGTAGCGTAGTGGCACTGTCACCTGCCTCCAGTGGTTGTGGCTCTTTCTGACAAGGGTTCAAGTCCCAGCATGGGTGGCAATTTTTTGGAAAGTCTTAATTTCTCAAGTGCTATGTTTATTTTCATTTACTAATACTATTTTTACTTTGGGAGTGGGAGTGGGAGTGAGAAGGTGAGAGAGTGGTTTTGCACGCTCTTTTGAGAGCATGGCCTGTATGAGGCTGATAGAGTCCACTTCCGTAGTTGTTTTCCAAGAAGAAGCCGTAGCTGAGTGGTACTGTCGCCTACCTCTGGGGGCTTGGGCTTCCCCTCTCAGGCAAGGGTTCAAAGGTGCAACTTGTTTTTATAGTAAGAAGTCATGTTTTTTTTCCTTTACCTAATGCTGTTTTTCATTTGAAAACCAGAGAATTGGTGCCTGGAAATTTCAACTTTTCTCCCTCCTGACCTCCCTCCTCTTTTCCTGAGTGAAATATGGGCTACGCCTTATCTTTATTTCTCAATGTTTTTATTTTCTTCTTAAAATGTGAACTTTTTGGGAGTGGAGGGCAGAAATGAGCACTGGTATGTGAGAAGGGTGTTAAACGGGTAGCAAAATAGGCTGAGTGATGGCGAATTCTCTTTTTGCTCTAAGGTGAGCTCTGAAATGGGGTAGTAGCTGGGTCTGATAAAATGATGGGTACCATCCAGGGCAGGTGAAAGAAAGTACCTTTGTAAGCTGCAATCAGAAGCTAGACTTGTATTTTGCAAGAGGCAGAAAAGGGCAAAGTAGTGTCTTGATTAGACCTGCATTATGCCTGCTGCAGCAGGAGACAGAATGGAGCGAGTGGCTTGGCATTGGCTGGTCTGGCATGTCCTGCGGCTGTAAACACCCCAGTCTCTGTCTCATGCCTTTTGTGAAAGCCCACGAACGCCCAAGTTCTGTATAAAGGACGACTGCAGCTCATTCGGTACCCTGCTAAATGAGGGCAGGTCCTCCATGTCCAGCTCTTTGAGTGGCAAAATCCATAGCCTAAGACAAGTTGGCAGCTTTAGAATTCTCCTGAAGACCATATGTTGGAGGACGTATCAATCCAGCAACCGTCTCAGACCGAAGGAAGCATGGGAGGACATTATTTGCATGGGACAGCCCTCTTTTCAATCCCACTGTTATGCTGCAGTTGCCTTGTAGCATTACTAGAGGGCAGCAGCATGAACAAAAGAGCACAGAGAGGCTTTAAACCTGCTTTCTTACATGCCTCTTGTTCGTGTTGGTCTTTGCTAGGCCTGTGGAGTGGAGCACATATCAATATTTTACCCAAAATAAGTAAAACAAAAACCCACATACACCATCTCAGAGCTTCCAGGCGCAATATGATGCTTGCAGGTGGAAGGATTTGCCATGTTTGGTGCATACATGTGCACAGTTAATGAGGCTCTTCCCACAATATCAGTAACACTCCCTTTGGTAGTATTCTTAGGCCAGAAATGTCAGGCACTCCTTCGGGGTATGAGGCCAAGCACCACTTTGTGAAGCCTGCTCCAATCATTTGCAGGATAGAAAGTAAGTGGAGAACAATTGCAGAGGGAGCCAGGCTGCAGAAAAGATGTTCAGGGTGGTATAGTAAACTCTAGCAGGGACTTTTGATCAAAGCACCGTGGGATGAGGACCCCAGACCTCTGTGCTTCTGCCCTCTTCTCTGACTGCTCGATGCCCCCATCTCAGTTCTTCTCAAGCGTTACTTCCTAATACCCTACCTTTAGTAGTGTACCAACCCATTTTCAAACCTTTGAGCTTCCATAAAACACCCTTCCTGTGTGCCTTCCATTCGTATTCTCTCACTGACTCAGGTGCTTCAGCCACTTTTAAGTCTCGCGTGACCAGTTGAATACACATTGCTAGGAGCTCCTGGCACTTAGCAGTCTGTACAGCTGCTCTCAAAACACCCAGCCTACACTTCTTTAAATCAGATAGGCATGATGTGCCTCGCAATAAGCCCAGGCATTCCCTCTGTGGATCATATACCCAATCGAGAGAGGACAAATCAGTTGTTGGGCAGCACAAACTCCCTGCAGCCGCTGCCAGCTCACAAATTGTTGCCTATTTGCATGCCATGATCATTCTCTATGCCCCGTCCAACTAATTGCCACAGGTGCCCTCCTCCTACCTCATTGGTCTACTTCCTCAACTCCCCACCCCACTCCTCCCTTCGCGTTACTAAATTGTAGTGCTCCCAGTTGCCATAGTGGGCCACTCCGCATGCAGTTCACAGACCTTTCTCTGTCTCTGTGAGTAGCCCATCTGCGCACAGGTGGCCGCGCACCCGAGTGTTAGAAATCACTCCCATGCACCCAATCCTTCTACACTCCTTAAGAACTTTTCCAATACTGTCATTTGCAGGGCTCCTTTTTGACTGTCCCTCTGGGGGAGGGCAGTAATCAAAACATGGGGGGCACACTTCACAGCATGCCCCCTTCTTTCAGTGCCTGTTACCTGTTTTCAATACAACCAACCCGAGACCCTATAACAAGCCCGTGGTAGTAGCAATAAACTCTTGGGGAGCCCCCCCCCCCAAGAGAAATACACCACATCCTTCTTCTTGTCCTTTTCAATACCAAGGCCGCAGTAAGCCTGTGTGATGACCCCTTGTGGTAGGTAATGGAAACTGTCACAAGCAAGTTTCTCATATCTTCCCGGTTGCTCCTAACCTTTAGGGGTACCCCCCAGCCCCATGGAGGAAGGGGAGCAGTAAACAGAGTCTACTGCCCCCCTCCCTAAAAAGGCAGCACATGCCCCGCTGCCCCTCCTCAACACTTTCTCAGTGCCCCAGGCTCCTCTTGACCCTTTCTCTGAAATCCAGGCACTGCCTTTCCTGAGTGACACCAGCCTCCCTTTCTCTCCCTCTCTGGCCCCTCGTCTTCACTCTTCCCTACCTCGTCACTCCTCCCCCTCTCTCAGCCCACACTCACCCCCACCCTTTTCTCTCCGCCCCCTTACCTCCCTCTCCACTACCTCGTCACTCCTCCCCCTCTCACCCTTCTCTCTCCGCCTCCTTACCTCACTCTCCATTTCTGCCCCCTCGTCTTCACTCCTCCCCCTCTCTCAGCCCACACTCACCCCCACCCTTCTCTCTCCGCCCCCTTACCTCACTCTCCACCTCCTCGTCTTCACTCTTTCCTACCTCGTCACTCCTCCCCCTCATCCCCACCCTTCTCTCTCCGCCCCTTACCTCACTCTCCACCTCTGCCCCCTCATCTTCACTACCTCTTCACTCCTCCCCTCTCTCAGCCCACACTCACCCCCACCCTTCTCTCTCCGCCCCCTTACCTCACTCTCCACTACCTCGTCACTCCTCCCCCTCTCTCAGCCCCCACTCACCCTTCTCTCTCCGCCTCCTTACCTCACTCTCCACCTCATCTTCACTACCTCTTCACTCCTCCCCCTCTCTCAGCCCACACTCACCCCCACCCTTCTCTCTCCGCCCCCTTACCTCACTCTCCACTACCTCGTCACTCCTCCCCCAGCCCACACTCACCCTTCTCTCTCCGCCTCCTTACCTCACTCTCCAGCTCTGCCCCCTCGTCTTCACTCTTCCCTTTCTCTACCTCGTCACTCCTCCACCTCTCTCAGCCCACATCCCACCCTTCTCTCTCCGCCCCCTTACCTCACTCTCCACCTCCTCGTCTTCACTCTTTCCTACCTCGTCACTCCTCCCCCTCCTTCTCTCTCCTCCCCCCACTCTCCACCTCTGCCCCCTCACTCTCCACTACCTCGTCACTCCTCCCCCTCTCACCCTTCTCTCTCCGCCCCCTTACCTCACTCTCCACTACCTCGTCACTCCTCCCCCTCTCTCAGCCCACACTCACCCCCACCCTTACCTCACTCTCCACCTCCTCGTCTTCACTCTTTCCTACCTCGTCACTCCTCCCCACCCTTCTCTCTCCGCCCCTTACCTCACTCTCCACCTCTGCCCCCTCATCTTCACTACCTCTTCACTCCTCCCCCTCTCTCAGCCCACACTCACCCCCCCCCCCTTCTCTCTCCGCATCCTTACCTCCCTCTCCACCTTTGGCCCCTTCTCTCAAGTCACTCTTCCCATTCTCTCACTCTGCCAGCACCCAGACTCACTTCATGCACGCACCTCTCTGCACTTCACCATTGACACCCAAGTACGCACTTCACACACACACAGAGACAGAGGTACAGACACTTTACTTACCAATTTGCCAGGCAGACACGACTTACCTCTGCTTTTCTGCCATCAGTCTCTTGGTGCCAATTCCGGGAATCGAACCCTGGTCGTCTGGTTGGAAGGCAGGAACTTACCCACTGGACCACAGGGGCTTCCATGTCTAGAGCCTTACAATTGGTCCGTATATCATGGCAATCCATGAAATGTAGAATGTATTACACAGTCCATGGCAGCAGAGCCTGAGTGAAGGTGATAGGTTCCCCGGCAGGGTAGGTATAAGGGAGGGAGAAATAGCTCATGGGTAGTGTCGCCTGCCTCTGATGAAAGGAGCCTTCCACTGCCAAGGGTTCAAATCCCGCCAGTGATGCATTTTTTTTTTTTTAAGTGTGAATGTAGCAAGCAGTATGTTTTTTTTCAATTACTAATACTATTTTTTGTTTGTAAATAGGAGTGAAAAATTGTGAGCTGTTTTTCATGCTCTTTTGGGAGCACAGTCTGTATGCTAGTGATAGAGGCCCACCGCCATCCAACTTCCCCTCAAAGAGCTGTAGCGTAGTGGCACTGTCACCTGCCTCCAGTGGTTGTGGCTCTTTCTGACAAGGGTTCAAGTCCCAGCATGGGTGGCAATTTTTTGGAAAGTCTTAATTTCTCAAGTGCTATGTTTATTTTCATTTACTAATACTATTTTTACTTTGGGAGTGGGAGTGG
This sequence comes from Pleurodeles waltl, assembly GCF_031143425.1. Lineage (NCBI taxonomy): Eukaryota > Metazoa > Chordata > Amphibia > Caudata > Salamandridae > Pleurodeles > Pleurodeles waltl. The sequence goes on from NW_027149902.1 coordinate 172,423, forward strand.
GAGTGAGAAGGTGAGAGAGTGGTTTTGCACGCTCTTTTGAGAGCATGGCCTGTATGAGGCTGATAGAGTCCACTTCCGTAGCTGTTTTCCAAGAAGAAGCCGTAGCTGAGTGGTACTGTCGCCTACCTCTGGGGGCTTGGGCTTCCCCTCTCAGGCAAGGGTTCAAAGGTGCAACTTGTTTTTATAGTAAGAAGTCATGTTTTTTTTCCTTTACCTAATGCTGTTTTTCATTTGAAAACCAGAGAATTGGTGCCTGGAAATTTCAACTTTTCTCCCTCCTGACCTCCCTCCTCTTTTCCTGAGTGAAATATGGGCTACGCCTTATCTTTATTTCTCAATGTTTTTATTTTCTTCTTAAAATGTGAACTTTTTGGGAGTGGAGGGCAGAAATGAGCACTGGTATGTGAGAAGGGTGTTAAACGGGTAGCAAAATAGGCTGAGTGATGGCGAATTCTCTTTTTGCTCTAAGGTGAGCTCTGAAATGGGGTAGTAGCTGGGTCTGATAAAATGATGGGTACCATCCAGGGCAGGTGAAAGAAAGTACCTTTGTAAGCTGCAATCAGAAGCTAGACTTGTATTTTGCAAGAGGCAGAAAAGGGCAAAGTAGTGTCTTGATTAGACCTGCATTATGCCTGCTGCAGCAGGAGACAGAATGGAGCGAGTGGCTTGGCATTGGCTGGTCTGGCATGTCCTGCGGCTGTAAACACCCCAGTCTCTGTCTCATGCCTTTTGTGAAAGCCCACGAACGCCCAAGTTCTGTATAAAGGACGACTGCAGCTCATTCGGTACCCTGCTAAATGAGGGCAGGTCCTCCATGTCCAGCTCTTTGAGTGGCAAAATCCATAGCCTAAGACAAGTTGGCAGCTTTAGAATTCTCCTGAAGACCATATGTTGGAGGACGTATCAATCCAGCAACCGTCTCAGACCGAAGGAAGCATGGGAGGACATTATTTGCATGGGACAGCCCTCTTTTCAATCCCACTGTTATGCTGCAGTTGCCTTGTAGCATTACTAGAGGGCAGCAGCATGAACAAAAGAGCACAGAGAGGCTTTAAACCTGCTTTCTTACATGCCTCTTGTTCGTGTTGGTCTTTGCTAGGCCTGTGGAGTGGAGCACATATCAATATTTTACCCAAAATAAGTAAAACAAAAACCCACATACACCATCTCAGAGCTTCCAGGCGCAATATGATGCTTGCAGGTGGAAGGATTTGCCATGTTTGGTGCATACATGTGCACAGTTAATGAGGCTCTTCCCACAATATCAGTAACACTCCCTTTGGTAGTATTCTTAGGCCAGAAATGTCAGGCACTCCTTCGGGGTATGAGGCCAAGCACCACTTTGTGAAGCCTGCTCCAATCATTTGCAGGATAGAAAGTAAGTGGAGAACAATTGCAGAGGGAGCCAGGCTGCAGAAAAGATGTTCAGGGTGGTATAGTAAACTCTAGCAGGGACTTTTGATCAAAGCACCGTGGGATGAGGACCCCAGACCTCTGTGCTTCTGCCCTCTTCTCTGACTGCTCGATGCCCCCATCTCAGTTCTTCTCAAGCGTTACTTCCTAATACCCTACCTTTAGTAGTGTACCAACCCATTTTCAAACCTTTGAGCTTCCATAAAACACCCTTCCTGTGTGCCTTCCATTCGTATTCTCTCACTGACTCAGGTGCTTCAGCCACTTTTAAGTCTCGCGTGACCAGTTGAATACACATTGCTAGGAGCTCCTGGCACTTAGCAGTCTGTACAGCTGCTCTCAAAACACCCAGCCTACACTTCTTTAAATCAGATAGGCATGATGTGCCTCGCAATAAGCCCAGGCATTCCCTCTGTGGATCATATACCCAATCGAGAGAGGACAAATCAGTTGTTGGGCAGCACAAACTCCCTGCAGCCGCTGCCAGCTCACAAATTGTTGCCTATTTGCATGCCATGATCATTCTCTATGCCCCGTCCAACTAATTGCCACAGGTGCCCTCCTCCTACCTCATTGGTCTACTTCCTCAACTCCCCACCCCACTCCTCCCTTCGCGTTACTAAATTGTAGTGCTCCCAGTTGCCATAGTGGGCCACTCCGCATGCAGTTCACAGACCTTTCTCTGTCTCTGTGAGTAGCCCATCTGCGCACAGGTGGCCGCGCACCCGAGTGTTAGAAATCACTCCCATGCACCCAATCCTTCTACACTCCTTAAGAACTTTTCCAATACTGTCATTTGCAGGGCTCCTTTTTGACTGTCCCTCTGGGGGAGGGCAGTAATCAAAACATGGGGGGCACACTTCACAGCATGCCCCCTTCTTTCAGTGCCTGTTACCTGTTTTCAATACAACCAACCCGAGACCCTATAACAAGCCCGTGGTAGTAGCAATAAACTCTTGGGGAGCCCCCCCCCCCAAGAGAAATACACCACATCCTTCTTCTTGTCCTTTTCAATACCAAGGCCGCAGTAAGCCTGTGTGATGACCCCTTGTGGTAGGTAATGGAAACTGTCACAAGCAAGTTTCTCATATCTTCCCGGTTGCTCCTAACCTTTAGGGGTACCCCCCAGCCCCATGGAGGAAGGGGAGCAGTAAACAGAGTCTACTGCCCCCCTCCCTAAAAAGGCAGCACATGCCCCGCTGCCCCTCCTCAACACTTTCTCAGTGCCCCAGGCTCCTCTTGACCCTTTCTCTGAAATCCAGGCACTGCCTTTCCTGAGTGACACCAGCCTCCCTTTCTCTCCCTCTCTGGCCCCTCGTCTTCACTCTTCCCTACCTCGTCACTCCTCCCCCTCTCTCAGCCCACACTCACCCCCACCCTTTTCTCTCCGCCCCCTTACCTCCCTCTCCACTACCTCGTCACTCCTCCCCCTCTCACCCTTCTCTCTCCGCCTCCTTACCTCACTCTCCATTTCTGCCCCCTCGTCTTCACTCCTCCCCCTCTCTCAGCCCACACTCACCCCCACCCTTCTCTCTCCGCCCCCTTACCTCACTCTCCACTACCTCGTCACTCCTCCCCCTCTCTCAGCCCACACTCACCCCCACCCTTCTCTCTCCGCCTCCTTACCTCACTCTCCACCTCCTCGTCTTCACTCTTTCCTACCTCGTCACTCCTCCCCCTCATCCCCACCCTTCTCTCTCCGCCCCTTACCTCACTCTCCACCTCTGCCCCCTCATCTTCACTACCTCTTCACTCCTCCCCTCTCTCAGCCCACACTCACCCCCACCCTTCTCTCTCCGCCCCCTTACCTCACTCTCCACTACCTCGTCACTCCTCCCCCTCTCTCAGCCCCCACTCACCCTGCCTCCTTACCTCACTCTCCACCTCATCTTCACTACCTCTTCACTCCTCCCCCTCTCTCAGCCCACACTCACCCCCACCCTTCTCTCTCCGCCCCCTTACCTCACTCTCCACTACCTCGTCACTCCTCCCCCAGCCCACACTCACCCTTCTCTCTCCGCCTCCTTACCTCACTCTCCAGCTCTGCCCCCTCGTCTTCACTCTTCCCTTTCTCTACCTCGTCACTCCTCCACCTCTCTCAGCCCACATCCCACCCTTCTCTCTCCGCCCCCTTACCTCACTCTCCACCTCCTCGTCTTCACTCTTTCCTACCTCGTCACTCCTCCCCCTCCTTCTCTCTCCTCCCCCCACTCTCCACCTCTGCCCCCTCACTCTCCACTACCTCGTCACTCCTCCCCCTCTCACCCTTCTCTCTCCGCCCCCTTACCTCACTCTCCACTACCTCGTCACTCCTCCCCCTCTCTCAGCCCACACTCACCCCCACCCTTACCTCACTCTCCACCTCCTCTTCACTCTTTCCTACCTCGTCACTCCTCCCCACCCTTCTCTCTCCGCCCCTTACCTCACTCTCCACCTCTGCCCCCTCATCTTCACTACCTCTTCACTCCTCCCCCTCTCTCAGCCCACACTCACCCCCCCCCCCTTCTCTCTCCGCATCCTTACCTCCCTCTCCACCTTTGGCCCCTTCTCTCAAGTCACTCTTCCCATTCTCTCACTCTGCCAGCACCCAGACTCACTTCATGCACGCACCTCTCTGCACTTCACCATTGACACCCAAGTACGCACTTCACACACACACAGAGACAGAGGTACAGACACTTTACTTACCAATTTGCCAGGCAGACACGACTTACCTCTGCTTTTCTGCCATCAGTCTCTTGGTGCCAATTCCGGGAATCGAACCCTGGTCGTCTGGTTGGAAGGCAGGAACTTACCCACTGGACCACAGGGGCTTCCATGTCTAGAGCCTTACAATTGGTCCGTATATCATGGCAATCCATGAAATGTAGAATGTATTACACAGTCCATGGCAGCAGAGCCTGAGTGAAGGTGATAGGTTCCCCGGCAGGGTAGGTATAAGGGAGGGAGAAATAGCTCATGGGTAGTGTCGCCTGCCTCTGATGAAAGGAGCCCTCCACTGCCAAGGGTTCAAATCCCGCCAGTGATGCATTTTTTTTTTTTTAAGTGTGAATGTAGCAAGCAGTATGTTTTTTTTCAATTACTAATACTATTTTTTGTTTGTAAATAGGAGTGAAAAATTGTGAGCTGTTTTTCATGCTCTTTTGGGAGCACAGTCTGTATGCTAGTGATAGAGGCCCACCGCCATCCAACTTCCCCTCAAAGAGCTGTAGCGTAGTGGCACTGTCACCTGCCTCCAGTGGTTGTGGCTCTTTCTGACAAGGGTTCAAGTCCCAGCATGGGTGGCAATTTTTTGGAAAGTCTTAATTTCTCAAGTGCTATGTTTATTTTCATTTACTAATACTATTTTTACTTTGGGAGTGGGAGTGGGAGTGAGAAGGTGAGAGAGTGGTTTTGCACGCTCTTTTGAGAGCATGGCCTGTATGAGGCTGATAGAGTCCACTTCCGTAGTTGTTTTCCAAGAAGAAGCCGTAGCTGAGTGGTACTGTCGCCTACCTCTGGGGGCTTGGGCTTCCCCTCTCAGGCAAGGGTTCAAAGGTGCAACTTGTTTTTATAGTAAGAAGTCATGTTTTTTTTCCTTTACCTAATGCTGTTTTTCATTTGAAAACCAGAGAATTGGTGCCTGGAAATTTCAACTTTTCTCCCTCCTGACCTCCCTCCTCTTTTCCTGAGTGAAATATGGGCTACGCCTTATCTTTATTTCTCAATGTTTTTATTTTCTTCTTAAAATGTGAACTTTTTGGGAGTGGAGGGCAGAAATGAGCACTGGTATGTGAGAAGGGTGTTAAACGGGTAGCAAAATAGGCTGAGTGATGGCGAATTCTCTTTTTGCTCTAAGGTGAGCTCTGAAATGGGGTAGTAGCTGGGTCTGATAAAATGATGGGTACCATCCAGGGCAGGTGAAAGAAAGTACCTTTGTAAGCTGCAATCAGAAGCTAGACTTGTATTTTGCAAGAGGCAGAAAAGGGCAAAGTAGTGTCTTGATTAGACCTGCATTATGCCTGCTGCAGCAGGAGACAGAATGGAGCGAGTGGCTTGGCATTGGCTGGTCTGGCATGTCCTGCGGCTGTAAACACCCCAGTCTCTGTCTCATGCCTTTTGTGAAAGCCCACGAACGCCCAAGTTCTGTATAAAGGACGACTGCAGCTCATTCGGTACCCTGCTAAATGAGGGCAGGTCCTCCATGTCCAGCTCTTTGAGTGGCAAAATCCATAGCCTAAGACAACTTGGCAGCTTTAGAATTCTCCTGAAGACCATATGTTGGAGGACGTATCAATCCAGCAACCGTCTCAGACCGAAGGAAGCATGGGAGGACATTATTTGCATGGGACAGCCCTCTTTTCAATCCCACTGTTATGCTGCAGTTGCCTTGTAGCATTACTAGAGGGCAGCAGCATGAACAAAAGAGCACAGAGAGGCTTTAAACCTGCTTTCTTACATGCCTCTTGTTCGTGTTGGTCTTTGCTAGGCCTGTGGAGTGGAGCACATATCAATATTTTACCCAAAATAAGTAAAACAAAAACCCACATACACCATCTCAGAGCTTCCAGGCGCAATATGATGCTTGCAGGTGGAAGGATTTGCCATGTTTGGTGCATACATGTGCACAGTTAATGAGGCTCTTCCCACAATATCAGTAACACTCCCTTTGGTAGTATTCTTAGGCCAGAAATGTCAGGCACTCCTTCGGGGTATGAGGCCAAGCACCACTTTGTGAAGCCTGCTCCAATCATTTGCAGGATAGAAAGTAAGTGGAGAACAATTGCAGAGGGAGCCAGGCTGCAGAAAAGATGTTCAGGGTGGTATAGTAAACTCTAGCAGGGACTTTTGATCAAAGCACCGTGGGATGAGGACCCCAGACCTCTGTGCTTCTGCCCTCTTCTCTGACTGCTCGATGCCCCCATCTCAGTTCTTCTCAAGCGTTACTTCCTAATACCCTACCTTTAGTAGTGTACCAACCCATTTTCAAACCTTTGAGCTTCCATAAAACACCCTTCCTGTGTGCCTTCCATTCGTATTCTCTCACTGACTCAGGTGCTTCAGCCACTTTTAAGTCTCGCGTGACCAGTTGAATACACATTGCTAGGAGCTCCTGGCACTTAGCAGTCTGTACAGCTGCTCTCAAAACACCCAGCCTACACTTCTTTAAATCAGATAGGCATGATGTGCCTCGCAATAAGCCCAGGCATTCCCTCTGTGGATCATATACCCAATCGAGAGAGGACAAATCAGTTGTTGGGCAGCACAAACTCCCTGCAGCCGCTGCCAGCTCACAAATTGTTGCCTATTTGCATGCCATGATCATTCTCTATGCCCCGTCCAACTAATTGCCACAGGTGCCCTCCTCCTACCTCATTGGTCTACTTCCTCAACTCCCCACCCCACTCCTCCCTTCGCGTTACTAAATTGTAGTGCTCCCAGTTGCCATAGTGGGCCACTCCGCATGCAGTTCACAGACCTTTCTCTGTCTCTGTGAGTAGCCCATCTGCGCACAGGTGGCCGCGCACCCGAGTGTTAGAAATCACTCCCATGCACCCAATCCTTCTACACTCCTTAAGAACTTTTCCAATACTGTCATTTGCAGGGCTCCTTTTTGACTGTCCCTCTGGGGGAGGGCAGTAATCAAAACATGGGGGGCACACTTCACAGCATGCCCCCTTCTTTCAGTGCCTGTTACCTGTTTTCAATACAACCAACCCGAGACCCTATAACAAGCCCGTGGTAGTAGCAATAAACTCTTGGGGAGCCCCCCCCCCCAAGAGAAATACACCACATCCTTCTTCTTGTCCTTTTCAATACCAAGGCCGCAGTAAGCCTGTGTGATGACCCCTTGTGGTAGGTAATGGAAACTGTCACAAGCAAGTTTCTCATATCTTCCCGGTTGCTCCTAACCTTTAGGGGTACCCCCCAGCCCCATGGAGGAAGGGGAGCAGTAAACAGAGTCTACTGCCCCCCTCCCTAAAAAGGCAGCACATGCCCCGCTGCCCCTCCTCAACACTTTCTCAGTGCCCCAGGCTCCTCTTGACCCTTTCTCTGAAATCCAGGCACTGCCTTTCCTGAGTGACACCAGCCTCCCTTTCTCTCCCTCTCTGGCCCCTCGTCTTCACTCTTCCCTACCTCGTCACTCCTCCCCCTCTCTCAGCCCACACTCACCCCCACCCTTTTCTCTCCGCCCCCTTACCTCCCTCTCCACTACCTCGTCACTCCTCCCCCTCTCACCCTTCTCTCTCCGCCTCCTTACCTCACTCTCCATTTCTGCCCCCTCGTCTTCACTCCTCCCCCTCTCTCAGCCCACACTCACCCCCACCCTTCTCTCTCCGCCCCCTTACCTCACTCTCCACCTCCTCGTCTTCACTCTTTCCTACCTCGTCACTCCTCCCCCTCATCCCCACCCTTCTCTCTCCGCCCCTTACCTCACTCTCCACCTCTGCCCCCTCATCTTCACTACCTCTTCACTCCTCCCCTCTCTCAGCCCACACTCACCCCCACCCTTCTCTCTCCGCCCCCTTACCTCACTCTCCACTACCTCGTCACTCCTCCCCCTCTCTCAGCCCCCACTCACCCTTCTCTCTCCGCCTCCTTACCTCACTCTCCACCTCATCTTCACTACCTCTTCACTCCTCCCCCTCTCTCAGCCCACACTCACCCCCACCCTTCTCTCTCCGCCCCCTTACCTCACTCTCCACTACCTCGTCACTCCTCCCCCAGCCCACACTCACCCTTCTCTCTCCGCCTCCTTACCTCACTCTCCAGCTCTGCCCCCTCGTCTTCACTCTTCCCTTTCTCTACCTCGTCACTCCTCCACCTCTCTCAGCCCACATCCCACCCTTCTCTCTCCGCCCCCTTACCTCACTCTCCACCTCCTCGTCTTCACTCTTTCCTACCTCGTCACTCCTCCCCCTCCTTCTCTCTCCTCCCCCCACTCTCCACCTCTGCCCCCTCACTCTCCACTACCTCGTCACTCCTCCCCCTCTCACCCTTCTCTCTCCGCCCCCTTACCTCACTCTCCACTACCTCGTCACTCCTCCCCCTCTCTCAGCCCACACTCACCCCCACCCTTACCTCACTCTCCACCTCCTCGTCTTCACTCTTTCCTACCTCGTCACTCCTCCCCACCCTTCTCTCTCCGCCCCTTACCTCACTCTCCACCTCTGCCCCCTCATCTTCACTACCTCTTCACTCCTCCCCCTCTCTCAGCCCACACTCACCCCCCCCCCCTTCTCTCTCCGCATCCTTACCTCCCTCTCCACCTTTGGCCCCTTCTCTCAAGTCACTCTTCCCATTCTCTCACTCTGCCAGCACCCAGACTCACTTCATGCACGCACCTCTCTGCACTTCACCATTGACACCCAAGTACGCACTTCACACACACACAGAGACAGAGGTACAGACACTTTACTTACCAATTTGCCAGGCAGACACGACTTACCTCTGCTTTTCTGCCATCAGTCTCTTGGTGCCAATTCCGGGAATCGAACCCTGGTCGTCTGGTTGGAAGGCAGGAACTTACCCACTGGACCACAGGGGCTTCCATGTCTAGAGCCTTACAATTGGTCCGTATATCATGGCAATCCATGAAATGTAGAATGTATTACACAGTCCATGGCAGCAGAGCCTGAGTGAAGGTGATAGGTTCCCCGGCAGGGTAGGTATAAGGGAGGGAGAAATAGCTCATGGGTAGTGTCGCCTGCCTCTGATGAAAGGAGCCCTCCACTGCCAAGGGTTCAAATCCCGCCAGTGATGCATTTTTTTTTTTTTAAGTGTGAATGTAGCAAGCAGTATGTTTTTTTTCAATTACTAATACTATTTTTTGTTTGTAAATAGGAGTGAAAAATTGTGAGCTGTTTTTCATGCTCTTTTGGGAGCACAGTCTGTATGCTAGTGATAGAGGCCCACCGCCATCCAACTTCCCCTCAAAGAGCTGTAGCGTAGTGGCACTGTCACCTGCCTCCAGTGGTTGTGGCTCTTTCTGACAAGGGTTCAAGTCCCAGCATGGGTGGCAATTTTTTGGAAAGTCTTAATTTCTCAAGTGCTATGTTTATTTTCATTTACTAATACTATTTTTACTTTGGGAGTGGGAGTGGGAGTGAGAAGGTGAGAGAGTGGTTTTGCACGCTCTTTTGAGAGCATGGCCTGTATGAGGCTGATAGAGTCCACTTCCGTAGCTGTTTTCCAAGAAGAAGCCGTAGCTGAGTGGTACTGTCGCCTACCTCTGGGGGCTTGGGCTTCCCCTCTCAGGCAAGGGTTCAAAGGTGCAACTTGTTTTTATAGTAAGAAGTCATGTTTTTTTTCCTTTACCTAATGCTGTTTTTCATTTGAAAACCAGAGAATTGGTGCCTGGAAATTTCAACTTTTCTCCCTCCTGACCTCCCTCCTCTTTTCCTGAGTGAAATATGGGCTACGCCTTATCTTTATTTCTCAATGTTTTTATTTTCTTCTTAAAATGTGAACTTTTTGGGAGTGGAGGGCAGAAATGAGCACTGGTATGTGAGAAGGGTGTTAAACGGGTAGCAAAATAGGCTGAGTGATGGCGAATTCTCTTTTTGCTCTAAGGTGAGCTCTGAAATGGGGTAGTAGCTGGGTCTGATAAAATGATGGGTACCATCCAGGGCAGGTGAAAGAAAGTACCTTTGTAAGCTGCAATCAGAAGCTAGACTTGTATTTTGCAAGAGGCAGAAAAGGGCAAAGTAGTGTCTTGATTAGACCTGCATTATGCCTGCTGCAGCAGGAGACAGAATGGAGCGAGTGGCTTGGCATTGGCTGGTCTGGCATGTCCTGCGGCTGTAAACACCCCAGTCTCTGTCTCATGCCTTTTGTGAAAGCCCACGAACGCCCAAGTTCTGTATAAAGGACGACTGCAGCTCATTCGGTACCCTGCTAAATGAGGGCAGGTCCTCCATGTCCAGCTCTTTGAGTGGCAAAATCCATAGCCTAAGACAAGTTGGCAGCTTTAGAATTCTCCTGAAGACCATATGTTGGAGGACGTATCAATCCAGCAACCGTCTCAGACCGAAGGAAGCATGGGAGGACATTATTTGCATGGGACAGCCCTCTTTTCAATCCCACTGTTATGCTGCAGTTGCCTTGTAGCATTACTAGAGGGCAGCAGCATGAACAAAAGAGCACAGAGAGGCTTTAAACCTGCTTTCTTACATGCCTCTTGTTCGTGTTGGTCTTTGCTAGGCCTGTGGAGTGGAGCACATATCAATATTTTACCCAAAATAAGTAAAACAAAAACCCACATACACCATCTCAGAGCTTCCAGGCGCAATATGATGCTTGCAGGTGGAAGGATTTGCCATGTTTGGTGCATACATGTGCACAGTTAATGAGGCTCTTCCCACAATATCAGTAACACTCCCTTTGGTAGTATTCTTAGGCCAGAAATGTCAGGCACTCCTTCGGGGTATGAGGCCAAGCACCACTTTGTGAAGCCTGCTCCAATCATTTGCAGGATAGAAAGTAAGTGGAGAACAATTGCAGAGGGAGCCAGGCTGCAGAAAAGATGTTCAGGGTGGTATAGTAAACTCTAGCAGGGACTTTTGATCAAAGCACCGTGGGATGAGGACCCCAGACCTCTGTGCTTCTGCCCTCTTCTCTGACTGCTCGATGCCCCCATCTCAGTTCTTCTCAAGCGTTACTTCCTAATACCCTACCTTTAGTAGTGTACCAACCCATTTTCAAACCTTTGAGCTTCCATAAAACACCCTTCCTGTGTGCCTTCCATTCGTATTCTCTCACTGACTCAGGTGCTTCAGCCACTTTTAAGTCTCGCGTGACCAGTTGAATACACATTGCTAGGAGCTCCTGGCACTTAGCAGTCTGTACAGCTGCTCTCAAAACACCCAGCCTACACTTCTTTAAATCAGATAGGCATGATGTGCCTCGCAATAAGCCCAGGCATTCCCTCTGTGGATCATATACCCAATCGAGAGAGGACAAATCAGTTGTTGGGCAGCACAAACTCCCTGCAGCCGCTGCCAGCTCACAAATTGTTGCCTATTTGCATGCCATGATCATTCTCTATGCCCCGTCCAACTAATTGCCACAGGTGCCCTCCTCCTACCTCATTGGTCTACTTCCTCAACTCCCCACCCCACTCCTCCCTTCGCGTTACTAAATTGTAGTGCTCCCAGTTGCCATAGTGGGCCACTCCGCATGCAGTTCACAGACCTTTCTCTGTCTCTGTGAGTAGCCCATCTGCGCACAGGTGGCCGCGCACCCGAGTGTTAGAAATCACTCCCATGCACCCAATCCTTCTACACTCCTTAAGAACTTTTCCAATACTGTCATTTGCAGGGCTCCTTTTTGACTGTCCCTCTGGGGGAGGGCAGTAATCAAAACATGGGGGGCACACTTCACAGCATGCCCCCTTCTTTCAGTGCCTGTTACCTGTTTTCAATACAACCAACCCGAGACCCTATAACAAGCCCGTGGTAGTAGCAATAAACTCTTGGGGAGCCCCCCCCCCCAAGAGAAATACACCACATCCTTCTTCTTGTCCTTTTCAATACCAAGGCCGCAGTAAGCCTGTGTGATGACCCCTTGTGGTAGGTAATGGAAACTGTCACAAGCAAGTTTCTCATATCTTCCCGGTTGCTCCTAACCTTTAGGGGTACCCCCCAGCCCCATGGAGGAAGGGGAGCAGTAAACAGAGTCTACTGCCCCCCTCCCTAAAAAGGCAGCACATGCCCCGCTGCCCCTCCTCAACACTTTCTCAGTGCCCCAGGCTCCTCTTGACCCTTTCTCTGAAATCCAGGCACTGCCTTTCCTGAGTGACACCAGCCTCCCTTTCTCTCCCTCTCTGGCCCCTCGTCTTCACTCTTCCCTACCTCGTCACTCCTCCCCCTCTCTCAGCCCACACTCACCCCCACCCTTTTCTCTCCGCCCCCTTACCTCCCTCTCCACTACCTCGTCACTCCTCCCCCTCTCACCCTTCTCTCTCCGCCTCCTTACCTCACTCTCCATTTCTGCCCCCTCGTCTTCACTCCTCCCCCTCTCTCAGCCCACACTCACCCCCACCCTTCTCTCTCCGCCCCCTTACCTCACTCTCCACTACCTCGTCACTCCTCCCCCTCTCTCAGCCCACACTCACCCCCACCCTTCTCTCTCCGCCTCCTTACCTCACTCTCCACCTCCTCGTCTTCACTCTTTCCTACCTCGTCACTCCTCCCCCTCATCCCCACCCTTCTCTCTCCGCCCCTTACCTCACTCTCCACCTCTGCCCCCTCATCTTCACTACCTCTTCACTCCTCCCCTCTCTCAGCCCACACTCACCCCCACCCTTCTCTCTCCGCCCCCTTACCTCACTCTCCACTACCTCGTCACTCCTCCCCCTCTCTCAGCCCCCACTCACCCTTCTCTCTCCGCCTCCTTACCTCACTCTCCACCTCATCTTCACTACCTCTTCACTCCTCCCCCTCTCTCAGCCCACACTCACCCCCACCCTTCTCTCTCCGCCCCCTTACCTCACTCTCCACTACCTCGTCACTCCTCCCCCTCTCTCAGCCCACACTCACCCCCACCCTTCTCTCTCCGCCTCCTTACCTCACTCTCCACCTCCTCGTCTTCACTCTTTCCTACCTCGTCACTCCTCCCCCTCATCCCCACCCTTCTCTCTCCGCCCCTTACCTCACTCTCCACCTCTGCCCCCTCATCTTCACTACCTCTTCACTCCTCCCCTCTCTCAGCCCACACTCACCCCCACCCTTCTCTCTCCGCCCCCTTACCTCACTCTCCACTACCTCGTCACTCCTCCCCCTCTCTCAGCCCCCACTCACCCTGCCTCCTTACCTCACTCTCCACCTCATCTTCACTACCTCTTCACTCCTCCCCCTCTCTCAGCCCACACTCACCCCCACCCTTCTCTCTCCGCCCCCTTACCTCACTCTCCACTACCTCGTCACTCCTCCCCCAGCCCACACTCACCCTTCTCTCTCCGCCTCCTTACCTCACTCTCCAGCTCTGCCCCCTCGTCTTCACTCTTCCCTTTCTCTACCTCGTCACTCCTCCACCTCTCTCAGCCCACATCCCACCCTTCTCTCTCCGCCCCCTTACCTCACTCTCCACCTCCTCGTCTTCACTCTTTCCTACCTCGTCACTCCTCCCCCTCCTTCTCTCTCCTCCCCCCACTCTCCACCTCTGCCCCCTCACTCTCCACTACCTCGTCACTCCTCCCCCTCTCACCCTTCTCTCTCCGCCCCCTTACCTCACTCTCCACTACCTCGTCACTCCTCCCCCTCTCTCAGCCCACACTCACCCCCACCCTTACCTCACTCTCCACCTCCTCTTCACTCTTTCCTACCTCGTCACTCCTCCCCACCCTTCTCTCTCCGCCCCTTACCTCACTCTCCACCTCTGCCCCCTCATCTTCACTACCTCTTCACTCCTCCCCCTCTCTCAGCCCACACTCACCCCCCCCCCCTTCTCTCTCCGCATCCTTACCTCCCTCTCCACCTTTGGCCCCTTCTCTCAAGTCACTCTTCCCATTCTCTCACTCTGCCAGCACCCAGACTCACTTCATGCACGCACCTCTCTGCACTTCACCATTGACACCCAAGTACGCACTTCACACACACACAGAGACAGAGGTACAGACACTTTACTTACCAATTTGCCAGGCAGACACGACTTACCTCTGCTTTTCTGCCATCAGTCTCTTGGTGCCAATTCCGGGAATCGAACCCTGGTCGTCTGGTTGGAAGGCAGGAACTTACCCACTGGACCACAGGGGCTTCCATGTCTAGAGCCTTACAATTGGTCCGTATATCATGGCAATCCATGAAATGTAGAATGTATTACACAGTCCATGGCAGCAGAGCCTGAGTGAAGGTGATAGGTTCCCCGGCAGGGTAGGTATAAGGGAGGGAGAAATAGCTCATGGGTAGTGTCGCCTGCCTCTGATGAAAGGAGCCCTCCACTGCCAAGGGTTCAAATCCCGCCAGTGATGCATTTTTTTTTTTTTAAGTGTGAATGTAGCAAGCAGTATGTTTTTTTTCAATTACTAATACTATTTTTTGTTTGTAAATAGGAGTGAAAAATTGTGAGCTGTTTTTCATGCTCTTTTGGGAGCACAGTCTGTATGCTAGTGATAGAGGCCCACCGCCATCCAACTTCCCCTCAAAGAGCTGTAGCGTAGTGGCACTGTCACCTGCCTCCAGTGGTTGTGGCTCTTTCTGACAAGGGTTCAAGTCCCAGCATGGGTGGCAATTTTTTGGAAAGTCTTAATTTCTCAAGTGCTATGTTTATTTTCATTTACTAATACTATTTTTACTTTGGGAGTGGGAGTGGGAGTGAGAAGGTGAGAGAGTGGTTTTGCACGCTCTTTTGAGAGCATGGCCTGTATGAGGCTGATAGAGTCCACTTCCGTAGTTGTTTTCCAAGAAGAAGCCGTAGCTGAGTGGTACTGTCGCCTACCTCTGGGGGCTTGGGCTTCCCCTCTCAGGCAAGGGTTCAAAGGTGCAACTTGTTTTTATAGTAAGAAGTCATGTTTTTTTTCCTTTACCTAATGCTGTTTTTCATTTGAAAACCAGAGAATTGGTGCCTGGAAATTTCAACTTTTCTCCCTCCTGACCTCCCTCCTCTTTTCCTGAGTGAAATATGGGCTACGCCTTATCTTTATTTCTCAATGTTTTTATTTTCTTCTTAAAATGTGAACTTTTTGGGAGTGGAGGGCAGAAATGAGCACTGGTATGTGAGAAGGGTGTTAAACGGGTAGCAAAATAGGCTGAGTGATGGCGAATTCTCTTTTTGCTCTAAGGTGAGCTCTGAAATGGGGTAGTAGCTGGGTCTGATAAAATGATGGGTACCATCCAGGGCAGGTGAAAGAAAGTACCTTTGTAAGCTGCAATCAGAAGCTAGACTTGTATTTTGCAAGAGGCAGAAAAGGGCAAAGTAGTGTCTTGATTAGACCTGCATTATGCCTGCTGCAGCAGGAGACAGAATGGAGCGAGTGGCTTGGCATTGGCTGGTCTGGCATGTCCTGCGGCTGTAAACACCCCAGTCTCTGTCTCATGCCTTTTGTGAAAGCCCACGAACGCCCAAGTTCTGTATAAAGGACGACTGCAGCTCATTCGGTACCCTGCTAAATGAGGGCAGGTCCTCCATGTCCAGCTCTTTGAGTGGCAAAATCCATAGCCTAAGACAAGTTGGCAGCTTTAGAATTCTCCTGAAGACCATATGTTGGAGGACGTATCAATCCAGCAACCGTCTCAGACCGAAGGAAGCATGGGAGGACATTATTTGCATGGGACAGCCCTCTTTTCAATCCCACTGTTATGCTGCAGTTGCCTTGTAGCATTACTAGAGGGCAGCAGCATGAACAAAAGAGCACAGAGAGGCTTTAAACCTGCTTTCTTACATGCCTCTTGTTCGTGTTGGTCTTTGCTAGGCCTGTGGAGTGGAGCACATATCAATATTTTACCCAAAATAAGTAAAACAAAAACCCACATACACCATCTCAGAGCTTCCAGGCGCAATATGATGCTTGCAGGTGGAAGGATTTGCCATGTTTGGTGCATACATGTGCACAGTTAATGAGGCTCTTCCCACAATATCAGTAACACTCCCTTTGGTAGTATTCTTAGGCCAGAAATGTCAGGCACTCCTTCGGGGTATGAGGCCAAGCACCACTTTGTGAAGCCTGCTCCAATCATTTGCAGGATAGAAAGTAAGTGGAGAACAATTGCAGAGGGAGCCAGGCTGCAGAAAAGATGTTCAGGGTGGTATAGTAAACTCTAGCAGGGACTTTTGATCAAAGCACCGTGGGATGAGGACCCCAGACCTCTGTGCTTCTGCCCTCTTCTCTGACTGCTCGATGCCCCCATCTCAGTTCTTCTCAAGCGTTACTTCCTAATACCCTACCTTTAGTAGTGTACCAACCCATTTTCAAACCTTTGAGCTTCCATAAAACACCCTTCCTGTGTGCCTTCCATTCGTATTCTCTCACTGACTCAGGTGCTTCAGCCACTTTTAAGTCTCGCGTGACCAGTTGAATACACATTGCTAGGAGCTCCTGGCACTTAGCAGTCTGTACAGCTGCTCTCAAAACACCCAGCCTACACTTCTTTAAATCAGATAGGCATGATGTGCCTCGCAATAAGCCCAGGCATTCCCTCTGTGGATCATATACCCAATCGAGAGAGGACAAATCAGTTGTTGGGCAGCACAAACTCCCTGCAGCCGCTGCCAGCTCACAAATTGTTGCCTATTTGCATGCCATGATCATTCTCTATGCCCCGTCCAACTAATTGCCACAGGTGCCCTCCTCCTACCTCATTGGTCTACTTCCTCAACTCCCCACCCCACTCCTCCCTTCGCGTTACTAAATTGTAGTGCTCCCAGTTGCCATAGTGGGCCACTCCGCATGCAGTTCACAGACCTTTCTCTGTCTCTGTGAGTAGCCCATCTGCGCACAGGTGGCCGCGCACCCGAGTGTTAGAAATCACTCCCATGCACCCAATCCTTCTACACTCCTTAAGAACTTTTCCAATACTGTCATTTGCAGGGCTCCTTTTTGACTGTCCCTCTGGGGGAGGGCAGTAATCAAAACATGGGGGGCACACTTCACAGCATGCCCCCTTCTTTCAGTGCCTGTTACCTGTTTTCAATACAACCAACCCGAGACCCTATAACAAGCCCGTGGTAGTAGCAATAAACTCTTGGGGAGCCCCCCCCCCCAAGAGAAATACACCACATCCTTCTTCTTGTCCTTTTCAATACCAAGGCCGCAGTAAGCCTGTGTGATGACCCCTTGTGGTAGGTAATGGAAACTGTCACAAGCAAGTTTCTCATATCTTCCCGGTTGCTCCTAACCTTTAGGGGTACCCCCCAGCCCCATGGAGGAAGGGGAGCAGTAAACAGAGTCTACTGCCCCCCTCCCTAAAAAGGCAGCACATGCCCCGCTGCCCCTCCTCAACACTTTCTCAGTGCCCCAGGCTCCTCTTGACCCTTTCTCTGAAATCCAGGCACTGCCTTTCCTGAGTGACACCAGCCTCCCTTTCTCTCCCTCTCTGGCCCCTCGTCTTCACTCTTCCCTACCTCGTCACTCCTCCCCCTCTCTCAGCCCACACTCACCCCCACCCTTTTCTCTCCGCCCCCTTACCTCCCTCTCCACTACCTCGTCACTCCTCCCCCTCTCACCCTTCTCTCTCCGCCTCCTTACCTCACTCTCCATTTCTGCCCCCTCGTCTTCACTCCTCCCCCTCTCTCAGCCCACACTCACCCCCACCCTTCTCTCTCCGCCCCCTTACCTCACTCTCCACTACCTCGTCACTCCTCCCCCTCTCTCAGCCCACACTCACCCCCACCCTTCTCTCTCCGCCTCCTTACCTCACTCTCCACCTCCTCGTCTTCACTCTTTCCTACCTCGTCACTCCTCCCCCTCATCCCCACCCTTCTCTCTCCGCCCCTTACCTCACTCTCCACCTCTGCCCCCTCATCTTCACTACCTCTTCACTCCTCCCCTCTCTCAGCCCACACTCACCCCCACCCTTCTCTCTCCGCCCCCTTACCTCACTCTCCACTACCTCGTCACTCCTCCCCCTCTCTCAGCCCCCACTCACCCTGCCTCCTTACCTCACTCTCCACCTCATCTTCACTACCTCTTCACTCCTCCCCCTCTCTCAGCCCACACTCACCCCCACCCTTCTCTCTCCGCCCCCTTACCTCACTCTCCACTACCTCGTCACTCCTCCCCCAGCCCACACTCACCCTTCTCTCTCCGCCTCCTTACCTCACTCTCCAGCTCTGCCCCCTCGTCTTCACTCTTCCCTTTCTCTACCTCGTCACTCCTCCACCTCTCTCAGCCCACATCCCACCCTTCTCTCTCCGCCCCCTTACCTCACTCTCCACCTCCTCGTCTTCACTCTTTCCTACCTCGTCACTCCTCCCCCTCCTTCTCTCTCCTCCCCCCACTCTCCACCTCTGCCCCCTCACTCTCCACTACCTCGTCACTCCTCCCCCTCTCACCCTTCTCTCTCCGCCCCCTTACCTCACTCTCCACTACCTCGTCACTCCTCCCCCTCTCTCAGCCCACACTCACCCCCACCCTTACCTCACTCTCCACCTCCTCTTCACTCTTTCCTACCTCGTCACTCCTCCCCACCCTTCTCTCTCCGCCCCTTACCTCACTCTCCACCTCTGCCCCCTCATCTTCACTACCTCTTCACTCCTCCCCCTCTCTCAGCCCACACTCACCCCCCCCCCCTTCTCTCTCCGCATCCTTACCTCCCTCTCCACCTTTGGCCCCTTCTCTCAAGTCACTCTTCCCATTCTCTCACTCTGCCAGCACCCAGACTCACTTCATGCACGCACCTCTCTGCACTTCACCATTGACACCCAAGTACGCACTTCACACACACACAGAGACAGAGGTACAGACACTTTACTTACCAATTTGCCAGGCAGACACGACTTACCTCTGCTTTTCTGCCATCAGTCTCTTGGTGCCAATTCCGGGAATCGAACCCTGGTCGTCTGGTTGGAAGGCAGGAACTTACCCACTGGACCACAGGGGCTTCCATGTCTAGAGCCTTACAATTGGTCCGTATATCATGGCAATCCATGAAATGTAGAATGTATTACACAGTCCATGGCAGCAGAGCCTGAGTGAAGGTGATAGGTTCCCCGGCAGGGTAGGTATAAGGGAGGGAGAAATAGCTCATGGGTAGTGTCGCCTGCCTCTGATGAAAGGAGCCCTCCACTGCCAAGGGTTCAAATCCCGCCAGTGATGCATTTTTTTTTTTTTAAGTGTGAATGTAGCAAGCAGTATGTTTTTTTTCAATTACTAATACTATTTTTTGTTTGTAAATAGGAGTGAAAAATTGTGAGCTGTTTTTCATGCTCTTTTGGGAGCACAGTCTGTATGCTAGTGATAGAGGCCCACCGCCATCCAACTTCCCCTCAAAGAGCTGTAGCGTAGTGGCACTGTCACCTGCCTCCAGTGGTTGTGGCTCTTTCTGACAAGGGTTCAAGTCCCAGCATGGGTGGCAATTTTTTGGAAAGTCTTAATTTCTCAAGTGCTATGTTTATTTTCATTTACTAATACTATTTTTACTTTGGGAGTGGGAGTGGGAGTGAGAAGGTGAGAGAGTGGTTTTGCACGCTCTTTTGAGAGCATGGCCTGTATGAGGCTGATAGAGTCCACTTCCGTAGTTGTTTTCCAAGAAGAAGCCGTAGCTGAGTGGTACTGTCGCCTACCTCTGGGGGCTTGGGCTTCCCCTCTCAGGCAAGGGTTCAAAGGTGCAACTTGTTTTTATAGTAAGAAGTCATGTTTTTTTTCCTTTACCTAATGCTGTTTTTCATTTGAAAACCAGAGAATTGGTGCCTGGAAATTTCAACTTTTCTCCCTCCTGACCTCCCTCCTCTTTTCCTGAGTGAAATATGGGCTACGCCTTATCTTTATTTCTCAATGTTTTTATTTTCTTCTTAAAATGTGAACTTTTTGGGAGTGGAGGGCAGAAATGAGCACTGGTATGTGAGAAGGGTGTTAAACGGGTAGCAAAATAGGCTGAGTGATGGCGAATTCTCTTTTTGCTCTAAGGTGAGCTCTGAAATGGGGTAGTAGCTGGGTCTGATAAAATGATGGGTACCATCCAGGGCAGGTGAAAGAAAGTACCTTTGTAAGCTGCAATCAGAAGCTAGACTTGTATTTTGCAAGAGGCAGAAAAGGGCAAAGTAGTGTCTTGATTAGACCTGCATTATGCCTGCTGCAGCAGGAGACAGAATGGAGCGAGTGGCTTGGCATTGGCTGGTCTGGCATGTCCTGCGGCTGTAAACACCCCAGTCTCTGTCTCATGCCTTTTGTGAAAGCCCACGAACGCCCAAGTTCTGTATAAAGGACGACTGCAGCTCATTCAGTACCCTGCTAAATGAGGGCAGGTCCTCCATGTCCAGCTCTTTGAGTGGCAAAATCCATAGCCTAAGACAACTTGGCAGCTTTAGAATTCTCCTGAAGACCATATGTTGGAGGACGTATCAATCCAGCAACCGTCTCAGACCGAAGGAAGCATGGGAGGACATTATTTGCATGGGACAGCCCTCTTTTCAATCCCACTGTTATGCTGCAGTTGCCTTGTAGCATTACTAGAGGGCAGCAGCATGAACAAAAGAGCACAGAGAGGCTTTAAACCTGCTTTCTTACATGCCTCTTGTTCGTGTTGGTCTTTGCTAGGCCTGTGGAGTGGAGCACATATCAATATTTTACCCAAAATAAGTAAAACAAAAACCCACATACACCATCTCAGAGCTTCCAGGCGCAATATGATGCTTGCAGGTGGAAGGATTTGCCATGTTTGGTGCATACATGTGCACAGTTAATGAGGCTCTTCCCACAATATCAGTAACACTCCCTTTGGTAGTATTCTTAGGCCAGAAATGTCAGGCACTCCTTCGGGGTATGAGGCCAAGCACCACTTTGTGAAGCCTGCTCCAATCATTTGCAGGATAGAAAGTAAGTGGAGAACAATTGCAGAGGGAGCCAGGCTGCAGAAAAGATGTTCAGGGTGGTATAGTAAACTCTAGCAGGGACTTTTGATCAAAGCACCGTGGGATGAGGACCCCAGACCTCTGTGCTTCTGCCCTCTTCTCTGACTGCTCGATGCCCCCATCTCAGTTCTTCTCAAGCGTTACTTCCTAATACCCTACCTTTAGTAGTGTACCAACCCATTTTCAAACCTTTGAGCTTCCATAAAACACCCTTCCTGTGTGCCTTCCATTCGTATTCTCTCACTGACTCAGGTGCTTCAGCCACTTTTAAGTCTCGCGTGACCAGTTGAATACACATTGCTAGGAGCTCCTGGCACTTAGCAGTCTGTACAGCTGCTCTCAAAACACCCAGCCTACACTTCTTTAAATCAGATAGGCATGATGTGCCTCGCAATAAGCCCAGGCATTCCCTCTGTGGATCATATACCCAATCGAGAGAGGACAAATCAGTTGTTGGGCAGCACAAACTCCCTGCAGCCGCTGCCAGCTCACAAATTGTTGCCTATTTGCATGCCATGATCATTCTCTATGCCCCGTCCAACTAATTGCCACAGGTGCCCTCCTCCTACCTCATTGGTCTACTTCCTCAACTCCCCACCCCACTCCTCCCTTCGCGTTACTAAATTGTAGTGCTCCCAGTTGCCATAGTGGGCCACTCCGCATGCAGTTCACAGACCTTTCTCTGTCTCTGTGAGTAGCCCATCTGCGCACAGGTGGCCGCGCACCCGAGTGTTAGAAATCACTCCCATGCACCCAATCCTTCTACACTCCTTAAGAACTTTTCCAATACTGTCATTTGCAGGGCTCCTTTTTGACTGTCCCTCTGGGGGAGGGCAGTAATCAAAACATGGGGGGCACACTTCACAGCATGCCCCCTTCTTTCAGTGCCTGTTACCTGTTTTCAATACAACCAACCCGAGACCCTATAACAAGCCCGTGGTAGTAGCAATAAACTCTTGGGGAGCCCCCCCCCCCAAGAGAAATACACCACATCCTTCTTCTTGTCCTTTTCAATACCAAGGCCGCAGTAAGCCTGTGTGATGACCCCTTGTGGTAGGTAATGGAAACTGTCACAAGCAAGTTTCTCATATCTTCCCGGTTGCTCCTAACCTTTAGGGGTACCCCCCAGCCCCATGGAGGAAGGGGAGCAGTAAACAGAGTCTACTGCCCCCCTCCCTAAAAAGGCAGCACATGCCCCGCTGCCCCTCCTCAACACTTTCTCAGTGCCCCAGGCTCCTCTTGACCCTTTCTCTGAAATCCAGGCACTGCCTTTCCTGAGTGACACCAGCCTCCCTTTCTCTCCCTCTCTGGCCCCTCGTCTTCACTCTTCCCTACCTCGTCACTCCTCCCCCTCTCTCAGCCCACACTCACCCCCACCCTTTTCTCTCCGCCCCCTTACCTCCCTCTCCACTACCTCGTCACTCCTCCCCCTCTCACCCTTCTCTCTCCGCCTCCTTACCTCACTCTCCATTTCTGCCCCCTCGTCTTCACTCCTCCCCCTCTCTCAGCCCACACTCACCCCCACCCTTCTCTCTCCGCCCCCTTACCTCACTCTCCACTACCTCGTCACTCCTCCCCCTCTCTCAGCCCACACTCACCCCCACCCTTCTCTCTCCGCCTCCTTACCTCACTCTCCACCTCCTCGTCTTCACTCTTTCCTACCTCGTCACTCCTCCCCCTCATCCCCACCCTTCTCTCTCCGCCCCTTACCTCACTCTCCACCTCTGCCCCCTCATCTTCACTACCTCTTCACTCCTCCCCTCTCTCAGCCCACACTCACCCCCACCCTTCTCTCTCCGCCCCCTTACCTCACTCTCCACTACCTCGTCACTCCTCCCCCTCTCTCAGCCCCCACTCACCCTTCTCTCTCCGCCTCCTTACCTCACTCTCCACCTCATCTTCACTACCTCTTCACTCCTCCCCCTCTCTCAGCCCACACTCACCCCCACCCTTCTCTCTCCGCCCCCTTACCTCACTCTCCACTACCTCGTCACTCCTCCCCCTCTCTCAGCCCACACTCACCCCCACCCTTCTCTCTCCGCCTCCTTACCTCACTCTCCACCTCCTCGTCTTCACTCTTTCCTACCTCGTCACTCCTCCCCCTCATCCCCACCCTTCTCTCTCCGCCCCTTACCTCACTCTCCACCTCTGCCCCCTCATCTTCACTACCTCTTCACTCCTCCCCTCTCTCAGCCCACACTCACCCCCACCCTTCTCTCTCCGCCCCCTTACCTCACTCTCCACTACCTCGTCACTCCTCCCCCTCTCTCAGCCCCCACTCACCCTGCCTCCTTACCTCACTCTCCACCTCATCTTCACTACCTCTTCACTCCTCCCCCTCTCTCAGCCCACACTCACCCCCACCCTTCTCTCTCCGCCCCCTTACCTCACTCTCCACTACCTCGTCACTCCTCCCCCAGCCCACACTCACCCTTCTCTCTCCGCCTCCTTACCTCACTCTCCAGCTCTGCCCCCTCGTCTTCACTCTTCCCTTTCTCTACCTCGTCACTCCTCCACCTCTCTCAGCCCACATCCCACCCTTCTCTCTCCGCCCCCTTACCTCACTCTCCACCTCCTCGTCTTCACTCTTTCCTACCTCGTCACTCCTCCCCCTCCTTCTCTCTCCTCCCCCCACTCTCCACCTCTGCCCCCTCACTCTCCACTACCTCGTCACTCCTCCCCCTCTCACCCTTCTCTCTCCGCCCCCTTACCTCACTCTCCACTACCTCGTCACTCCTCCCCCTCTCTCAGCCCACACTCACCCCCACCCTTACCTCACTCTCCACCTCCTCTTCACTCTTTCCTACCTCGTCACTCCTCCCCACCCTTCTCTCTCCGCCCCTTACCTCACTCTCCACCTCTGCCCCCTCATCTTCACTACCTCTTCACTCCTCCCCCTCTCTCAGCCCACACTCACCCCCCCCCCCTTCTCTCTCCGCATCCTTACCTCCCTCTCCACCTTTGGCCCCTTCTCTCAAGTCACTCTTCCCATTCTCTCACTCTGCCAGCACCCAGACTCACTTCATGCACGCACCTCTCTGCACTTCACCATTGACACCCAAGTACGCACTTCACACACACACAGAGACAGAGGTACAGACACTTTACTTACCAATTTGCCAGGCAGACACGACTTACCTCTGCTTTTCTGCCATCAGTCTCTTGGTGCCAATTCCGGGAATCGAACCCTGGTCGTCTGGTTGGAAGGCAGGAACTTACCCACTGGACCACAGGGGCTTCCATGTCTAGAGCCTTACAATTGGTCCGTATATCATGGCAATCCATGAAATGTAGAATGTATTACACAGTCCATGGCAGCAGAGCCTGAGTGAAGGTGATAGGTTCCCCGGCAGGGTAGGTATAAGGGAGGGAGAAATAGCTCATGGGTAGTGTCGCCTGCCTCTGATGAAAGGAGCCCTCCACTGCCAAGGGTTCAAATCCCGCCAGTGATGCATTTTTTTTTTTTTAAGTGTGAATGTAGCAAGCAGTATGTTTTTTTTCAATTACTAATACTATTTTTTGTTTGTAAATAGGAGTGAAAAATTGTGAGCTGTTTTTCATGCTCTTTTGGGAGCACAGTCTGTATGCTAGTGATAGAGGCCCACCGCCATCCAACTTCCCCTCAAAGAGCTGTAGCGTAGTGGCACTGTCACCTGCCTCCAGTGGTTGTGGCTCTTTCTGACAAGGGTTCAAGTCCCAGCATGGGTGGCAATTTTTTGGAAAGTCTTAATTTCTCAAGTGCTATGTTTATTTTCATTTACTAATACTATTTTTACTTTGGGAGTGGGAGTGGGAGTGAGAAGGTGAGAGAGTGGTTTTGCACGCTCTTTTGAGAGCATGGCCTGTATGAGGCTGATAGAGTCCACTTCCGTAGTTGTTTTCCAAGAAGAAGCCGTAGCTGAGTGGTACTGTCGCCTACCTCTGGGGGCTTGGGCTTCCCCTCTCAGGCAAGGGTTCAAAGGTGCAACTTGTTTTTATAGTAAGAAGTCATGTTTTTTTTCCTTTACCTAATGCTGTTTTTCATTTGAAAACCAGAGAATTGGTGCCTGGAAATTTCAACTTTTCTCCCTCCTGACCTCCCTCCTCTTTTCCTGAGTGAAATATGGGCTACGCCTTATCTTTATTTCTCAATGTTTTTATTTTCTTCTTAAAATGTGAACTTTTTGGGAGTGGAGGGCAGAAATGAGCACTGGTATGTGAGAAGGGTGTTAAACGGGTAGCAAAATAGGCTGAGTGATGGCGAATTCTCTTTTTGCTCTAAGGTGAGCTCTGAAATGGGGTAGTAGCTGGGTCTGATAAAATGATGGGTACCATCCAGGGCAGGTGAAAGAAAGTACCTTTGTAAGCTGCAATCAGAAGCTAGACTTGTATTTTGCAAGAGGCAGAAAAGGGCAAAGTAGTGTCTTGATTAGACCTGCATTATGCCTGCTGCAGCAGGAGACAGAATGGAGCGAGTGGCTTGGCATTGGCTGGTCTGGCATGTCCTGCGGCTGTAAACACCCCAGTCTCTGTCTCATGCCTTTTGTGAAAGCCCACGAACGCCCAAGTTCTGTATAAAGGACGACTGCAGCTCATTCGGTACCCTGCTAAATGAGGGCAGGTCCTCCATGTCCAGCTCTTTGAGTGGCAAAATCCATAGCCTAAGACAAGTTGGCAGCTTTAGAATTCTCCTGAAGACCATATGTTGGAGGACGTATCAATCCAGCAACCGTCTCAGACCGAAGGAAGCATGGGAGGACATTATTTGCATGGGACAGCCCTCTTTTCAATCCCACTGTTATGCTGCAGTTGCCTTGTAGCATTACTAGAGGGCAGCAGCATGAACAAAAGAGCACAGAGAGGCTTTAAACCTGCTTTCTTACATGCCTCTTGTTCGTGTTGGTCTTTGCTAGGCCTGTGGAGTGGAGCACATATCAATATTTTACCCAAAATAAGTAAAACAAAAACCCACATACACCATCTCAGAGCTTCCAGGCGCAATATGATGCTTGCAGGTGGAAGGATTTGCCATGTTTGGTGCATACATGTGCACAGTTAATGAGGCTCTTCCCACAATATCAGTAACACTCCCTTTGGTAGTATTCTTAGGCCAGAAATGTCAGGCACTCCTTCGGGGTATGAGGCCAAGCACCACTTTGTGAAGCCTGCTCCAATCATTTGCAGGATAGAAAGTAAGTGGAGAACAATTGCAGAGGGAGCCAGGCTGCAGAAAAGATGTTCAGGGTGGTATAGTAAACTCTAGCAGGGACTTTTGATCAAAGCACCGTGGGATGAGGACCCCAGACCTCTGTGCTTCTGCCCTCTTCTCTGACTGCTCGATGCCCCCATCTCAGTTCTTCTCAAGCGTTACTTCCTAATACCCTACCTTTAGTAGTGTACCAACCCATTTTCAAACCTTTGAGCTTCCATAAAACACCCTTCCTGTGTGCCTTCCATTCGTATTCTCTCACTGACTCAGGTGCTTCAGCCACTTTTAAGTCTCGCGTGACCAGTTGAATACACATTGCTAGGAGCTCCTGGCACTTAGCAGTCTGTACAGCTGCTCTCAAAACACCCAGCCTACACTTCTTTAAATCAGATAGGCATGATGTGCCTCGCAATAAGCCCAGGCATTCCCTCTGTGGATCATATACCCAATCGAGAGAGGACAAATCAGTTGTTGGGCAGCACAAACTCCCTGCAGCCGCTGCCAGCTCACAAATTGTTGCCTATTTGCATGCCATGATCATTCTCTATGCCCCGTCCAACTAATTGCCACAGGTGCCCTCCTCCTACCTCATTGGTCTACTTCCTCAACTCCCCACCCCACTCCTCCCTTCGCGTTACTAAATTGTAGTGCTCCCAGTTGCCATAGTGGGCCACTCCGCATGCAGTTCACAGACCTTTCTCTGTCTCTGTGAGTAGCCCATCTGCGCACAGGTGGCCGCGCACCCGAGTGTTAGAAATCACTCCCATGCACCCAATCCTTCTACACTCCTTAAGAACTTTTCCAATACTGTCATTTGCAGGGCTCCTTTTTGACTGTCCCTCTGGGGGAGGGCAGTAATCAAAACATGGGGGGCACACTTCACAGCATGCCCCCTTCTTTCAGTGCCTGTTACCTGTTTTCAATACAACCAACCCGAGACCCTATAACAAGCCCGTGGTAGTAGCAATAAACTCTTGGGGAGCCCCCCCCCCCAAGAGAAATACACCACATCCTTCTTCTTGTCCTTTTCAATACCAAGGCCGCAGTAAGCCTGTGTGATGACCCCTTGTGGTAGGTAATGGAAACTGTCACAAGCAAGTTTCTCATATCTTCCCGGTTGCTCCTAACCTTTAGGGGTACCCCCCAGCCCCATGGAGGAAGGGGAGCAGTAAACAGAGTCTACTGCCCCCCTCCCTAAAAAGGCAGCACATGCCCCGCTGCCCCTCCTCAACACTTTCTCAGTGCCCCAGGCTCCTCTTGACCCTTTCTCTGAAATCCAGGCACTGCCTTTCCTGAGTGACACCAGCCTCCCTTTCTCTCCCTCTCTGGCCCCTCGTCTTCACTCTTCCCTACCTCGTCACTCCTCCCCCTCTCTCAGCCCACACTCACCCCCACCCTTTTCTCTCCGCCCCCTTACCTCCCTCTCCACTACCTCGTCACTCCTCCCCCTCTCACCCTTCTCTCTCCGCCTCCTTACCTCACTCTCCATTTCTGCCCCCTCGTCTTCACTCCTCCCCCTCTCTCAGCCCACACTCACCCCCACCCTTCTCTCTCCGCCCCCTTACCTCACTCTCCACCTCCTCGTCTTCACTCTTTCCTACCTCGTCACTCCTCCCCCTCATCCCCACCCTTCTCTCTCCGCCCCTTACCTCACTCTCCACCTCTGCCCCCTCATCTTCACTACCTCTTCACTCCTCCCCTCTCTCAGCCCACACTCACCCCCACCCTTCTCTCTCCGCCCCCTTACCTCACTCTCCACTACCTCGTCACTCCTCCCCCTCTCTCAGCCCCCACTCACCCTTCTCTCTCCGCCTCCTTACCTCACTCTCCACCTCATCTTCACTACCTCTTCACTCCTCCCCCTCTCTCAGCCCACACTCACCCCCACCCTTCTCTCTCCGCCCCCTTACCTCACTCTCCACTACCTCGTCACTCCTCCCCCAGCCCACACTCACCCTTCTCTCTCCGCCTCCTTACCTCACTCTCCAGCTCTGCCCCCTCGTCTTCACTCTTCCCTTTCTCTACCTCGTCACTCCTCCACCTCTCTCAGCCCACATCCCACCCTTCTCTCTCCGCCCCCTTACCTCACTCTCCACCTCCTCGTCTTCACTCTTTCCTACCTCGTCACTCCTCCCCCTCCTTCTCTCTCCTCCCCCCACTCTCCACCTCTGCCCCCTCACTCTCCACTACCTCGTCACTCCTCCCCCTCTCACCCTTCTCTCTCCGCCCCCTTACCTCACTCTCCACTACCTCGTCACTCCTCCCCCTCTCTCAGCCCACACTCACCCCCACCCTTACCTCACTCTCCACCTCCTCGTCTTCACTCTTTCCTACCTCGTCACTCCTCCCCACCCTTCTCTCTCCGCCCCTTACCTCACTCTCCACCTCTGCCCCCTCATCTTCACTACCTCTTCACTCCTCCCCCTCTCTCAGCCCACACTCACCCCCCCCCCTTCTCTCTCCGCATCCTTACCTCCCTCTCCACCTTTGGCCCCTTCTCTCAAGTCACTCTTCCCATTCTCTCACTCTGCCAGCACCCAGACTCACTTCATGCACGCACCTCTCTGCACTTCACCATTGACACCCAAGTACGCACTTCACACACACACAGAGACAGAGGTACAGACACTTTACTTACCAATTTGCCAGGCAGACACGACTTACCTCTGCTTTTCTGCCATCAGTCTCTTGGTGCCAATTCCGGGAATCGAACCCTGGTCGTCTGGTTGGAAGGCAGGAACTTACCCACTGGACCACAGGGGCTTCCATGTCTAGAGCCTTACAATTGGTCCGTATATCATGGCAATCCATGAAATGTAGAATGTATTACACAGTCCATGGCAGCAGAGCCTGAGTGAAGGTGATAGGTTCCCCGGCAGGGTAGGTATAAGGGAGGGAGAAATAGCTCATGGGTAGTGTCGCCTGCCTCTGATGAAAGGAGCCCTCCACTGCCAAGGGTTCAAATCCCGCCAGTGATGCATTTTTTTTTTTTTAAGTGTGAATGTAGCAAGCAGTATGTTTTTTTTCAATTACTAATACTATTTTTTGTTTGTAAATAGGAGTGAAAAATTGTGAGCTGTTTTTCATGCTCTTTTGGGAGCACAGTCTGTATGCTAGTGATAGAGGCCCACCGCCATCCAACTTCCCCTCAAAGAGCTGTAGCGTAGTGGCACTGTCACCTGCCTCCAGTGGTTGTGGCTCTTTCTGACAAGGGTTCAAGTCCCAGCATGGGTGGCAATTTTTTGGAAAGTCTTAATTTCTCAAGTGCTATGTTTATTTTCATTTACTAATACTATTTTTACTTTGGGAGTGGGAGTGGGAGTGAGAAGGTGAGAGAGTGGTTTTGCACGCTCTTTTGAGAGCATGGCCTGTATGAGGCTGATAGAGTCCACTTCCGTAGCTGTTTTCCAAGAAGAAGCCGTAGCTGAGTGGTACTGTCGCCTACCTCTGGGGGCTTGGGCTTCCCCTCTCAGGCAAGGGTTCAAAGGTGCAACTTGTTTTTATAGTAAGAAGTCATGTTTTTTTTCCTTTACCTAATGCTGTTTTTCATTTGAAAACCAGAGAATTGGTGCCTGGAAATTTCAACTTTTCTCCCTCCTGACCTCCCTCCTCTTTTCCTGAGTGAAATATGGGCTACGCCTTATCTTTATTTCTCAATGTTTTTATTTTCTTCTTAAAATGTGAACTTTTTGGGAGTGGAGGGCAGAAATGAGCACTGGTATGTGAGAAGGGTGTTAAACGGGTAGCAAAATAGGCTGAGTGATGGCGAATTCTCTTTTTGCTCTAAGGTGAGCTCTGAAATGGGGTAGTAGCTGGGTCTGATAAAATGATGGGTACCATCCAGGGCAGGTGAAAGAAAGTACCTTTGTAAGCTGCAATCAGAAGCTAGACTTGTATTTTGCAAGAGGCAGAAAAGGGCAAAGTAGTGTCTTGATTAGACCTGCATTATGCCTGCTGCAGCAGGAGACAGAATGGAGCGAGTGGCTTGGCATTGGCTGGTCTGGCATGTCCTGCGGCTGTAAACACCCCAGTCTCTGTCTCATGCCTTTTGTGAAAGCCCACGAACGCCCAAGTTCTGTATAAAGGACGACTGCAGCTCATTCGGTACCCTGCTAAATGAGGGCAGGTCCTCCATGTCCAGCTCTTTGAGTGGCAAAATCCATAGCCTAAGACAAGTTGGCAGCTTTAGAATTCTCCTGAAGACCATATGTTGGAGGACGTATCAATCCAGCAACCGTCTCAGACCGAAGGAAGCATGGGAGGACATTATTTGCATGGGACAGCCCTCTTTTCAATCCCACTGTTATGCTGCAGTTGCCTTGTAGCATTACTAGAGGGCAGCAGCATGAACAAAAGAGCACAGAGAGGCTTTAAACCTGCTTTCTTACATGCCTCTTGTTCGTGTTGGTCTTTGCTAGGCCTGTGGAGTGGAGCACATATCAATATTTTACCCAAAATAAGTAAAACAAAAACCCACATACACCATCTCAGAGCTTCCAGGCGCAATATGATGCTTGCAGGTGGAAGGATTTGCCATGTTTGGTGCATACATGTGCACAGTTAATGAGGCTCTTCCCACAATATCAGTAACACTCCCTTTGGTAGTATTCTTAGGCCAGAAATGTCAGGCACTCCTTCGGGGTATGAGGCCAAGCACCACTTTGTGAAGCCTGCTCCAATCATTTGCAGGATAGAAAGTAAGTGGAGAACAATTGCAGAGGGAGCCAGGCTGCAGAAAAGATGTTCAGGGTGGTATAGTAAACTCTAGCAGGGACTTTTGATCAAAGCACCGTGGGATGAGGACCCCAGACCTCTGTGCTTCTGCCCTCTTCTCTGACTGCTCGATGCCCCCATCTCAGTTCTTCTCAAGCGTTACTTCCTAATACCCTACCTTTAGTAGTGTACCAACCCATTTTCAAACCTTTGAGCTTCCATAAAACACCCTTCCTGTGTGCCTTCCATTCGTATTCTCTCACTGACTCAGGTGCTTCAGCCACTTTTAAGTCTCGCGTGACCAGTTGAATACACATTGCTAGGAGCTCCTGGCACTTAGCAGTCTGTACAGCTGCTCTCAAAACACCCAGCCTACACTTCTTTAAATCAGATAGGCATGATGTGCCTCGCAATAAGCCCAGGCATTCCCTCTGTGGATCATATACCCAATCGAGAGAGGACAAATCAGTTGTTGGGCAGCACAAACTCCCTGCAGCCGCTGCCAGCTCACAAATTGTTGCCTATTTGCATGCCATGATCATTCTCTATGCCCCGTCCAACTAATTGCCACAGGTGCCCTCCTCCTACCTCATTGGTCTACTTCCTCAACTCCCCACCCCACTCCTCCCTTCGCGTTACTAAATTGTAGTGCTCCCAGTTGCCATAGTGGGCCACTCCGCATGCAGTTCACAGACCTTTCTCTGTCTCTGTGAGTAGCCCATCTGCGCACAGGTGGCCGCGCACCCGAGTGTTAGAAATCACTCCCATGCACCCAATCCTTCTACACTCCTTAAGAACTTTTCCAATACTGTCATTTGCAGGGCTCCTTTTTGACTGTCCCTCTGGGGGAGGGCAGTAATCAAAACATGGGGGGCACACTTCACAGCATGCCCCCTTCTTTCAGTGCCTGTTACCTGTTTTCAATACAACCAACCCGAGACCCTATAACAAGCCCGTGGTAGTAGCAATAAACTCTTGGGGAGCCCCCCCCCCCAAGAGAAATACACCACATCCTTCTTCTTGTCCTTTTCAATACCAAGGCCGCAGTAAGCCTGTGTGATGACCCCTTGTGGTAGGTAATGGAAACTGTCACAAGCAAGTTTCTCATATCTTCCCGGTTGCTCCTAACCTTTAGGGGTACCCCCCAGCCCCATGGAGGAAGGGGAGCAGTAAACAGAGTCTACTGCCCCCCTCCCTAAAAAGGCAGCACATGCCCCGCTGCCCCTCCTCAACACTTTCTCAGTGCCCCAGGCTCCTCTTGACCCTTTCTCTGAAATCCAGGCACTGCCTTTCCTGAGTGACACCAGCCTCCCTTTCTCTCCCTCTCTGGCCCCTCGTCTTCACTCTTCCCTACCTCGTCACTCCTCCCCCTCTCTCAGCCCACACTCACCCCCACCCTTTTCTCTCCGCCCCCTTACCTCCCTCTCCACTACCTCGTCACTCCTCCCCCTCTCACCCTTCTCTCTCCGCCTCCTTACCTCACTCTCCATTTCTGCCCCCTCGTCTTCACTCCTCCCCCTCTCTCAGCCCACACTCA
Source organism: Pleurodeles waltl (assembly GCF_031143425.1). NCBI lineage: Eukaryota > Metazoa > Chordata > Amphibia > Caudata > Salamandridae > Pleurodeles > Pleurodeles waltl. Next base: position 204,759 of record NW_027149902.1, read on the forward strand.
CCCCCACCCTTCTCTCTCCGCCCCCTTACCTCACTCTCCACCTCCTCGTCTTCACTCTTTCCTACCTCGTCACTCCTCCCCCTCATCCCCACCCTTCTCTCTCCGCCCCTTACCTCACTCTCCACCTCTGCCCCCTCATCTTCACTACCTCTTCACTCCTCCCCTCTCTCAGCCCACACTCACCCCCACCCTTCTCTCTCCGCCCCCTTACCTCACTCTCCACTACCTCGTCACTCCTCCCCCTCTCTCAGCCCCCACTCACCCTTCTCTCTCCGCCTCCTTACCTCACTCTCCACCTCATCTTCACTACCTCTTCACTCCTCCCCCTCTCTCAGCCCACACTCACCCCCACCCTTCTCTCTCCGCCCCCTTACCTCACTCTCCACTACCTCGTCACTCCTCCCCCAGCCCACACTCACCCTTCTCTCTCCGCCTCCTTACCTCACTCTCCAGCTCTGCCCCCTCGTCTTCACTCTTCCCTTTCTCTACCTCGTCACTCCTCCACCTCTCTCAGCCCACATCCCACCCTTCTCTCTCCGCCCCCTTACCTCACTCTCCACCTCCTCGTCTTCACTCTTTCCTACCTCGTCACTCCTCCCCCTCCTTCTCTCTCCTCCCCCCACTCTCCACCTCTGCCCCCTCACTCTCCACTACCTCGTCACTCCTCCCCCTCTCACCCTTCTCTCTCCGCCCCCTTACCTCACTCTCCACTACCTCGTCACTCCTCCCCCTCTCTCAGCCCACACTCACCCCCACCCTTACCTCACTCTCCACCTCCTCGTCTTCACTCTTTCCTACCTCGTCACTCCTCCCCACCCTTCTCTCTCCGCCCCTTACCTCACTCTCCACCTCTGCCCCCTCATCTTCACTACCTCTTCACTCCTCCCCCTCTCTCAGCCCACACTCACCCCCCCCCCTTCTCTCTCCGCATCCTTACCTCCCTCTCCACCTTTGGCCCCTTCTCTCAAGTCACTCTTCCCATTCTCTCACTCTGCCAGCACCCAGACTCACTTCATGCACGCACCTCTCTGCACTTCACCATTGACACCCAAGTACGCACTTCACACACACACAGAGACAGAGGTACAGACACTTTACTTACCAATTTGCCAGGCAGACACGACTTACCTCTGCTTTTCTGCCATCAGTCTCTTGGTGCCAATTCCGGGAATCGAACCCTGGTCGTCTGGTTGGAAGGCAGGAACTTACCCACTGGACCACAGGGGCTTCCATGTCTAGAGCCTTACAATTGGTCCGTATATCATGGCAATCCATGAAATGTAGAATGTATTACACAGTCCATGGCAGCAGAGCCTGAGTGAAGGTGATAGGTTCCCCGGCAGGGTAGGTATAAGGGAGGGAGAAATAGCTCATGGGTAGTGTCGCCTGCCTCTGATGAAAGGAGCCCTCCACTGCCAAGGGTTCAAATCCCGCCAGTGATGCATTTTTTTTTTTTTAAGTGTGAATGTAGCAAGCAGTATGTTTTTTTTCAATTACTAATACTATTTTTTGTTTGTAAATAGGAGTGAAAAATTGTGAGCTGTTTTTCATGCTCTTTTGGGAGCACAGTCTGTATGCTAGTGATAGAGGCCCACCGCCATCCAACTTCCCCTCAAAGAGCTGTAGCGTAGTGGCACTGTCACCTGCCTCCAGTGGTTGTGGCTCTTTCTGACAAGGGTTCAAGTCCCAGCATGGGTGGCAATTTTTTGGAAAGTCTTAATTTCTCAAGTGCTATGTTTATTTTCATTTACTAATACTATTTTTACTTTGGGAGTGGGAGTGGGAGTGAGAAGGTGAGAGAGTGGTTTTGCACGCTCTTTTGAGAGCATGGCCTGTATGAGGCTGATAGAGTCCACTTCCGTAGCTGTTTTCCAAGAAGAAGCCGTAGCTGAGTGGTACTGTCGCCTACCTCTGGGGGCTTGGGCTTCCCCTCTCAGGCAAGGGTTCAAAGGTGCAACTTGTTTTTATAGTAAGAAGTCATGTTTTTTTTCCTTTACCTAATGCTGTTTTTCATTTGAAAACCAGAGAATTGGTGCCTGGAAATTTCAACTTTTCTCCCTCCTGACCTCCCTCCTCTTTTCCTGAGTGAAATATGGGCTACGCCTTATCTTTATTTCTCAATGTTTTTATTTTCTTCTTAAAATGTGAACTTTTTGGGAGTGGAGGGCAGAAATGAGCACTGGTATGTGAGAAGGGTGTTAAACGGGTAGCAAAATAGGCTGAGTGATGGCGAATTCTCTTTTTGCTCTAAGGTGAGCTCTGAAATGGGGTAGTAGCTGGGTCTGATAAAATGATGGGTACCATCCAGGGCAGGTGAAAGAAAGTACCTTTGTAAGCTGCAATCAGAAGCTAGACTTGTATTTTGCAAGAGGCAGAAAAGGGCAAAGTAGTGTCTTGATTAGACCTGCATTATGCCTGCTGCAGCAGGAGACAGAATGGAGCGAGTGGCTTGGCATTGGCTGGTCTGGCATGTCCTGCGGCTGTAAACACCCCAGTCTCTGTCTCATGCTTTTTGTGAAAGCCCACGAACGCCCAAGTTCTGTATAAAGGACGACTGCAGCTCATTCGGTACCCTGCTAAATGAGGGCAGGTCCTCCATGTCCAGCTCTTTGAGTGGCAAAATCCATAGCCTAAGACAAGTTGGCAGCTTTAGAATTCTCCTGAAGACCATATGTTGGAGGACGTATCAATCCAGCAACCGTCTCAGACCGAAGGAAGCATGGGAGGACATTATTTGCATGGGACAGCCCTCTTTTCAATCCCACTGTTATGCTGCAGTTGCCTTGTAGCATTACTAGAGGGCAGCAGCATGAACAAAAGAGCACAGAGAGGCTTTAAACCTGCTTTCTTACATGCCTCTTGTTCGTGTTGGTCTTTGCTAGGCCTGTGGAGTGGAGCACATATCAACATTTTACCCAAAATAAGTAAAACAAAAACCCACATACACCATCTCAGAGCTTCCAGGCGCAATATGATGCTTGCAGGTGGAAGGATTTGCCATGTTTGGTGCATACATGTGCACAGTTAATGAGGCTCTTCCCACAATATCAGTAACACTCCCTTTGGTAGTATTCTTAGGCCAGAAATGTCAGGCACTCCTTCGGGGTATGAGGCCAAGCACCACTTTGTGAAGCCTGCTCCAATCATTTGCAGGATAGAAAGTAAGTGGAGAACAATTGCAGAGGGAGCCAGGCTGCAGAAAAGATGTTCAGGGTGGTATAGTAAACTCTAGCAGGGACTTTTGATCAAAGCACCGTGGGATGAGGACCCCAGACCTCTGTGCTTCTGCCCTCTTCTCTGACTGCTCGATGCCCCCATCTCAGTTCTTCTCAAGCGTTACTTCCTAATACCCTACCTTTAGTAGTGTACCAACCCATTTTCAAACCTTTGAGCTTCCATAAAACACCCTTCCTGTGTGCCTTCCATTCGTATTCTCTCACTGACTCAGGTGCTTCAGCCACTTTTAAGTCTCGCGTGACCAGTTGAATACACATTGCTAGGAGCTCCTGGCACTTAGCAGTCTGTACAGCTGCTCTCAAAACACCCAGCCTACACTTCTTTAAATCAGATAGGCATGATGTGCCTCGCAATAAGCCCAGGCATTCCCTCTGTGGATCATATACCCAATCGAGAGAGGACAAATCAGTTGTTGGGCAGCACAAACTCCCTGCAGCCGCTGCCAGCTCACAAATTGTTGCCTATTTGCATGCCATGATCATTCTCTATGCCCCGTCCAACTAATTGCCACAGGTGCCCTCCTCCTACCTCATTGGTCTACTTCCTCAACTCCCCACCCCACTCCTCCCTTCGCGTTACTAAATTGTAGTGCTCCCAGTTGCCATAGTGGGCCACTCCGCATGCAGTTCACAGACCTTTCTCTGTCTCTGTGAGTAGCCCATCTGCGCACAGGTGGCCGCGCACCCGAGTGTTAGAAATCACTCCCATGCACCCAATCCTTCTACACTCCTTAAGAACTTTTCCAATACTGTCATTTGCAGGGCTCCTTTTTGACTGTCCCTCTGGGGGAGGGCAGTAATCAAAACATGGGGGGCACACTTCACAGCATGCCCCCTTCTTTCAGTGCCTGTTACCTGTTTTCAATACAACCAACCCGAGACCCTATAACAAGCCCGTGGTAGTAGCAATAAACTCTTGGGGAGCCCCCCCCCCCAAGAGAAATACACCACATCCTTCTTCTTGTCCTTTTCAATACCAAGGCCGCAGTAAGCCTGTGTGATGACCCCTTGTGGTAGGTAATGGAAACTGTCACAAGCAAGTTTCTCATATCTTCCCGGTTGCTCCTAACCTTTAGGGGTACCCCCCAGCCCCATGGAGGAAGGGGAGCAGTAAACAGAGTCTACTGCCCCCCTCCCTAAAAAGGCAGCACATGCCCCGCTGCCCCTCCTCAACACTTTCTCAGTGCCCCAGGCTCCTCTTGACCCTTTCTCTGAAATCCAGGCACTGCCTTTCCTGAGTGACACCAGCCTCCCTTTCTCTCCCTCTCTGGCCCCTCGTCTTCACTCTTCCCTACCTCGTCACTCCTCCCCCTCTCTCAGCCCACACTCACCCCCACCCTTTTCTCTCCGCCCCCTTACCTCCCTCTCCACTACCTCGTCACTCCTCCCCCTCTCACCCTTCTCTCTCCGCCTCCTTACCTCACTCTCCATTTCTGCCCCCTCGTCTTCACTCCTCCCCCTCTCTCAGCCCACACTCACCCCCACCCTTCTCTCTCCGCCCCCTTACCTCACTCTCCACTACCTCGTCACTCCTCCCCCTCTCTCAGCCCACACTCACCCCCACCCTTCTCTCTCCGCCTCCTTACCTCACTCTCCACCTCCTCGTCTTCACTCTTTCCTACCTCGTCACTCCTCCCCCTCATCCCCACCCTTCTCTCTCCGCCCCTTACCTCACTCTCCACCTCTGCCCCCTCATCTTCACTACCTCTTCACTCCTCCCCTCTCTCAGCCCACACTCACCCCCACCCTTCTCTCTCCGCCCCCTTACCTCACTCTCCACTACCTCGTCACTCCTCCCCCTCTCTCAGCCCCCACTCACCCTTCTCTCTCCGCCTCCTTACCTCACTCTCCACCTCATCTTCACTACCTCTTCACTCCTCCCCCTCTCTCAGCCCACACTCACCCCCACCCTTCTCTCTCCGCCCCCTTACCTCACTCTCCACTACCTCGTCACTCCTCCCCCAGCCCACACTCACCCTTCTCTCTCCGCCTCCTTACCTCACTCTCCAGCTCTGCCCCCTCGTCTTCACTCTTCCCTTTCTCTACCTCGTCACTCCTCCACCTCTCTCAGCCCACATCCCACCCTTCTCTCTCCGCCCCCTTACCTCACTCTCCACCTCCTCGTCTTCACTCTTTCCTACCTCGTCACTCCTCCCCCTCCTTCTCTCTCCTCCCCCCACTCTCCACCTCTGCCCCCTCACTCTCCACTACCTTGTCACTCCTCCCCCTCTCACCCTTCTCTCTCCGCCCCCTTACCTCACTCTCCACTACCTCGTCACTCCTCCCCCTCTCTCAGCCCACACTCACCCCCACCCTTCTCTCTCCGCCCCCTTACCTCACTCTCCACTACCTCTTCACTCCTCCCCCTCTCTCAGCCCACACTCACCCCCACCCTTCTCTCTCCGCCCCCTTACCTCACTCTCCACTACCTCGTCACTCCTCCCCCAGCCCACACTCACCCTTCTCTCTCCGCCTCCTTACCTCACTCTCCAGCTCTGCCCCCTCGTCTTCACTCTTCCCTTTCTCTACCTCGTCACTCCTCCACCTCTCTCAGCCCACATCCCACCCTTCTCTCTCCGCCCCCTTACCTCACTCTCCACCTCCTCGTCTTCACTCTTTCCTACCTCGTCACTCCTCCCCACCCTTCTCTCTCCGCCCCTTACCTCACTCTCCACCTCTGCCCCCTCATCTTCACTACCTCTTCACTCCTCCCCCTCTCTCAGCCCACACTCACCCCCCCCCCCCCTTCTCTCTCCGCATCCTTACCTCCCTCTCCACCTTTGGCCCCTTCTCTCAAGTCACTCTTCCCATTCTCTCACTCTGCCAGCACCCAGACTCACTTCATGCACGCACCTCTCTGCACTTCACCATTGACACCCAAGTACGCACTTCACACACACACAGAGACAGAGGTACAGACACTTTACTTACCAATTTGCCAGGCAGACACGACTTACCTCTGCTTTTCTGCCATCAGTCTCTTGGTGCCAATTCCGGGAATCGAACCCTGGTCGTCTGGTTGGAAGGCAGGAACTTACCCACTGGACCACAGGGGCTTCCATGTCTAGAGCCTTACAATTGGTCCGTATATCATGGCAATCCATGAAATGTAGAATGTATTACACAGTCCATGGCAGCAGAGCCTGAGTGAAGGTGATAGGTTCCCCGGCAGGGTAGGTATAAGGGAGGGAGAAATAGCTCATGGGTAGTGTCGCCTGCCTCTGATGAAAGGAGCCCTCCACTGCCAAGGGTTCAAATCCCGCCAGTGATGCATTTTTTTTTTTTTAAGTGTGAATGTAGCAAGCAGTATGTTTTTTTTCAATTACTAATACTATTTTTTGTTTGTAAATAGGAGTGAAAAATTGTGAGCTGTTTTTCATGCTCTTTTGGGAGCACAGTCTGTATGCTAGTGATAGAGGCCCACCGCCATCCAACTTCCCCTCAAAGAGCTGTAGCGTAGTGGCACTGTCACCTGCCTCCAGTGGTTGTGGCTCTTTCTGACAAGGGTTCAAGTCCCAGCATGGGTGGCAATTTTTTGGAAAGTCTTAATTTCTCAAGTGCTATGTTTATTTTCATTTACTAATACTATTTTTACTTTGGGAGTGGGAGTGGGAGTGAGAAGGTGAGAGAGTGGTTTTGCACGCTCTTTTGAGAGCATGGCCTGTATGAGGCTGATAGAGTCCACTTCCGTAGCTGTTTTCCAAGAAGAAGCCGTAGCTGAGTGGTACTGTCGCCTACCTCTGGGGGCTTGGGCTTCCCCTCTCAGGCAAGGGTTCAAAGGTGCAACTTGTTTTTATAGTAAGAAGTCATGTTTTTTTTCCTTTACCTAATGCTGTTTTTCATTTGAAAACCAGAGAATTGGTGCCTGGAAATTTCAACTTTTCTCCCTCCTGACCTCCCTCCTCTTTTCCTGAGTGAAATATGGGCTACGCCTTATCTTTATTTCTCAATGTTTTTATTTTCTTCTTAAAATGTGAACTTTTTGGGAGTGGAGGGCAGAAATGAGCACTGGTATGTGAGAAGGGTGTTAAACGGGTAGCAAAATAGGCTGAGTGATGGCGAATTCTCTTTTTGCTCTAAGGTGAGCTCTGAAATGGGGTAGTAGCTGGGTCTGATAAAATGATGGGTACCATCCAGGGCAGGTGAAAGAAAGTACCTTTGTAAGCTGCAATCAGAAGCTAGACTTGTATTTTGCAAGAGGCAGAAAAGGGCAAAGTAGTGTCTTGATTAGACCTGCATTATGCCTGCTGCAGCAGGAGACAGAATGGAGCGAGTGGCTTGGCATTGGCTGGTCTGGCATGTCCTGCGGCTGTAAACACCCCAGTCTCTGTCTCATGCCTTTTGTGAAAGCCCACGAACGCCCACGAACGCCCAAGTTCTGTATAAAGGACGACTGCAGCTCATTCGGTACCCTGCTAAATGAGGGCAGGTCCTCCATGTCCAGCTCTTTGAGTGGCAAAATCCATAGCCTAAGACAAGTTGGCAGCTTTAGAATTCTCCTGAAGACCATATGTTGGAGGACGTATCAATCCAGCAACCGTCTCAGACCGAAGGAAGCATGGGAGGACATTATTTGCATGGGACAGCCCTCTTTTCAATCCCACTGTTATGCTGCAGTTGCCTTGTAGCATTACTAGAGGGCAGCAGCATGAACAAAAGAGCACAGAGAGGCTTTAAACCTGCTTTCTTACATGCCTCTTGTTCGTGTTGGTCTTTGCTAGGCCTGTGGAGTGGAGCACATATCAATATTTTACCCAAAATAAGTAAAACAAAAACCCACATACACCATCTCAGAGCTTCCAGGCGCAATATGATGCTTGCAGGTGGAAGGATTTGCCATGTTTGGTGCATACATGTGCACAGTTAATGAGGCTCTTCCCACAATATCAGTAACACTCCCTTTGGTAGTATTCTTAGGCCAGAAATGTCAGGCACTCCTTCGGGGTATGAGGCCAAGCACCACTTTGTGAAGCCTGCTCCAATCATTTGCAGGATAGAAAGTAAGTGGAGAACAATTGCAGAGGGAGCCAGGCTGCAGAAAAGATGTTCAGGGTGGTATAGTAAACTCTAGCAGGGACTTTTGATCAAAGCACCGTGGGATGAGGACCCCAGACCTCTGTGCTTCTGCCCTCTTCTCTGACTGCTCGATGCCCCCATCTCAGTTCTTCTCAAGCGTTACTTCCTAATACCCTACCTTTAGTAGTGTACCAACCCATTTTCAAACCTTTGAGCTTCCATAAAACACCCTTCCTGTGTGCCTTCCATTCGTATTCTCTCACTGACTCAGGTGCTTCAGCCACTTTTAAGTCTCGCGTGACCAGTTGAATACACATTGCTAGGAGCTCCTGGCACTTAGCAGTCTGTACAGCTGCTCTCAAAACACCCAGCCTACACTTCTTTAAATCAGATAGGCATGATGTGCCTCGCAATAAGCCCAGGCATTCCCTCTGTGGATCATATACCCAATCGAGAGAGGACAAATCAGTTGTTGGGCAGCACAAACTCCCTGCAGCCGCTGCCAGCTCACAAATTGTTGCCTATTTGCATGCCATGATCATTCTCTATGCCCCGTCCAACTAATTGCCACAGGTGCCCTCCTCCTACCTCATTGGTCTACTTCCTCAACTCCCCACCCCACTCCTCCCTTCGCGTTACTAAATTGTAGTGCTCCCAGTTGCCATAGTGGGCCACTCCGCATGCAGTTCACAGACCTTTCTCTGTCTCTGTGAGTAGCCCATCTGCGCACAGGTGGCCGCGCACCCGAGTGTTAGAAATCACTCCCATGCACCCAATCCTTCTACACTCCTTAAGAACTTTTCCAATACTGTCATTTGCAGGGCTCCTTTTTGACTGTCCCTCTGGGGGAGGGCAGTAATCAAAACATGGGGGGCACACTTCACAGCATGCCCCCTTCTTTCAGTGCCTGTTACCTGTTTTCAATACAACCAACCCGAGACCCTATAACAAGCCCGTGGTAGTAGCAATAAACTCTTGGGGAGCCCCCCCCCCCAAGAGAAATACACCACATCCTTCTTCTTGTCCTTTTCAATACCAAGGCCGCAGTAAGCCTGTGTGATGACCCCTTGTGGTAGGTAATGGAAACTGTCACAAGCAAGTTTCTCATATCTTCCCGGTTGCTCCTAACCTTTAGGGGTACCCCCCAGCCCCATGGAGGAAGGGGAGCAGTAAACAGAGTCTACTGCCCCCCTCCCTAAAAAGGCAGCACATGCCCCGCTGCCCCTCCTCAACACTTTCTCAGTGCCCCAGGCTCCTCTTGACCCTTTCTCTGAAATCCAGGCACTGCCTTTCCTGAGTGACACCAGCCTCCCTTTCTCTCCCTCTCTGGCCCCTCGTCTTCACTCTTCCCTACCTCGTCACTCCTCCCCCTCTCTCAGCCCACACTCACCCCCACCCTTTTCTCTCCGCCCCCTTACCTCCCTCTCCACTACCTCGTCACTCCTCCCCCTCTCACCCTTCTCTCTCCGCCTCCTTACCTCACTCTCCATTTCTGCCCCCTCGTCTTCACTCCTCCCCCTCTCTCAGCCCACACTCACCCCCACCCTTCTCTCTCCGCCCCCTTACCTCACTCTCCACCTCCTCGTCTTCACTCTTTCCTACCTCGTCACTCCTCCCCCTCATCCCCACCCTTCTCTCTCCGCCCCTTACCTCACTCTCCACCTCTGCCCCCTCATCTTCACTACCTCTTCACTCCTCCCCTCTCTCAGCCCACACTCACCCCCACCCTTCTCTCTCCGCCCCCTTACCTCACTCTCCACTACCTCGTCACTCCTCCCCCTCTCTCAGCCCCCACTCACCCTTCTCTCTCCGCCTCCTTACCTCACTCTCCACCTCATCTTCACTACCTCTTCACTCCTCCCCCTCTCTCAGCCCACACTCACCCCCACCCTTCTCTCTCCGCCCCCTTACCTCACTCTCCACTACCTCGTCACTCCTCCCCCAGCCCACACTCACCCTTCTCTCTCCGCCTCCTTACCTCACTCTCCAGCTCTGCCCCCTCGTCTTCACTCTTCCCTTTCTCTACCTCGTCACTCCTCCACCTCTCTCAGCCCACATCCCACCCTTCTCTCTCCGCCCCCTTACCTCACTCTCCACCTCCTCGTCTTCACTCTTTCCTACCTCGTCACTCCTCCCCCTCCTTCTCTCTCCTCCCCCCACTCTCCACCTCTGCCCCCTCACTCTCCACTACCTCGTCACTCCTCCCCCTCTCACCCTTCTCTCTCCGCCCCCTTACCTCACTCTCCACTACCTCGTCACTCCTCCCCCTCTCTCAGCCCACACTCACCCCCACCCTTACCTCACTCTCCACCTCCTCGTCTTCACTCTTTCCTACCTCGTCACTCCTCCCCACCCTTCTCTCTCCGCCCCTTACCTCACTCTCCACCTCTGCCCCCTCATCTTCACTACCTCTTCACTCCTCCCCCTCTCTCAGCCCACACTCACCCCCCCCCCCTTCTCTCTCCGCATCCTTACCTCCCTCTCCACCTTTGGCCCCTTCTCTCAAGTCACTCTTCCCATTCTCTCACTCTGCCAGCACCCAGACTCACTTCATGCACGCACCTCTCTGCACTTCACCATTGACACCCAAGTACGCACTTCACACACACACAGAGACAGAGGTACAGACACTTTACTTACCAATTTGCCAGGCAGACACGACTTACCTCTGCTTTTCTGCCATCAGTCTCTTGGTGCCAATTCCGGGAATCGAACCCTGGTCGTCTGGTTGGAAGGCAGGAACTTACCCACTGGACCACAGGGGCTTCCATGTCTAGAGCCTTACAATTGGTCCGTATATCATGGCAATCCATGAAATGTAGAATGTATTACACAGTCCATGGCAGCAGAGCCTGAGTGAAGGTGATAGGTTCCCCGGCAGGGTAGGTATAAGGGAGGGAGAAATAGCTCATGGGTAGTGTCGCCTGCCTCTGATGAAAGGAGCCCTCCACTGCCAAGGGTTCAAATCCCGCCAGTGATGCATTTTTTTTTTTTTAAGTGTGAATGTAGCAAGCAGTATGTTTTTTTTCAATTACTAATACTATTTTTTGTTTGTAAATAGGAGTGAAAAATTGTGAGCTGTTTTTCATGCTCTTTTGGGAGCACAGTCTGTATGCTAGTGATAGAGGCCCACCGCCATCCAACTTCCCCTCAAAGAGCTGTAGCGTAGTGGCACTGTCACCTGCCTCCAGTGGTTGTGGCTCTTTCTGACAAGGGTTCAAGTCCCAGCATGGGTGGCAATTTTTTGGAAAGTCTTAATTTCTCAAGTGCTATGTTTATTTTCATTTACTAATACTATTTTTACTTTGGGAGTGGGAGTGGGAGTGAGAAGGTGAGAGAGTGGTTTTGCACGCTCTTTTGAGAGCATGGCCTGTATGAGGCTGATAGAGTCCACTTCCGTAGCTGTTTTCCAAGAAGAAGCCGTAGCTGAGTGGTACTGTCGCCTACCTCTGGGGGCTTGGGCTTCCCCTCTCAGGCAAGGGTTCAAAGGTGCAACTTGTTTTTATAGTAAGAAGTCATGTTTTTTTTCCTTTACCTAATGCTGTTTTTCATTTGAAAACCAGAGAATTGGTGCCTGGAAATTTCAACTTTTCTCCCTCCTGACCTCCCTCCTCTTTTCCTGAGTGAAATATGGGCTACGCCTTATCTTTATTTCTCAATGTTTTTATTTTCTTCTTAAAATGTGAACTTTTTGGGAGTGGAGGGCAGAAATGAGCACTGGTATGTGAGAAGGGTGTTAAACGGGTAGCAAAATAGGCTGAGTGATGGCGAATTCTCTTTTTGCTCTAAGGTGAGCTCTGAAATGGGGTAGTAGCTGGGTCTGATAAAATGATGGGTACCATCCAGGGCAGGTGAAAGAAAGTACCTTTGTAAGCTGCAATCAGAAGCTAGACTTGTATTTTGCAAGAGGCAGAAAAGGGCAAAGTAGTGTCTTGATTAGACCTGCATTATGCCTGCTGCAGCAGGAGACAGAATGGAGCGAGTGGCTTGGCATTGGCTGGTCTGGCATGTCCTGCGGCTGTAAACACCCCAGTCTCTGTCTCATGCCTTTTGTGAAAGCCCACGAACGCCCAAGTTCTGTATAAAGGACGACTGCAGCTCATTCGGTACCCTGCTAAATGAGGGCAGGTCCTCCATGTCCAGCTCTTTGAGTGGCAAAATCCATAGCCTAAGACAAGTTGGCAGCTTTAGAATTCTCCTGAAGACCATATGTTGGAGGACGTATCAATCCAGCAACCGTCTCAGACCGAAGGAAGCATGGGAGGACATTATTTGCATGGGACAGCCCTCTTTTCAATCCCACTGTTATGCTGCAGTTGCCTTGTAGCATTACTAGAGGGCAGCAGCATGAACAAAAGAGCACAGAGAGGCTTTAAACCTGCTTTCTTACATGCCTCTTGTTCGTGTTGGTCTTTGCTAGGCCTGTGGAGTGGAGCACATATCAATATTTTACCCAAAATAAGTAAAACAAAAACCCACATACACCATCTCAGAGCTTCCAGGCGCAATATGATGCTTGCAGGTGGAAGGATTTGCCATGTTTGGTGCATACATGTGCACAGTTAATGAGGCTCTTCCCACAATATCAGTAACACTCCCTTTGGTAGTATTCTTAGGCCAGAAATGTCAGGCACTCCTTCGGGGTATGAGGCCAAGCACCACTTTGTGAAGCCTGCTCCAATCATTTGCAGGATAGAAAGTAAGTGGAGAACAATTGCAGAGGGAGCCAGGCTGCAGAAAAGATGTTCAGGGTGGTATAGTAAACTCTAGCAGGGACTTTTGATCAAAGCACCGTGGGATGAGGACCCCAGACCTCTGTGCTTCTGCCCTCTTCTCTGACTGCTCGATGCCCCCATCTCAGTTCTTCTCAAGCGTTACTTCCTAATACCCTACCTTTAGTAGTGTACCAACCCATTTTCAAACCTTTGAGCTTCCATAAAACACCCTTCCTGTGTGCCTTCCATTCGTATTCTCTCACTGACTCAGGTGCTTCAGCCACTTTTAAGTCTCGCGTGACCAGTTGAATACACATTGCTAGGAGCTCCTGGCACTTAGCAGTCTGTACAGCTGCTCTCAAAACACCCAGCCTACACTTCTTTAAATCAGATAGGCATGATGTGCCTCGCAATAAGCCCAGGCATTCCCTCTGTGGATCATATACCCAATCGAGAGAGGACAAATCAGTTGTTGGGCAGCACAAACTCCCTGCAGCCGCTGCCAGCTCACAAATTGTTGCCTATTTGCATGCCATGATCATTCTCTATGCCCCGTCCAACTAATTGCCACAGGTGCCCTCCTCCTACCTCATTGGTCTACTTCCTCAACTCCCCACCCCACTCCTCCCTTCGCGTTACTAAATTGTAGTGCTCCCAGTTGCCATAGTGGGCCACTCCGCATGCAGTTCACAGACCTTTCTCTGTCTCTGTGAGTAGCCCATCTGCGCACAGGTGGCCGCGCACCCGAGTGTTAGAAATCACTCCCATGCACCCAATCCTTCTACACTCCTTAAGAACTTTTCCAATACTGTCATTTGCAGGGCTCCTTTTTGACTGTCCCTCTGGGGGAGGGCAGTAATCAAAACATGGGGGGCACACTTCACAGCATGCCCCCTTCTTTCAGTGCCTGTTACCTGTTTTCAATACAACCAACCCGAGACCCTATAACAAGCCCGTGGTAGTAGCAATAAACTCTTGGGGAGCCCCCCCCCCCAAGAGAAATACACCACATCCTTCTTCTTGTCCTTTTCAATACCAAGGCCGCAGTAAGCCTGTGTGATGACCCCTTGTGGTAGGTAATGGAAACTGTCACAAGCAAGTTTCTCATATCTTCCCGGTTGCTCCTAACCTTTAGGGGTACCCCCCAGCCCCATGGAGGAAGGGGAGCAGTAAACAGAGTCTACTGCCCCCCTCCCTAAAAAGGCAGCACATGCCCCGCTGCCCCTCCTCAACACTTTCTCAGTGCCCCAGGCTCCTCTTGACCCTTTCTCTGAAATCCAGGCACTGCCTTTCCTGAGTGACACCAGCCTCCCTTTCTCTCCCTCTCTGGCCCCTCGTCTTCACTCTTCCCTACCTCGTCACTCCTCCCCCTCTCTCAGCCCACACTCACCCCCACCCTTTTCTCTCCGCCCCCTTACCTCCCTCTCCACTACCTCGTCACTCCTCCCCCTCTCACCCTTCTCTCTCCGCCTCCTTACCTCACTCTCCATTTCTGCCCCCTCGTCTTCACTCCTCCCCCTCTCTCAGCCCACACTCACCCCCACCCTTCTCTCTCCGCCCCCTTACCTCACTCTCCACTACCTCGTCACTCCTCCCCCTCTCTCAGCCCACACTCACCCCCACCCTTCTCTCTCCGCCTCCTTACCTCACTCTCCACCTCCTCGTCTTCACTCTTTCCTACCTCGTCACTCCTCCCCCTCATCCCCACCCTTCTCTCTCCGCCCCTTACCTCACTCTCCACCTCTGCCCCCTCATCTTCACTACCTCTTCACTCCTCCCCTCTCTCAGCCCACACTCACCCCCACCCTTCTCTCTCCGCCCCCTTACCTCACTCTCCACTACCTCGTCACTCCTCCCCCTCTCTCAGCCCCCACTCACCCTTCTCTCTCCGCCTCCTTACCTCACTCTCCACCTCATCTTCACTACCTCTTCACTCCTCCCCCTCTCTCAGCCCACACTCACCCCCACCCTTCTCTCTCCGCCCCCTTACCTCACTCTCCACTACCTCGTCACTCCTCCCCCAGCCCACACTCACCCTTCTCTCTCCGCCTCCTTACCTCACTCTCCAGCTCTGCCCCCTCGTCTTCACTCTTCCCTTTCTCTACCTCGTCACTCCTCCACCTCTCTCAGCCCACATCCCACCCTTCTCTCTCCGCCCCCTTACCTCACTCTCCACCTCCTCGTCTTCACTCTTTCCTACCTCGTCACTCCTCCCCCTCCTTCTCTCTCCTCCCCCCACTCTCCACCTCTGCCCCCTCACTCTCCACTACCTTGTCACTCCTCCCCCTCTCACCCTTCTCTCTCCGCCCCCTTACCTCACTCTCCACTACCTCGTCACTCCTCCCCCTCTCTCAGCCCACACTCACCCCCACCCTTCTCTCTCCGCCCCCTTACCTCACTCTCCACTACCTCTTCACTCCTCCCCCTCTCTCAGCCCACACTCACCCCCACCCTTCTCTCTCCGCCCCCTTACCTCACTCTCCACTACCTCGTCACTCCTCCCCCAGCCCACACTCACCCTTCTCTCTCCGCCTCCTTACCTCACTCTCCAGCTCTGCCCCCTCGTCTTCACTCTTCCCTTTCTCTACCTCGTCACTCCTCCACCTCTCTCAGCCCACATCCCACCCTTCTCTCTCCGCCCCCTTACCTCACTCTCCACCTCCTCGTCTTCACTCTTTCCTACCTCGTCACTCCTCCCCACCCTTCTCTCTCCGCCCCTTACCTCACTCTCCACCTCTGCCCCCTC
Source organism: Pleurodeles waltl (assembly GCF_031143425.1). Classification (NCBI taxonomy): domain Eukaryota; kingdom Metazoa; phylum Chordata; class Amphibia; order Caudata; family Salamandridae; genus Pleurodeles; species Pleurodeles waltl. The sequence continues at coordinate 220,472 of NW_027149902.1, forward strand.
ATCTTCACTACCTCTTCACTCCTCCCCCTCTCTCAGCCCACACTCACCCCCCCCCCCCTTCTCTCTCCGCATCCTTACCTCCCTCTCCACCTTTGGCCCCTTCTCTCAAGTCACTCTTCCCATTCTCTCACTCTGCCAGCACCCAGACTCACTTCATGCACGCACCTCTCTGCACTTCACCATTGACACCCAAGTACGCACTTCACACACACACAGAGACAGAGGTACAGACACTTTACTTACCAATTTGCCAGGCAGACACGACTTACCTCTGCTTTTCTGCCATCAGTCTCTTGGTGCCAATTCCGGGAATCGAACCCTGGTCGTCTGGTTGGAAGGCAGGAACTTACCCACTGGACCACAGGGGCTTCCATGTCTAGAGCCTTACAATTGGTCCGTATATCATGGCAATCCATGAAATGTAGAATGTATTACACAGTCCATGGCAGCAGAGCCTGAGTGAAGGTGATAGGTTCCCCGGCAGGGTAGGTATAAGGGAGGGAGAAATAGCTCATGGGTAGTGTCGCCTGCCTCTGATGAAAGGAGCCCTCCACTGCCAAGGGTTCAAATCCCGCCAGTGATGCATTTTTTTTTTTTTAAGTGTGAATGTAGCAAGCAGTATGTTTTTTTTCAATTACTAATACTATTTTTTGTTTGTAAATAGGAGTGAAAAATTGTGAGCTGTTTTTCATGCTCTTTTGGGAGCACAGTCTGTATGCTAGTGATAGAGGCCCACCGCCATCCAACTTCCCCTCAAAGAGCTGTAGCGTAGTGGCACTGTCACCTGCCTCCAGTGGTTGTGGCTCTTTCTGACAAGGGTTCAAGTCCCAGCATGGGTGGCAATTTTTTGGAAAGTCTTAATTTCTCAAGTGCTATGTTTATTTTCATTTACTAATACTATTTTTACTTTGGGAGTGGGAGTGGGAGTGAGAAGGTGAGAGAGTGGTTTTGCACGCTCTTTTGAGAGCATGGCCTGTATGAGGCTGATAGAGTCCACTTCCGTAGCTGTTTTCCAAGAAGAAGCCGTAGCTGAGTGGTACTGTCGCCTACCTCTGGGGGCTTGGGCTTCCCCTCTCAGGCAAGGGTTCAAAGGTGCAACTTGTTTTTATAGTAAGAAGTCATGTTTTTTTTCCTTTACCTAATGCTGTTTTTCATTTGAAAACCAGAGAATTGGTGCCTGGAAATTTCAACTTTTCTCCCTCCTGACCTCCCTCCTCTTTTCCTGAGTGAAATATGGGCTACGCCTTATCTTTATTTCTCAATGTTTTTATTTTCTTCTTAAAATGTGAACTTTTTGGGAGTGGAGGGCAGAAATGAGCACTGGTATGTGAGAAGGGTGTTAAACGGGTAGCAAAATAGGCTGAGTGATGGCGAATTCTCTTTTTGCTCTAAGGTGAGCTCTGAAATGGGGTAGTAGCTGGGTCTGATAAAATGATGGGTACCATCCAGGGCAGGTGAAAGAAAGTACCTTTGTAAGCTGCAATCAGAAGCTAGACTTGTATTTTGCAAGAGGCAGAAAAGGGCAAAGTAGTGTCTTGATTAGACCTGCATTATGCCTGCTGCAGCAGGAGACAGAATGGAGCGAGTGGCTTGGCATTGGCTGGTCTGGCATGTCCTGCGGCTGTAAACACCCCAGTCTCTGTCTCATGCCTTTTGTGAAAGCCCACGAACGCCCAAGTTCTGTATAAAGGACGACTGCAGCTCATTCGGTACCCTGCTAAATGAGGGCAGGTCCTCCATGTCCAGCTCTTTGAGTGGCAAAATCCATAGCCTAAGACAAGTTGGCAGCTTTAGAATTCTCCTGAAGACCATATGTTGGAGGACGTATCAATCCAGCAACCGTCTCAGACCGAAGGAAGCATGGGAGGACATTATTTGCATGGGACAGCCCTCTTTTCAATCCCACTGTTATGCTGCAGTTGCCTTGTAGCATTACTAGAGGGCAGCAGCATGAACAAAAGAGCACAGAGAGGCTTTAAACCTGCTTTCTTACATGCCTCTTGTTCGTGTTGGTCTTTGCTAGGCCTGTGGAGTGGAGCACATATCAATATTTTACCCAAAATAAGTAAAACAAAAACCCACATACACCATCTCAGAGCTTCCAGGCGCAATATGATGCTTGCAGGTGGAAGGATTTGCCATGTTTGGTGCATACATGTGCACAGTTAATGAGGCTCTTCCCACAATATCAGTAACACTCCCTTTGGTAGTATTCTTAGGCCAGAAATGTCAGGCACTCCTTCGGGGTATGAGGCCAAGCACCACTTTGTGAAGCCTGCTCCAATCATTTGCAGGATAGAAAGTAAGTGGAGAACAATTGCAGAGGGAGCCAGGCTGCAGAAAAGATGTTCAGGGTGGTATAGTAAACTCTAGCAGGGACTTTTGATCAAAGCACCGTGGGATGAGGACCCCAGACCTCTGTGCTTCTGCCCTCTTCTCTGACTGCTCGATGCCCCCATCTCAGTTCTTCTCAAGCGTTACTTCCTAATACCCTACCTTTAGTAGTGTACCAACCCATTTTCAAACCTTTGAGCTTCCATAAAACACCCTTCCTGTGTGCCTTCCATTCGTATTCTCTCACTGACTCAGGTGCTTCAGCCACTTTTAAGTCTCGCGTGACCAGTTGAATACACATTGCTAGGAGCTCCTGGCACTTAGCAGTCTGTACAGCTGCTCTCAAAACACCCAGCCTACACTTCTTTAAATCAGATAGGCATGATGTGCCTCGCAATAAGCCCAGGCATTCCCTCTGTGGATCATATACCCAATCGAGAGAGGACAAATCAGTTGTTGGGCAGCACAAACTCCCTGCAGCCGCTGCCAGCTCACAAATTGTTGCCTATTTGCATGCCATGATCATTCTCTATGCCCCGTCCAACTAATTGCCACAGGTGCCCTCCTCCTACCTCATTGGTCTACTTCCTCAACTCCCCACCCCACTCCTCCCTTCGCGTTACTAAATTGTAGTGCTCCCAGTTGCCATAGTGGGCCACTCCGCATGCAGTTCACAGACCTTTCTCTGTCTCTGTGAGTAGCCCATCTGCGCACAGGTGGCCGCGCACCCGAGTGTTAGAAATCACTCCCATGCACCCAATCCTTCTACACTCCTTAAGAACTTTTCCAATACTGTCATTTGCAGGGCTCCTTTTTGACTGTCCCTCTGGGGGAGGGCAGTAATCAAAACATGGGGGGCACACTTCACAGCATGCCCCCTTCTTTCAGTGCCTGTTACCTGTTTTCAATACAACCAACCCGAGACCCTATAACAAGCCCGTGGTAGTAGCAATAAACTCTTGGGGAGCCCCCCCCCCCAAGAGAAATACACCACATCCTTCTTCTTGTCCTTTTCAATACCAAGGCCGCAGTAAGCCTGTGTGATGACCCCTTGTGGTAGGTAATGGAAACTGTCACAAGCAAGTTTCTCATATCTTCCCGGTTGCTCCTAACCTTTAGGGGTACCCCCCAGCCCCATGGAGGAAGGGGAGCAGTAAACAGAGTCTACTGCCCCCCTCCCTAAAAAGGCAGCACATGCCCCGCTGCCCCTCCTCAACACTTTCTCAGTGCCCCAGGCTCCTCTTGACCCTTTCTCTGAAATCCAGGCACTGCCTTTCCTGAGTGACACCAGCCTCCCTTTCTCTCCCTCTCTGGCCCCTCGTCTTCACTCTTCCCTACCTCGTCACTCCTCCCCCTCTCTCAGCCCACACTCACCCCCACCCTTTTCTCTCCGCCCCCTTACCTCCCTCTCCACTACCTCGTCACTCCTCCCCCTCTCACCCTTCTCTCTCCGCCTCCTTACCTCACTCTCCATTTCTGCCCCCTCGTCTTCACTCCTCCCCCTCTCTCAGCCCACACTCACCCCCACCCTTCTCTCTCCGCCCCCTTACCTCACTCTCCACTACCTCGTCACTCCTCCCCCTCTCTCAGCCCACACTCACCCCCACCCTTCTCTCTCCGCCTCCTTACCTCACTCTCCACCTCCTCGTCTTCACTCTTTCCTACCTCGTCACTCCTCCCCCTCATCCCCACCCTTCTCTCTCCGCCCCTTACCTCACTCTCCACCTCTGCCCCCTCATCTTCACTACCTCTTCACTCCTCCCCTCTCTCAGCCCACACTCACCCCCACCCTTCTCTCTCCGCCCCCTTACCTCACTCTCCACTACCTCGTCACTCCTCCCCCTCTCTCAGCCCCCACTCACCCTTCTCTCTCCGCCTCCTTACCTCACTCTCCACCTCATCTTCACTACCTCTTCACTCCTCCCCCTCTCTCAGCCCACACTCACCCCCACCCTTCTCTCTCCGCCCCCTTACCTCACTCTCCACTACCTCGTCACTCCTCCCCCAGCCCACACTCACCCTTCTCTCTCCGCCTCCTTACCTCACTCTCCAGCTCTGCCCCCTCGTCTTCACTCTTCCCTTTCTCTACCTCGTCACTCCTCCACCTCTCTCAGCCCACATCCCACCCTTCTCTCTCCGCCCCCTTACCTCACTCTCCACCTCCTCGTCTTCACTCTTTCCTACCTCGTCACTCCTCCCCCTCCTTCTCTCTCCTCCCCCCACTCTCCACCTCTGCCCCCTCACTCTCCACTACCTTGTCACTCCTCCCCCTCTCACCCTTCTCTCTCCGCCCCCTTACCTCACTCTCCACTACCTCGTCACTCCTCCCCCTCTCTCAGCCCACACTCACCCCCACCCTTCTCTCTCCGCCCCCTTACCTCACTCTCCACTACCTCTTCACTCCTCCCCCTCTCTCAGCCCACACTCACCCCCACCCTTCTCTCTCCGCCCCCTTACCTCACTCTCCACTACCTCGTCACTCCTCCCCCAGCCCACACTCACCCTTCTCTCTCCGCCTCCTTACCTCACTCTCCAGCTCTGCCCCCTCGTCTTCACTCTTCCCTTTCTCTACCTCGTCACTCCTCCACCTCTCTCAGCCCACATCCCACCCTTCTCTCTCCGCCCCCTTACCTCACTCTCCACCTCCTCGTCTTCACTCTTTCCTACCTCGTCACTCCTCCCCACCCTTCTCTCTCCGCCCCTTACCTCACTCTCCACCTCTGCCCCCTCATCTTCACTACCTCTTCACTCCTCCCCCTCTCTCAGCCCACACTCACCCCCCCCCCCCTTCTCTCTCCGCATCCTTACCTCCCTCTCCACCTTTGGCCCCTTCTCTCAAGTCACTCTTCCCATTCTCTCACTCTGCCAGCACCCAGACTCACTTCATGCACGCACCTCTCTGCACTTCACCATTGACACCCAAGTACGCACTTCACACACACACAGAGACAGAGGTACAGACACTTTACTTACCAATTTGCCAGGCAGACACGACTTACCTCTGCTTTTCTGCCATCAGTCTCTTGGTGCCAATTCCGGGAATCGAACCCTGGTCGTCTGGTTGGAAGGCAGGAACTTACCCACTGGACCACAGGGGCTTCCATGTCTAGAGCCTTACAATTGGTCCGTATATCATGGCAATCCATGAAATGTAGAATGTATTACACAGTCCATGGCAGCAGAGCCTGAGTGAAGGTGATAGGTTCCCCGGCAGGGTAGGTATAAGGGAGGGAGAAATAGCTCATGGGTAGTGTCGCCTGCCTCTGATGAAAGGAGCCCTCCACTGCCAAGGGTTCAAATCCCGCCAGTGATGCATTTTTTTTTTTTTAAGTGTGAATGTAGCAAGCAGTATGTTTTTTTTCAATTACTAATACTATTTTTTGTTTGTAAATAGGAGTGAAAAATTGTGAGCTGTTTTTCATGCTCTTTTGGGAGCACAGTCTGTATGCTAGTGATAGAGGCCCACCGCCATCCAACTTCCCCTCAAAGAGCTGTAGCGTAGTGGCACTGTCACCTGCCTCCAGTGGTTGTGGCTCTTTCTGACAAGGGTTCAAGTCCCAGCATGGGTGGCAATTTTTTGGAAAGTCTTAATTTCTCAAGTGCTATGTTTATTTTCATTTACTAATACTATTTTTACTTTGGGAGTGGGAGTGGGAGTGAGAAGGTGAGAGAGTGGTTTTGCACGCTCTTTTGAGAGCATGGCCTGTATGAGGCTGATAGAGTCCACTTCCGTAGCTGTTTTCCAAGAAGAAGCCGTAGCTGAGTGGTACTGTCGCCTACCTCTGGGGGCTTGGGCTTCCCCTCTCAGGCAAGGGTTCAAAGGTGCAACTTGTTTTTATAGTAAGAAGTCATGTTTTTTTTCCTTTACCTAATGCTGTTTTTCATTTGAAAACCAGAGAATTGGTGCCTGGAAATTTCAACTTTTCTCCCTCCTGACCTCCCTCCTCTTTTCCTGAGTGAAATATGGGCTACGCCTTATCTTTATTTCTCAATGTTTTTATTTTCTTCTTAAAATGTGAACTTTTTGGGAGTGGAGGGCAGAAATGAGCACTGGTATGTGAGAAGGGTGTTAAACGGGTAGCAAAATAGGCTGAGTGATGGCGAATTCTCTTTTTGCTCTAAGGTGAGCTCTGAAATGGGGTAGTAGCTGGGTCTGATAAAATGATGGGTACCATCCAGGGCAGGTGAAAGAAAGTACCTTTGTAAGCTGCAATCAGAAGCTAGACTTGTATTTTGCAAGAGGCAGAAAAGGGCAAAGTAGTGTCTTGATTAGACCTGCATTATGCCTGCTGCAGCAGGAGACAGAATGGAGCGAGTGGCTTGGCATTGGCTGGTCTGGCATGTCCTGCGGCTGTAAACACCCCAGTCTCTGTCTCATGCCTTTTGTGAAAGCCCACGAACGCCCAAGTTCTGTATAAAGGACGACTGCAGCTCATTCGGTACCCTGCTAAATGAGGGCAGGTCCTCCATGTCCAGCTCTTTGAGTGGCAAAATCCATAGCCTAAGACAAGTTGGCAGCTTTAGAATTCTCCTGAAGACCATATGTTGGAGGACGTATCAATCCAGCAACCGTCTCAGACCGAAGGAAGCATGGGAGGACATTATTTGCATGGGACAGCCCTCTTTTCAATCCCACTGTTATGCTGCAGTTGCCTTGTAGCATTACTAGAGGGCAGCAGCATGAACAAAAGAGCACAGAGAGGCTTTAAACCTGCTTTCTTACATGCCTCTTGTTCGTGTTGGTCTTTGCTAGGCCTGTGGAGTGGAGCACATATCAATATTTTACCCAAAATAAGTAAAACAAAAACCCACATACACCATCTCAGAGCTTCCAGGCGCAATATGATGCTTGCAGGTGGAAGGATTTGCCATGTTTGGTGCATACATGTGCACAGTTAATGAGGCTCTTCCCACAATATCAGTAACACTCCCTTTGGTAGTATTCTTAGGCCAGAAATGTCAGGCACTCCTTCGGGGTATGAGGCCAAGCACCACTTTGTGAAGCCTGCTCCAATCATTTGCAGGATAGAAAGTAAGTGGAGAACAATTGCAGAGGGAGCCAGGCTGCAGAAAAGATGTTCAGGGTGGTATAGTAAACTCTAGCAGGGACTTTTGATCAAAGCACCGTGGGATGAGGACCCCAGACCTCTGTGCTTCTGCCCTCTTCTCTGACTGCTCGATGCCCCCATCTCAGTTCTTCTCAAGCGTTACTTCCTAATACCCTACCTTTAGTAGTGTACCAACCCATTTTCAAACCTTTGAGCTTCCATAAAACACCCTTCCTGTGTGCCTTCCATTCGTATTCTCTCACTGACTCAGGTGCTTCAGCCACTTTTAAGTCTCGCGTGACCAGTTGAATACACATTGCTAGGAGCTCCTGGCACTTAGCAGTCTGTACAGCTGCTCTCAAAACACCCAGCCTACACTTCTTTAAATCAGATAGGCATGATGTGCCTCGCAATAAGCCCAGGCATTCCCTCTGTGGATCATATACCCAATCGAGAGAGGACAAATCAGTTGTTGGGCAGCACAAACTCCCTGCAGCCGCTGCCAGCTCACAAATTGTTGCCTATTTGCATGCCATGATCATTCTCTATGCCCCGTCCAACTAATTGCCACAGGTGCCCTCCTCCTACCTCATTGGTCTACTTCCTCAACTCCCCACCCCACTCCTCCCTTCGCGTTACTAAATTGTAGTGCTCCCAGTTGCCATAGTGGGCCACTCCGCATGCAGTTCACAGACCTTTCTCTGTCTCTGTGAGTAGCCCATCTGCGCACAGGTGGCCGCGCACCCGAGTGTTAGAAATCACTCCCATGCACCCAATCCTTCTACACTCCTTAAGAACTTTTCCAATACTGTCATTTGCAGGGCTCCTTTTTGACTGTCCCTCTGGGGGAGGGCAGTAATCAAAACATGGGGGGCACACTTCACAGCATGCCCCCTTCTTTCAGTGCCTGTTACCTGTTTTCAATACAACCAACCCGAGACCCTATAACAAGCCCGTGGTAGTAGCAATAAACTCTTGGGGAGCCCCCCCCCCCAAGAGAAATACACCACATCCTTCTTCTTGTCCTTTTCAATACCAAGGCCGCAGTAAGCCTGTGTGATGACCCCTTGTGGTAGGTAATGGAAACTGTCACAAGCAAGTTTCTCATATCTTCCCGGTTGCTCCTAACCTTTAGGGGTACCCCCCAGCCCCATGGAGGAAGGGGAGCAGTAAACAGAGTCTACTGCCCCCCTCCCTAAAAAGGCAGCACATGCCCCGCTGCCCCTCCTCAACACTTTCTCAGTGCCCCAGGCTCCTCTTGACCCTTTCTCTGAAATCCAGGCACTGCCTTTCCTGAGTGACACCAGCCTCCCTTTCTCTCCCTCTCTGGCCCCTCGTCTTCACTCTTCCCTACCTCGTCACTCCTCCCCCTCTCTCAGCCCACACTCACCCCCACCCTTTTCTCTCCGCCCCCTTACCTCCCTCTCCACTACCTCGTCACTCCTCCCCCTCTCACCCTTCTCTCTCCGCCTCCTTACCTCACTCTCCATTTCTGCCCCCTCGTCTTCACTCCTCCCCCTCTCTCAGCCCACACTCACCCCCACCCTTCTCTCTCCGCCCCCTTACCTCACTCTCCACTACCTCGTCACTCCTCCCCCTCTCTCAGCCCACACTCACCCCCACCCTTCTCTCTCCGCCTCCTTACCTCACTCTCCACCTCCTCGTCTTCACTCTTTCCTACCTCGTCACTCCTCCCCCTCATCCCCACCCTTCTCTCTCCGCCCCTTACCTCACTCTCCACCTCTGCCCCCTCATCTTCACTACCTCTTCACTCCTCCCCTCTCTCAGCCCACACTCACCCCCACCCTTCTCTCTCCGCCCCCTTACCTCACTCTCCACTACCTCGTCACTCCTCCCCCTCTCTCAGCCCCCACTCACCCTTCTCTCTCCGCCTCCTTACCTCACTCTCCACCTCATCTTCACTACCTCTTCACTCCTCCCCCTCTCTCAGCCCACACTCACCCCCACCCTTCTCTCTCCGCCCCCTTACCTCACTCTCCACTACCTCGTCACTCCTCCCCCAGCCCACACTCACCCTTCTCTCTCCGCCTCCTTACCTCACTCTCCAGCTCTGCCCCCTCGTCTTCACTCTTCCCTTTCTCTACCTCGTCACTCCTCCACCTCTCTCAGCCCACATCCCACCCTTCTCTCTCCGCCCCCTTACCTCACTCTCCACCTCCTCGTCTTCACTCTTTCCTACCTCGTCACTCCTCCCCCTCCTTCTCTCTCCTCCCCCCACTCTCCACCTCTGCCCCCTCACTCTCCACTACCTTGTCACTCCTCCCCCTCTCACCCTTCTCTCTCCGCCCCCTTACCTCACTCTCCACTACCTCGTCACTCCTCCCCCTCTCTCAGCCCACACTCACCCCCACCCTTCTCTCTCCGCCCCCTTACCTCACTCTCCACTACCTCTTCACTCCTCCCCCTCTCTCAGCCCACACTCACCCCCACCCTTCTCTCTCCGCCCCCTTACCTCACTCTCCACTACCTCGTCACTCCTCCCCCAGCCCACACTCACCCTTCTCTCTCCGCCTCCTTACCTCACTCTCCAGCTCTGCCCCCTCGTCTTCACTCTTCCCTTTCTCTACCTCGTCACTCCTCCACCTCTCTCAGCCCACATCCCACCCTTCTCTCTCCGCCCCCTTACCTCACTCTCCACCTCCTCGTCTTCACTCTTTCCTACCTCGTCACTCCTCCCCACCCTTCTCTCTCCGCCCCTTACCTCACTCTCCACCTCTGCCCCCTCATCTTCACTACCTCTTCACTCCTCCCCCTCTCTCAGCCCACACTCACCCCCCCCCCCCCTTCTCTCTCCGCATCCTTACCTCCCTCTCCACCTTTGGCCCCTTCTCTCAAGTCACTCTTCCCATTCTCTCACTCTGCCAGCACCCAGACTCACTTCATGCACGCACCTCTCTGCACTTCACCATTGACACCCAAGTACGCACTTCACACACACACAGAGACAGAGGTACAGACACTTTACTTACCAATTTGCCAGGCAGACACGACTTACCTCTGCTTTTCTGCCATCAGTCTCTTGGTGCCAATTCCGGGAATCGAACCCTGGTCGTCTGGTTGGAAGGCAGGAACTTACCCACTGGACCACAGGGGCTTCCATGTCTAGAGCCTTACAATTGGTCCGTATATCATGGCAATCCATGAAATGTAGAATGTATTACACAGTCCATGGCAGCAGAGCCTGAGTGAAGGTGATAGGTTCCCCGGCAGGGTAGGTATAAGGGAGGGAGAAATAGCTCATGGGTAGTGTCGCCTGCCTCTGATGAAAGGAGCCCTCCACTGCCAAGGGTTCAAATCCCGCCAGTGATGCATTTTTTTTTTTTTAAGTGTGAATGTAGCAAGCAGTATGTTTTTTTTCAATTACTAATACTATTTTTTGTTTGTAAATAGGAGTGAAAAATTGTGAGCTGTTTTTCATGCTCTTTTGGGAGCACAGTCTGTATGCTAGTGATAGAGGCCCACCGCCATCCAACTTCCCCTCAAAGAGCTGTAGCGTAGTGGCACTGTCACCTGCCTCCAGTGGTTGTGGCTCTTTCTGACAAGGGTTCAAGTCCCAGCATGGGTGGCAATTTTTTGGAAAGTCTTAATTTCTCAAGTGCTATGTTTATTTTCATTTACTAATACTATTTTTACTTTGGGAGTGGGAGTGGGAGTGAGAAGGTGAGAGAGTGGTTTTGCACGCTCTTTTGAGAGCATGGCCTGTATGAGGCTGATAGAGTCCACTTCCGTAGCTGTTTTCCAAGAAGAAGCCGTAGCTGAGTGGTACTGTCGCCTACCTCTGGGGGCTTGGGCTTCCCCTCTCAGGCAAGGGTTCAAAGGTGCAACTTGTTTTTATAGTAAGAAGTCATGTTTTTTTTCCTTTACCTAATGCTGTTTTTCATTTGAAAACCAGAGAATTGGTGCCTGGAAATTTCAACTTTTCTCCCTCCTGACCTCCCTCCTCTTTTCCTGAGTGAAATATGGGCTACGCCTTATCTTTATTTCTCAATGTTTTTATTTTCTTCTTAAAATGTGAACTTTTTGGGAGTGGAGGGCAGAAATGAGCACTGGTATGTGAGAAGGGTGTTAAACGGGTAGCAAAATAGGCTGAGTGATGGCGAATTCTCTTTTTGCTCTAAGGTGAGCTCTGAAATGGGGTAGTAGCTGGGTCTGATAAAATGATGGGTACCATCCAGGGCAGGTGAAAGAAAGTACCTTTGTAAGCTGCAATCAGAAGCTAGACTTGTATTTTGCAAGAGGCAGAAAAGGGCAAAGTAGTGTCTTGATTAGACCTGCATTATGCCTGCTGCAGCAGGAGACAGAATGGAGCGAGTGGCTTGGCATTGGCTGGTCTGGCATGTCCTGCGGCTGTAAACACCCCAGTCTCTGTCTCATGCCTTTTGTGAAAGCCCACGAACGCCCACGAACGCCCAAGTTCTGTATAAAGGACGACTGCAGCTCATTCGGTACCCTGCTAAATGAGGGCAGGTCCTCCATGTCCAGCTCTTTGAGTGGCAAAATCCATAGCCTAAGACAAGTTGGCAGCTTTAGAATTCTCCTGAAGACCATATGTTGGAGGACGTATCAATCCAGCAACCGTCTCAGACCGAAGGAAGCATGGGAGGACATTATTTGCATGGGACAGCCCTCTTTTCAATCCCACTGTTATGCTGCAGTTGCCTTGTAGCATTACTAGAGGGCAGCAGCATGAACAAAAGAGCACAGAGAGGCTTTAAACCTGCTTTCTTACATGCCTCTTGTTCGTGTTGGTCTTTGCTAGGCCTGTGGAGTGGAGCACATATCAATATTTTACCCAAAATAAGTAAAACAAAAACCCACATACACCATCTCAGAGCTTCCAGGCGCAATATGATGCTTGCAGGTGGAAGGATTTGCCATGTTTGGTGCATACATGTGCACAGTTAATGAGGCTCTTCCCACAATATCAGTAACACTCCCTTTGGTAGTATTCTTAGGCCAGAAATGTCAGGCACTCCTTCGGGGTATGAGGCCAAGCACCACTTTGTGAAGCCTGCTCCAATCATTTGCAGGATAGAAAGTAAGTGGAGAACAATTGCAGAGGGAGCCAGGCTGCAGAAAAGATGTTCAGGGTGGTATAGTAAACTCTAGCAGGGACTTTTGATCAAAGCACCGTGGGATGAGGACCCCAGACCTCTGTGCTTCTGCCCTCTTCTCTGACTGCTCGATGCCCCCATCTCAGTTCTTCTCAAGCGTTACTTCCTAATACCCTACCTTTAGTAGTGTACCAACCCATTTTCAAACCTTTGAGCTTCCATAAAACACCCTTCCTGTGTGCCTTCCATTCGTATTCTCTCACTGACTCAGGTGCTTCAGCCACTTTTAAGTCTCGCGTGACCAGTTGAATACACATTGCTAGGAGCTCCTGGCACTTAGCAGTCTGTACAGCTGCTCTCAAAACACCCAGCCTACACTTCTTTAAATCAGATAGGCATGATGTGCCTCGCAATAAGCCCAGGCATTCCCTCTGTGGATCATATACCCAATCGAGAGAGGACAAATCAGTTGTTGGGCAGCACAAACTCCCTGCAGCCGCTGCCAGCTCACAAATTGTTGCCTATTTGCATGCCATGATCATTCTCTATGCCCCGTCCAACTAATTGCCACAGGTGCCCTCCTCCTACCTCATTGGTCTACTTCCTCAACTCCCCACCCCACTCCTCCCTTCGCGTTACTAAATTGTAGTGCTCCCAGTTGCCATAGTGGGCCACTCCGCATGCAGTTCACAGACCTTTCTCTGTCTCTGTGAGTAGCCCATCTGCGCACAGGTGGCCGCGCACCCGAGTGTTAGAAATCACTCCCATGCACCCAATCCTTCTACACTCCTTAAGAACTTTTCCAATACTGTCATTTGCAGGGCTCCTTTTTGACTGTCCCTCTGGGGGAGGGCAGTAATCAAAACATGGGGGGCACACTTCACAGCATGCCCCCTTCTTTCAGTGCCTGTTACCTGTTTTCAATACAACCAACCCGAGACCCTATAACAAGCCCGTGGTAGTAGCAATAAACTCTTGGGGAGCCCCCCCCCCCAAGAGAAATACACCACATCCTTCTTCTTGTCCTTTTCAATACCAAGGCCGCAGTAAGCCTGTGTGATGACCCCTTGTGGTAGGTAATGGAAACTGTCACAAGCAAGTTTCTCATATCTTCCCGGTTGCTCCTAACCTTTAGGGGTACCCCCCAGCCCCATGGAGGAAGGGGAGCAGTAAACAGAGTCTACTGCCCCCCTCCCTAAAAAGGCAGCACATGCCCCGCTGCCCCTCCTCAACACTTTCTCAGTGCCCCAGGCTCCTCTTGACCCTTTCTCTGAAATCCAGGCACTGCCTTTCCTGAGTGACACCAGCCTCCCTTTCTCTCCCTCTCTGGCCCCTCGTCTTCACTCTTCCCTACCTCGTCACTCCTCCCCCTCTCTCAGCCCACACTCACCCCCACCCTTTTCTCTCCGCCCCCTTACCTCCCTCTCCACTACCTCGTCACTCCTCCCCCTCTCACCCTTCTCTCTCCGCCTCCTTACCTCACTCTCCATTTCTGCCCCCTCGTCTTCACTCCTCCCCCTCTCTCAGCCCACACTCACCCCCACCCTTCTCTCTCCGCCCCCTTACCTCACTCTCCACCTCCTCGTCTTCACTCTTTCCTACCTCGTCACTCCTCCCCCTCATCCCCACCCTTCTCTCTCCGCCCCTTACCTCACTCTCCACCTCTGCCCCCTCATCTTCACTACCTCTTCACTCCTCCCCTCTCTCAGCCCACACTCACCCCCACCCTTCTCTCTCCGCCCCCTTACCTCACTCTCCACTACCTCGTCACTCCTCCCCCTCTCTCAGCCCCCACTCACCCTTCTCTCTCCGCCTCCTTACCTCACTCTCCACCTCATCTTCACTACCTCTTCACTCCTCCCCCTCTCTCAGCCCACACTCACCCCCACCCTTCTCTCTCCGCCCCCTTACCTCACTCTCCACTACCTCGTCACTCCTCCCCCAGCCCACACTCACCCTTCTCTCTCCGCCTCCTTACCTCACTCTCCAGCTCTGCCCCCTCGTCTTCACTCTTCCCTTTCTCTACCTCGTCACTCCTCCACCTCTCTCAGCCCACATCCCACCCTTCTCTCTCCGCCCCCTTACCTCACTCTCCACCTCCTCGTCTTCACTCTTTCCTACCTCGTCACTCCTCCCCCTCCTTCTCTCTCCTCCCCCCACTCTCCACCTCTGCCCCCTCACTCTCCACTACCTCGTCACTCCTCCCCCTCTCACCCTTCTCTCTCCGCCCCCTTACCTCACTCTCCACTACCTCGTCACTCCTCCCCCTCTCTCAGCCCACACTCACCCCCACCCTTACCTCACTCTCCACCTCCTCGTCTTCACTCTTTCCTACCTCGTCACTCCTCCCCACCCTTCTCTCTCCGCCCCTTACCTCACTCTCCACCTCTGCCCCCTCATCTTCACTACCTCTTCACTCCTCCCCCTCTCTCAGCCCACACTCACCCCCCCCCCCCTTCTCTCTCCGCATCCTTACCTCCCTCTCCACCTTTGGCCCCTTCTCTCAAGTCACTCTTCCCATTCTCTCACTCTGCCAGCACCCAGACTCACTTCATGCACGCACCTCTCTGCACTTCACCATTGACACCCAAGTACGCACTTCACACACACACAGAGACAGAGGTACAGACACTTTACTTACCAATTTGCCAGGCAGACACGACTTACCTCTGCTTTTCTGCCATCAGTCTCTTGGTGCCAATTCCGGGAATCGAACCCTGGTCGTCTGGTTGGAAGGCAGGAACTTACCCACTGGACCACAGGGGCTTCCATGTCTAGAGCCTTACAATTGGTCCGTATATCATGGCAATCCATGAAATGTAGAATGTATTACACAGTCCATGGCAGCAGAGCCTGAGTGAAGGTGATAGGTTCCCCGGCAGGGTAGGTATAAGGGAGGGAGAAATAGCTCATGGGTAGTGTCGCCTGCCTCTGATGAAAGGAGCCCTCCACTGCCAAGGGTTCAAATCCCGCCAGTGATGCATTTTTTTTTTTTTAAGTGTGAATTTGCAAGCAGTATGTTTTTTTTCAATTACTAATACTATTTTTTGTTTGTAAATAGGAGTGAAAAATTGTGAGCTGTTTTTCATGCTCTTTTGGGAGCACAGTCTGTATGCTAGTGATAGAGGCCCACCGCCATCCAACTTCCCCTCAAAGAGCTGTAGCGTAGTGGCACTGTCACCTGCCTCCAGTGGTTGTGGCTCTTTCTGACAAGGGTTCAAGTCCCAGCATGGGTGGCAATTTTTTGGAAAGTCTTAATTTCTCAAGTGCTATGTTTATTTTCATTTACTAATACTATTTTTACTTTGGGAGTGGGAGTGGGAGTGAGAAGGTGAGAGAGTGGTTTTGCATGCTCTTTTGAGAGCATGGCCTGTATGAGGCTGATAGAGTCCACTTCCGTAGCTGTTTTCCAAGAAGAAGCCGTAGCTGAGTGGTACTGTCGCCTACCTCTGGGGGCTTGGGCTTCCCCTCTCAGGCAAGGGTTCAAAGGTGCAACTTGTTTTTATAGTAAGAAGTCATGTTTTTTTTCCTTTACCTAATGCTGTTTTTCATTTGAAAACCAGAGAATTGGTGCCTGGAAATTTCAACTTTTCTCCCTCCTGACCTCCCTCCTCTTTTCCTGAGTGAAATATGGGCTACGCCTTATCTTTATTTCTCAATGTTTTTATTTTCTTCTTAAAATGTGAACTTTTTGGGAGTGGAGGGCAGAAATGAGCACTGGTATGTGAGAAGGGTGTTAAACGGGTAGCAAAATAGGCTGAGTGATGGCGAATTCTCTTTTTGCTCTAAGGTGAGCTCTGAAATGGGGTAGTAGCTGGGTCTGATAAAATGATGGGTACCATCCAGGGCAGGTGAAAGAAAGTACCTTTGTAAGCTGCAATCAGAAGCTAGACTTGTATTTTGCAAGAGGCAGAAAAGGGCAAAGTAGTGTCTTGATTAGACCTGCATTATGCCTGCTGCAGCAGGAGACAGAATGGAGCGAGTGGCTTGGCATTGGCTGGTCTGGCATGTCCTGCGGCTGTAAACACCCCAGTCTCTGTCTCATGCCTTTTGTGAAAGCCCACGAACGCCCAAGTTCTGTATAAAGGACGACTGCAGCTCATTCGGTACCCTGCTAAATGAGGGCAGGTCCTCCATGTCCAGCTCTTTGAGTGGCAAAATCCATAGCCTAAGACAAGTTGGCAGCTTTAGAATTCTCCTGAAGACCATATGTTGGAGGACGTATCAATCCAGCAACCGTCTCAGACCGAAGGAAGCATGGGAGGACATTATTTGCATGGGACAGCCCTCTTTTCAATCCCACTGTTATGCTGCAGTTGCCTTGTAGCATTACTAGAGGGCAGCAGCATGAACAAAAGAGCACAGAGAGGCTTTAAACCTGCTTTCTTACATGCCTCTTGTTCGTGTTGGTCTTTGCTAGGCCTGTGGAGTGGAGCACATATCAATATTTGACCCAAAATAAGTAAAACAAAAACCCACATACACCATCTCAGAGCTTCCAGGCGCAATATGATGCTTGCAGGTGGAAGGATTTGCCATGTTTGGTGCATACATGTGCACAGTTAATGAGGCTCTTCCCACAATATCAGTAACACTCCCTTTGGTAGTATTCTTAGGCCAGAAATGTCAGGCACTCCTTCGGGGTATGAGGCCAAGCACCACTTTGTGAAGCCTGCTCCAATCATTTGCAGGATAGAAAGTAAGTGGAGAACAATTGCAGAGGGAGCCAGGCTGCAGAAAAGATGTTCAGGGTGGTAGAGTAAACTCTAGCAGGGACTTTTGATCAAAGCACCGTGGGATGAGGACCCCAGACCTCTGTGCTTCTGACCTCTTCTCTGACTGCTCGATGCCCCCATCTCAGTTCTTCTCAAGCGTTACTTCCTAATACCCTACCTTTAGTAGTGTACCAACCCATTTTCAAACCTTTGAGCTTCCATAAAACACCCTTCCTGTGTGCCTTCCATTCGTATTCTCTCACTGACTCAGGTGCTTCAGCCACTTTTAAGTCTCGCGTGACCAGTTGAATACACATTGCTAGGAGCTCCTGGCACTTAGCAGTCTGTACAGCTGCTCTCAAAACACCCAGCCTACACTTCTTTAAATCAGATAGGCATGATGTGCCTCGCAATAAGCCCAGGCATTCCCTCTGTGGATCATATACCCAATCGAGAGAGGACAAATCAGTTGTTGGGCAGCACAAACTCCCTGCAGCCGCTGCCAGCTCACAAATTGTTGCCTATTTGCATGCCATGATCATTCTCTATGCCCCGTCCAACTAATTGCCACAGGTGCCCTCCTCCTACCTCATTGGTCTACTTCCTCAACTCCCCACCCCACTCCTCCCTTCGCGTTACTAAATTGTAGTGCTCCCAGTTGCCATAGTGGGCCACTCCGCATGCAGTTCACAGACCTTTCTCTGTCTCTGTGAGTAGCCCATCTGCGCACAGGTGGCCGCGCACCCGAGTGTTAGAAATCACTCCCATGCACCCAATCCTTCTACACTCCTTAAGAACTTTTCCAATACTGTCATTTGCAGGGCTCCTTTTTGACTGTCCCTCTGGGGGAGGGCAGTAATCAAAACATGGGGGGCACACTTCACAGCATGCCCCCTTCTTTCAGTGCCTGTTACCTGTTTTCAATACAACCAACCCGAGACCCTATAACAAGCCCGTGGTAGTAGCAATAAACTCTTGGGGAGCCCCCCCCCCCAAGAGAAATACACCACATCCTTCTTCTTGTCCTTTTCAATACCAAGGCCGCAGTAAGCCTGTGTGATGACCCCTTGTGGTAGGTAATGGAAACTGTCACAAGCAAGTTTCTCATATCTTCCCGGTTGCTCCTAACCTTTAGGGGTACCCCCCAGCCCCATGGAGGAAGGGGAGCAGTAAACAGAGTCTACTGCCCCCCTCCCTAAAAAGGCAGCACATGCCCCGCTGCCCCTCCTCAACACTTTCTCAGTGCCCCAGGCTCCTCTTGACCCTTTCTCTGAAATCCAGGCACTGCCTTTCCTGAGTGACACCAGCCTCCCTTTCTCTCCCTCTCTGGCCCCTCGTCTTCACTCTTCCCTACCTCGTCACTCCTCCCCCTCTCTCAGCCCACACTCACCCCCACCCTTTTCTCTCCGCCCCCTTACCTCCCTCTCCACTACCTCGTCACTCCTCCCCCTCTCACCCTTCTCTCTCCGCCTCCTTACCTCACTCTCCATTTCTGCCCCCTCGTCTTCACTCCTCCCCCTCTCTCAGCCCACACTCACCCCCACCCTTCTCTCTCCGCCCCCTTACCTCACTCTCCACTACCTCGTCACTCCTCCCCCTCTCTCAGCCCACACTCACCCCCACCCTTCTCTCTCCGCCTCCTTACCTCACTCTCCACCTCCTCGTCTTCACTCTTTCCTACCTCGTCACTCCTCCCCCTCATCCCCACCCTTCTCTCTCCGCCCCTTACCTCACTCTCCACCTCTGCCCCCTCATCTTCACTACCTCTTCACTCCTCCCCTCTCTCAGCCCACACTCACCCCCACCCTTCTCTCTCCGCCCCCTTACCTCACTCTCCACTACCTCGTCACTCCTCCCCCTCTCTCAGCCCCCACTCACCCTTCTCTCTCCGCCTCCTTACCTCACTCTCCACCTCATCTTCACTACCTCTTCACTCCTCCCCCTCTCTCAGCCCACACTCACCCCCACCCTTCTCTCTCCGCCCCCTTACCTCACTCTCCACTACCTCGTCACTCCTCCCCCAGCCCACACTCACCCTTCTCTCTCCGCCTCCTTACCTCACTCTCCAGCTCTGCCCCCTCGTCTTCACTCTTCCCTTTCTCTACCTCGTCACTCCTCCACCTCTCTCAGCCCACATCCCACCCTTCTCTCTCCGCCCCCTTACCTCACTCTCCACCTCCTCGTCTTCACTCTTTCCTACCTCGTCACTCCTCCCCCTCCTTCTCTCTCCTCCCCCCACTCTCCACCTCTGCCCCCTCACTCTCCACTACCTCGTCACTCCTCCCCCTCTCACCCTTCTCTCTCCGCCCCCTTACCTCACTCTCCACTACCTCGTCACTCCTCCCCCTCTCTCAGCCCACACTCACCCCCACCCTTACCTCACTCTCCACCTCCTCGTCTTCACTCTTTCCTACCTCGTCACTCCTCCCCACCCTTCTCTCTCCGCCCCTTACCTCACTCTCCACCTCTGCCCCCTCATCTTCACTACCTCTTCACTCCTCCCCCTCTCTCAGCCCACACTCACCCCCCCCCCCTTCTCTCTCCGCATCCTTACCTCCCTCTCCACCTTTGGCCCCTTCTCTCAAGTCACTCTTCCCATTCTCTCACTCTGCCAGCACCCAGACTCACTTCATGCACGCACCTCTCTGCACTTCACCATTGACACCCAAGTACGCACTTCACACACACACAGAGACAGAGGTACAGACACTTTACTTACCAATTTGCCAGGCAGACACGACTTACCTCTGCTTTTCTGCCATCAGTCTCTTGGTGCCAATTCCGGGAATCGAACCCTGGTCGTCTGGTTGGAAGGCAGGAACTTACCCACTGGACCACAGGGGCTTCCATGTCTAGAGCCTTACAATTGGTCCGTATATCATGGCAATCCATGAAATGTAGAATGTATTACACAGTCCATGGCAGCAGAGCCTGAGTGAAGGTGATAGGTTCCCCGGCAGGGTAGGTATAAGGGAGGGAGAAATAGCTCATGGGTAGTGTCGCCTGCCTCTGATGAAAGGAGCCCTCCACTGCCAAGGGTTCAAATCCCGCCAGTGATGCATTTTTTTTTTTTTAAGTGTGAATGTAGCAAGCAGTATGTTTTTTTTCAATTACTAATACTATTTTTTGTTTGTAAATAGGAGTGAAAAATTGTGAGCTGTTTTTCATGCTCTTTTGGGAGCACAGTCTGTATGCTAGTGATAGAGGCCCACCGCCATCCAACTTCCCCTCAAAGAGCTGTAGCGTAGTGGCACTGTCACCTGCCTCCAGTGGTTGTGGCTCTTTCTGACAAGGGTTCAAGTCCCAGCATGGGTGGCAATTTTTTGGAAAGTCTTAATTTCTCAAGTGCTATGTTTATTTTCATTTACTAATACTATTTTTACTTTGGGAGTGGGAGTGGGAGTGAGAAGGTGAGAGAGTGGTTTTGCACGCTCTTTTGAGAGCATGGCCTGTATGAGGCTGATAGAGTCCACTTCCGTAGCTGTTTTCCAAGAAGAAGCCGTAGCTGAGTGGTACTGTCGCCTACCTCTGGGGGCTTGGGCTTCCCCTCTCAGGCAAGGGTTCAAAGGTGCAACTTGTTTTTATAGTAAGAAGTCATGTTTTTTTTCCTTTACCTAATGCTGTTTTTCATTTGAAAACCAGAGAATTGGTGCCTGGAAATTTCAACTTTTCTCCCTCCTGACCTCCCTCCTCTTTTCCTGAGTGAAATATGGGCTACGCCTTATCTTTATTTCTCAATGTTTTTATTTTCTTCTTAAAATGTGAACTTTTTGGGAGTGGAGGGCAGAAATGAGCACTGGTATGTGAGAAGGGTGTTAAACGGGTAGCAAAATAGGCTGAGTGATGGCGAATTCTCTTTTTGCTCTAAGGTGAGCTCTGAAATGGGGTAGTAGCTGGGTCTGATAAAATGATGGGTACCATCCAGGGCAGGTGAAAGAAAGTACCTTTGTAAGCTGCAATCAGAAGCTAGACTTGTATTTTGCAAGAGGCAGAAAAGGGCAAAGTAGTGTCTTGATTAGACCTGCATTATGCCTGCTGCAGCAGGAGACAGAATGGAGCGAGTGGCTTGGCATTGGCTGGTCTGGCATGTCCTGCGGCTGTAAACACCCCAGTCTCTGTCTCATGCCTTTTGTGAAAGCCCACGAACGCCCAAGTTCTGTATAAAGGACGACTGCAGCTCATTCGGTACCCTGCTAAATGAGGGCAGGTCCTCCATGTCCAGCTCTTTGAGTGGCAAAATCCATAGCCTAAGACAAGTTGGCAGCTTTAGAATTCTCCTGAAGACCATATGTTGGAGGACGTATCAATCCAGCAACCGTCTCAGACCGAAGGAAGCATGGGAGGACATTATTTGCATGGGACAGCCCTCTTTTCAATCCCACTGTTATGCTGCAGTTGCCTTGTAGCATTACTAGAGGGCAGCAGCATGAACAAAAGAGCACAGAGAGGCTTTAAACCTGCTTTCTTACATGCCTCTTGTTCGTGTTGGTCTTTGCTAGGCCTGTGGAGTGGAGCACATATCAATATTTTACCCAAAATAAGTAAAACAAAAACCCACATACACCATCTCAGAGCTTCCAGGCGCAATATGATGCTTGCAGGTGGAAGGATTTGCCATGTTTGGTGCATACATGTGCACAGTTAATGAGGCTCTTCCCACAATATCAGTAACACTCCCTTTGGTAGTATTCTTAGGCCAGAAATGTCAGGCACTCCTTCGGGGTATGAGGCCAAGCACCACTTTGTGAAGCCTGCTCCAATCATTTGCAGGATAGAAAGTAAGTGGAGAACAATTGCAGAGGGAGCCAGGCTGCAGAAAAGATGTTCAGGGTGGTATAGTAAACTCTAGCAGGGACTTTTGATCAAAGCACCGTGGGATGAGGACCCCAGACCTCTGTGCTTCTGCCCTCTTCTCTGACTGCTCGATGCCCCCATCTCAGTTCTTCTCAAGCGTTACTTCCTAATACCCTACCTTTAGTAGTGTACCAACCCATTTTCAAACCTTTGAGCTTCCATAAAACACCCTTCCTGTGTGCCTTCCATTCGTATTCTCTCACTGACTCAGGTGCTTCAGCCACTTTTAAGTCTCGCGTGACCAGTTGAATACACATTGCTAGGAGCTCCTGGCACTTAGCAGTCTGTACAGCTGCTCTCAAAACACCCAGCCTACACTTCTTTAAATCAGATAGGCATGATGTGCCTCGCAATAAGCCCAGGCATTCCCTCTGTGGATCATATACCCAATCGAGAGAGGACAAATCAGTTGTTGGGCAGCACAAACTCCCTGCAGCCGCTGCCAGCTCACAAATTGTTGCCTATTTGCATGCCATGATCATTCTCTATGCCCCGTCCAACTAATTGCCACAGGTGCCCTCCTCCTACCTCATTGGTCTACTTCCTCAACTCCCCACCCCACTCCTCCCTTCGCGTTACTAAATTGTAGTGCTCCCAGTTGCCATAGTGGGCCACTCCGCATGCAGTTCACAGACCTTTCTCTGTCTCTGTGAGTAGCCCATCTGCGCACAGGTGGCCGCGCACCCGAGTGTTAGAAATCACTCCCATGCACCCAATCCTTCTACACTCCTTAAGAACTTTTCCAATACTGTCATTTGCAGGGCTCCTTTTTGACTGTCCCTCTGGGGGAGGGCAGTAATCAAAACATGGGGGGCACACTTCACAGCATGCCCCCTTCTTTCAGTGCCTGTTACCTGTTTTCAATACAACCAACCCGAGACCCTATAACAAGCCCGTGGTAGTAGCAATAAACTCTTGGGGAGCCCCCCCCCCCAAGAGAAATACACCACATCCTTCTTCTTGTCCTTTTCAATACCAAGGCCGCAGTAAGCCTGTGTGATGACCCCTTGTGGTAGGTAATGGAAACTGTCACAAGCAAGTTTCTCATATCTTCCCGGTTGCTCCTAACCTTTAGGGGTACCCCCCAGCCCCATGGAGGAAGGGGAGCAGTAAACAGAGTCTACTGCCCCCCTCCCTAAAAAGGCAGCACATGCCCCGCTGCCCCTCCTCAACACTTTCTCAGTGCCCCAGGCTCCTCTTGACCCTTTCTCTGAAATCCAGGCACTGCCTTTCCTGAGTGACACCAGCCTCCCTTTCTCTCCCTCTCTGGCCCCTCGTCTTCACTCTTCCCTACCTCGTCACTCCTCCCCCTCTCTCAGCCCACACTCACCCCCACCCTTTTCTCTCCGCCCCCTTACCTCCCTCTCCACTACCTCGTCACTCCTCCCCCTCTCACCCTTCTCTCTCCGCCTCCTTACCTCACTCTCCATTTCTGCCCCCTCGTCTTCACTCCTCCCCCTCTCTCAGCCCACACTCACCCCCACCCTTCTCTCTCCGCCCCCTTACCTCACTCTCCACCTCCTCGTCTTCACTCTTTCCTACCTCGTCACTCCTCCCCCTCATCCCCACCCTTCTCTCTCCGCCCCTTACCTCACTCTCCACCTCTGCCCCCTCATCTTCACTACCTCTTCACTCCTCCCCTCTCTCAGCCCACACTCACCCCCACCCTTCTCTCTCCGCCCCCTTACCTCACTCTCCACTACCTCGTCACTCCTCCCCCTCTCTCAGCCCCCACTCACCCTTCTCTCTCCGCCTCCTTACCTCACTCTCCACCTCATCTTCACTACCTCTTCACTCCTCCCCCTCTCTCAGCCCACACTCACCCCCACCCTTCTCTCTCCGCCCCCTTACCTCACTCTCCACTACCTCGTCACTCCTCCCCCAGCCCACACTCACCCTTCTCTCTCCGCCTCCTTACCTCACTCTCCAGCTCTGCCCCCTCGTCTTCACTCTTCCCTTTCTCTACCTCGTCACTCCTCCACCTCTCTCAGCCCACATCCCACCCTTCTCTCTCCGCCCCCTTACCTCACTCTCCACCTCCTCGTCTTCACTCTTTCCTACCTCGTCACTCCTCCCCCTCCTTCTCTCTCCTCCCCCCACTCTCCACCTCTGCCCCCTCACTCTCCACTACCTCGTCACTCCTCCCCCTCTCACCCTTCTCTCTCCGCCCCCTTACCTCACTCTCCACTACCTCGTCACTCCTCCCCCTCTCTCAGCCCACACTCACCCCCACCCTTACCTCACTCTCCACCTCCTCGTCTTCACTCTTTCCTACCTCGTCACTCCTCCCCACCCTTCTCTCTCCGCCCCTTACCTCACTCTCCACCTCTGCCCCCTCATCTTCACTACCTCTTCACTCCTCCCCCTCTCTCAGCCCACACTCACCCCCCCCCCCCTTCTCTCTCCGCATCCTTACCTCCCTCTCCACCTTTGGCCCCTTCTCTCAAGTCACTCTTCCCATTCTCTCACTCTGCCAGCACCCAGACTCACTTCATGCACGCACCTCTCTGCACTTCACCATTGACACCCAAGTACGCACTTCACACACACACAGAGACAGAGGTACAGACACTTTACTTACCAATTTGCCAGGCAGACACGACTTACCTCTGCTTTTCTGCCATCAGTCTCTTGGTGCCAATTCCGGGAATCGAACCCTGGTCGTCTGGTTGGAAGGCAGGAACTTACCCACTGGACCACAGGGGCTTCCATGTCTAGAGCCTTACAATTGGTCCGTATATCATGGCAATCCATGAAATGTAGAATGTATTACACAGTCCATGGCAGCAGAGCCTGAGTGAAGGTGATAGGTTCCCCGGCAGGGTAGGTATAAGGGAGGGAGAAATAGCTCATGGGTAGTGTCGCCTGCCTCTGATGAAAGGAGCCCTCCACTGCCAAGGGTTCAAATCCCGCCAGTGATGCATTTTTTTTTTTTTAAGTGTGAATTTAGCAAGCAGTATGTTTTTTTTCAATTACTAATACTATTTTTTGTTTGTAAATAGG
Organism: Pleurodeles waltl; assembly: GCF_031143425.1. Taxonomy (NCBI): domain Eukaryota; kingdom Metazoa; phylum Chordata; class Amphibia; order Caudata; family Salamandridae; genus Pleurodeles; species Pleurodeles waltl. The sequence continues at coordinate 245,501 of NW_027149902.1, forward strand.
AGTGAAAAATTGTGAGCTGTTTTTCATGCTCTTTTGGGAGCACAGTCTGTATGCTAGTGATAGAGGCCCACCGCCATCCAACTTCCCCTCAAAGAGCTGTAGCGTAGTGGCACTGTCACCTGCCTCCAGTGGTTGTGGCTCTTTCTGACAAGGGTTCAAGTCCCAGCATGGGTGGCAATTTTTTGGAAAGTCTTAATTTCTCAAGTGCTATGTTTATTTTCATTTACTAATACTATTTTTACTTTGGGAGTGGGAGTGGGAGTGAGAAGGTGAGAGAGTGGTTTTGCATGCTCTTTTGAGAGCATGGCCTGTATGAGGCTGATAGAGTCCACTTCCGTAGCTGTTTTCCAAGAAGAAGCCGTAGCTGAGTGGTACTGTCGCCTACCTCTGGGGGCTTGGGCTTCCCCTCTCAGGCAAGGGTTCAAAGGTGCAACTTGTTTTTATAGTAAGAAGTCATGTTTTTTTTCCTTTACCTAATGCTGTTTTTCATTTGAAAACCAGAGAATTGGTGCCTGGAAATTTCAACTTTTCTCCCTCCTGACCTCCCTCCTCTTTTCCTGAGTGAAATATGGGCTACGCCTTATCTTTATTTCTCAATGTTTTTATTTTCTTCTTAAAATGTGAACTTTTTGGGAGTGGAGGGCAGAAATGAGCACTGGTATGTGAGAAGGGTGTTAAACGGGTAGCAAAATAGGCTGAGTGATGGCGAATTCTCTTTTTGCTCTAAGGTGAGCTCTGAAATGGGGTAGTAGCTGGGTCTGATAAAATGATGGGTACCATCCAGGGCAGGTGAAAGAAAGTACCTTTGTAAGCTGCAATCAGAAGCTAGACTTGTATTTTGCAAGAGGCAGAAAAGGGCAAAGTAGTGTCTTGATTAGACCTGCATTATGCCTGCTGCAGCAGGAGACAGAATGGAGCGAGTGGCTTGGCATTGGCTGGTCTGGCATGTCCTGCGGCTGTAAACACCCCAGTCTCTGTCTCATGCCTTTTGTGAAAGCCCACGAACGCCCACGAACGCCCAAGTTCTGTATAAAGGACGACTGCAGCTCATTCGGTACCCTGCTAAATGAGGGCAGGTCCTCCATGTCCAGCTCTTTGAGTGGCAAAATCCATAGCCTAATACAAGTTGGCAGCTTTAGAATTCTCCTGAAGACCATATGTTGGAGGACGTATCAATCCAGCAACCGTCTCAGACCGAAGGAAGCATGGGAGGACATTATTTGCATGGGACAGCCCTCTTTTCAATCCCACTGTTATGCTGCAGTTGCCTTGTAGCATTACTAGAGGGCAGCAGCATGAACAAAAGAGCACAGAGAGGCTTTAAACCTGCTTTCTTACATGCCTCTTGTTCGTGTTGGTCTTTGCTAGGCCTGTGGAGTGGAGCACATATCAATATTTTACCCAAAATAAGTAAAACAAAAACCCACATACACCATCTCAGAGCTTCCAGGCGCAATATGATGCTTGCAGGTGGAAGGATTTGCCATGTTTGGTGCATACATGTGCACAGTTAATGAGGCTCTTCCCACAATATCAGTAACACTCCCTTTGGTAGTATTCTTAGGCCAGAAATGTCAGGCACTCCTTCGGGGTATGAGGCCAAGCACCACTTTGTGAAGCCTGCTCCAATCATTTGCAGGATAGAAAGTAAGTGGAGAACAATTGCAGAGGGAGCCAGGCTGCAGAAAAGATGTTCAGGGTGGTATAGTAAACTCTAGCAGGGACTTTTGATCAAAGCACCGTGGGATGAGGACCCCAGACCTCTGTGCTTCTGACCTCTTCTCTGACTGCTCGATGCCCCCATCTCAGTTCTTCTCAAGCGTTACTTCCTAATACCCTACCTTTAGTAGTGTACCAACCCATTTTCAAACCTTTGAGCTTCCATAAAACACCCTTCCTGTGTGCCTTCCATTCGTATTCTCTCACTGACTCAGGTGCTTCAGCCACTTTTAAGTCTCGCGTGACCAGTTGAATACACATTGCTAGGAGCTCCTGGCACTTAGCAGTCTGTACAGCTGCTCTCAAAACACCCAGCCTACACTTCTTTAAATCAGATAGGCATGATGTGCCTCGCAATAAGCCCAGGCATTCCCTCTGTGGATCATATACCCAATCGAGAGAGGACAAATCAGTTGTTGGGCAGCACAAACTCCCTGCAGCCGCTGCCAGCTCACAAATTGTTGCCTATTTGCATGCCATGATCATTCTCTATGCCCCGTCCAACTAATTGCCACAGGTGCCCTCCTCCTACCTCATTGGTCTACTTCCTCAACTCCCCACCCCACTCCTCCCTTCGCGTTACTAAATTGTAGTGCTCCCAGTTGCCATAGTGGGCCACTCCGCATGCAGTTCACAGACCTTTCTCTGTCTCTGTGAGTAGCCCATCTGCGCACAGGTGGCCGCGCACCCGAGTGTTAGAAATCACTCCCATGCACCCAATCCTTCTACACTCCTTAAGAACTTTTCCAATACTGTCATTTGCAGGGCTCCTTTTTGACTGTCCCTCTGGGGGAGGGCAGTAATCAAAACATGGGGGGCACACTTCACAGCATGCCCCCTTCTTTCAGTGCCTGTTACCTGTTTTCAATACAACCAACCCGAGACCCTATAACAAGCCCGTGGTAGTAGCAATAAACTCTTGGGGAGCCCCCCCCCCCAAGAGAAATACACCACATCCTTCTTCTTGTCCTTTTCAATACCAAGGCCGCAGTAAGCCTGTGTGATGACCCCTTGTGGTAGGTAATGGAAACTGTCACAAGCAAGTTTCTCATATCTTCCCGGTTGCTCCTAACCTTTAGGGGTACCCCCCAGCCCCATGGAGGAAGGGGAGCAGTAAACAGAGTCTACTGCCCCCCTCCCTAAAAAGGCAGCACATGCCCCGCTGCCCCTCCTCAACACTTTCTCAGTGCCCCAGGCTCCTCTTGACCCTTTCTCTGAAATCCAGGCACTGCCTTTCCTGAGTGACACCAGCCTCCCTTTCTCTCCCTCTCTGGCCCCTCGTCTTCACTCTTCCCTACCTCGTCACTCCTCCCCCTCTCTCAGCCCACACTCACCCCCACCCTTTTCTCTCCGCCCCCTTACCTCCCTCTCCACTACCTCGTCACTCCTCCCCCTCTCACCCTTCTCTCTCCGCCTCCTTACCTCACTCTCCATTTCTGCCCCCTCGTCTTCACTCCTCCCCCTCTCTCAGCCCACACTCACCCCCACCCTTCTCTCTCCGCCCCCTTACCTCACTCTCCACTACCTCATCACTCCTCCCCCTCTCTCAGCCCACACTCACCCCCACCCTTCTCTCTCCGCCTCCTTACCTCACTCTCCACCTCCTCGTCTTCACTCTTTCCTACCTCGTCACTCCTCCCCCTCATCCCCACCCTTCTCTCTCCGCCCCTTACCTCACTCTCCACCTCTGCCCCCTCATCTTCACTACCTCTTCACTCCTCCCCCTCTCTCAGCCCACACTCACCCCCACCCTTCTCTCTCCGCCCCCTTACCTCACTCTCCACTACCTCGTCACTCCTCCCCCTCTCACCCTTCTCTCTCCGCCCCCTTACCTCACTCTCCACTACCTCGTCACTCCTCCCCCTCTCTCAGCCCACACTCACCCCCACCCTTCTCTCTCCGCCCCCTTACCTCACTCTCCACTACCTCGTCACTCCTCCCCCAGCCCACACTCACCCTTCTCTCTCCGCCTCCTTACCTCACTCTCCAGCTCTGCCCCCTCGTCTTCACTCTTCCCTTTCTCTACCTCGTCACTCCTCCACCTCTCTCAGCCCACATCCCACCCTTCTCTCTCCGCCCCCTTACCTCACTCTCCACCTCCTCGTCTTCACTCTTTCCTACCTCGTCACTCCTCCCCCTCCTTCTCTCTCCTCCCCCTTACCTCACTCTCCACCTCTGCCCCCTCCTCTTCACTACCTCGTCACTCCTCCCCCTCTCTCAGCCCACACTCACACCCACCCTTTTCTCTCCGCCCCCTTACCTCACTCTCCACTACCTCGTCACTCCTCCCCCTCTCACCCTTCTCTCTCCGCCCCCTTACCTCACTCTCCACTACCTCGTCACTCCTCCCCCTCTCTCAGCCCACACTCACCCCCACCCTTACCTCACTCTCCACCTCCTCGTCTTCACTCTTTCCTACCTCGTCACTCCTCCCCACCCTTCTCTCTCCGCCCCTTACCTCACTCTCCACCTCTGACCCCTCATCTTCACTACCTCTTCACTCCTCCCCCTCTCTCAGCCCACACTCACCCCCCCCCCCCTTCTCTCTCCGCATCCTTACCTCCCTCTCCACCTTTGGCCCCTTCTCTCAAGTCACTCTTCCCATTCTCTCACTCTGCCAGCACCCAGACTCTCTTCATGCACGCACCTCTCTGCACTTCACCATTGACACCCAAGTACGCACTTCACACACACACAGAGACAGAGGTACAGACACTTTACTTACCAATTTGCCAGGCAGACACGACTTACCTCTGCTTTTCTGCCATCAGTCTCTTGGTGCCAATTCCGGGAATCGAACCCTGGTCGTCTGGTTGGAAGGCAGGAACTTACCCACTGGACCACAGGGGCTTCCATGTCTAGAGCCTTACAATTGGTCCGTATATCATGGCAATCCATGAAATGTAGAATGTATTACACAGTCCATGGCAGCAGAGCCTGAGTGAAGGTGATAGATCCCCGGCAGGGTAGGAATAAGTGAGGGAGAAATAGCTCATGGGTAGTGTCGCCTGCCTCTGATGAAAGGAGCCCTCCACTGCCAAGGGTTCAAATCCCGCCAGTGATGCATTTTTTTTTTTTTAAGTGTGAATTTAGCAAGCAGTATGTTTTTTTTCAATTACTAATACTATTTTTTGTTTGTAAATAGGAGTGAAAAATTGTGAGCTGTTTTTCATGCTCTTTTGGGAGCACAGTCTGTATGCTAGTGATAGAGGCCCACCGCCATCCAACTTCCCCTCAAAGAGCTGTAGCGTAGTGGCACTGTCACCTGCCTCCAGTGGTTGTGGCTCTTTCTGACAAGGGTTCAAGTCCCAGCATGGGTGGCAATTTTTTGGAAAGTCTTAATTTCTCAAGTGCTATGTTTATTTTCATTTACTAATACTATTTTTACTTTGGGAGTGGGAGTGGGAGTGAGAAGGTGAGAGAGTGGTTTTGCACGCTCTTTTGAGAGCATGGCCTGTATGAGGCTGATAGAGTCCACTTCCGTAGCTGTTTTCCAAGAAGAAGCCGTAGCTGAGTGGTACTGTCGCCTACCTCTGGGGGCTTGGGCTTCCCCTCTCAGGCAAGGGTTCAAAGGTGCAACTTGTTTTTATAGTAAGAAGTCATGTTTTTTTTCCTTTACCTAATGCTGTTTTTCATTTGAAAACCAGAGAATTGGTGCCTGGAAATTTCAACTTTTCTCCCTCCTGACCTCCCTCCTCTTTTCCTGAGTGAAATATGGGCTACGCCTTATCTTTATTTCTCAATGTTTTTATTTTCTTCTTAAAATGTGAACTTTTGGGGAGTGGAGGGCAGAAATGAGCACTGGTATGTGAGAAGGGTGTTAAACGGGTAGCAAAATAGGCTGAGTGATGGCGAATTCTCTTTTTGCTCTAAGGTGAGCTCTGAAATGGGGTAGTAGCTGGGTCTGATAAAATGATGGGTACCATCCAGGGCAGGTGAAAGAAAGTACCTTTGTAAGCTGCAATCAGAAGCTAGACTTGTATTTTGCAAGAGGCAGAAAAGGGCAAAGTAGTGTCTTGATTAGACCTGCATTATGCCTGCTGCAGCAGGAGACAGAATGGAGCGAGTGGCTTGGCATTGGCTGGTCTGGCATGTCCTGCGGCTGTAAACACCCCAGTCTCTGTCTCATGCCTTTTGTGAAAGCCCACGAACGCCCAAGTTCTGTATAAAGGACGACTGCAGCTCATTCGGTACCCTGCTAAATGAGGGCAGGTCCTCCATGTCCAGCTCTTTGAGTGGCAAAATCCATAGCCTAAGACAAGTTGGCAGCTTTAGAATTCTCCTGAAGACCATATGTTGGAGGACGTATCAATCCAGCAACCGTCTCAGACCGAAGGAAGCATGGGAGGACATTATTTGCATGGGACAGCCCTCTTTTCAATCCCACTGTTATGCTGCAGTTGCCTTGTAGCATTACTAGAGGGCAGCAGCATGAACAAAAGAGCACAGAGAGGCTTTAAACCTGCTTTCTTACATGCCTCTTGTTCGTGTTGGTCTTTGCTAGGCCTGTGGAGTGGAGCACATATCAATATTTGACCCAAAATAAGTAAAACAAAAACCCACATACACCATCTCAGAGCTTCCAGGCGCAATATGATGCTTGCAGGTGGAAGGATTTGCCATGTTTGGTGCATACATGTGCACAGTTAATGAGGCTCTTCCCACAATATCAGTAACACTCCCTTTGGTAGTATTCTTAGGCCAGAAATGTCAGGCACTCCTTCGGGGTATGAGGCCAAGCACCACTTTGTGAAGCCTGCTCCAATCATTTGCAGGATAGAAAGTAAGTGGAGAACAATTGCAGAGGGAGCCAGGCTGCAGAAAAGATGTTCAGGGTGGTAGAGTAAACTCTAGCAGGGACTTTTGATCAAAGCACCGTGGGATGAGGACCCCAGACCTCTGTGCTTCTGACCTCTTCTCTGACTGCTCGATGCCCCCATCTCAGTTCTTCTCAAGCGTTACTTCCTAATACCCTACCTTTAGTAGTGTACCAACCCATTTTCAAACCTTTGAGCTTCCATAAAACACCCTTCCTGTGTGCCTTCCATTCGTATTCTCTCACTGACTCAGGTGCTTCAGCCACTTTTAAGTCTCGCGTGACCAGTTGAATACACATTGCTAGGAGCTCCTGGCACTTAGCAGTCTGTACAGCTGCTCTCAAAACACCCAGCCTACACTTCTTTAAATCAGATAGGCATGATGTGCCTCGCAATAAGCCCAGGCATTCCCTCTGTGGATCATATACCCAATCGAGAGAGGACAAATCAGTTGTTGGGCAGCACAAACTCCCTGCAGCCGCTGCCAGCTCACAAATTGTTGCCTATTTGCATGCCATGATCATTCTCTATGCCCCGTCCAACTAATTGCCACAGGTGCCCTCCTCCTACCTCATTGGTCTACTTCCTCAACTCCCCACCCCACTCCTCCCTTCGCGTTACTAAATTGTAGTGCTCCCAGTTGCCATAGTGGGCCACTCCGCATGCAGTTCACAGACCTTTCTCTGTCTCTGTGAGTAGCCCATCTGCGCACAGGTGGCCGCGCACCCGAGTGTTAGAAATCACTCCCATGCACCCAATCCTTCTACACTCCTTAAGAACTTTTCCAATACTGTCATTTGCAGGGCTCCTTTTTGACTGTCCCTCTGGGGGAGGGCAGTAATCAAAACATGGGGGGCACACTTCACAGCATGCCCCCTTCTTTCAGTGCCTGTTACCTGTTTTCAATACAACCAACCCGAGACCCTATAACAAGCCCGTGGTAGTAGCAATAAACTCTTGGGGAGCCCCCCCCCCCAAGAGAAATACACCACATCCTTCTTCTTGTCCTTTTCAATACCAAGGCCGCAGTAAGCCTGTGTGATGACCCCTTGTGGTAGGTAATGGAAACTGTCACAAGCAAGTTTCTCATATCTTCCCGGTTGCTCCTAACCTTTAGGGGTACCCCCCAGCCCCATGGAGGAAGGGGAGCAGTAAACAGAGTCTACTGCCCCCCTCCCTAAAAAGGCAGCACATGCCCCGCTGCCCCTCCTCAACACTTTCTCAGTGCCCCAGGCTCCTCTTGACCCTTTCTCTGAAATCCAGGCACTGCCTTTCCTGAGTGACACCAGCCTCCCTTTCTCTCCCTCTCTGGCCCCTCGTCTTCACTCTTCCCTACCTCGTCACTCCTCCCCCTCTCTCAGCCCACACTCACCCCCACCCTTTTCTCTCCGCCCCCTTACCTCCCTCTCCACTACCTCGTCACTCCTCCCCCTCTCACCCTTCTCTCTCCGCCTCCTTACCTCACTCTCCATTTCTGCCCCCTCGTCTTCACTCCTCCCCCTCTCTCAGCCCACACTCACCCCCACCCTTCTCTCTCCGCCCCCTTACCTCACTCTCCACTACCTCGTCACTCCTCCCCCTCTCTCAGCCCACACTCACCCCCACCCTTCTCTCTCCGCCTCCTTACCTCACTCTCCACCTCCTCGTCTTCACTCTTTCCTACCTCGTCACTCCTCCCCCTCATCCCCACCCTTCTCTCTCCGCCCCTTACCTCACTCTCCACCTCTGCCCCCTCATCTTCACTACCTCTTCACTCCTCCCCTCTCTCAGCCCACACTCACCCCCACCCTTCTCTCTCCGCCCCCTTACCTCACTCTCCACTACCTCGTCACTCCTCCCCCTCTCTCAGCCCCCACTCACCCTTCTCTCTCCGCCTCCTTACCTCACTCTCCACCTCATCTTCACTACCTCTTCACTCCTCCCCCTCTCTCAGCCCACACTCACCCCCACCCTTCTCTCTCCGCCCCCTTACCTCACTCTCCACTACCTCGTCACTCCTCCCCCAGCCCACACTCACCCTTCTCTCTCCGCCTCCTTACCTCACTCTCCAGCTCTGCCCCCTCGTCTTCACTCTTCCCTTTCTCTACCTCGTCACTCCTCCACCTCTCTCAGCCCACATCCCACCCTTCTCTCTCCGCCCCCTTACCTCACTCTCCACCTCCTCGTCTTCACTCTTTCCTACCTCGTCACTCCTCCCCCTCCTTCTCTCTCCTCCCCCCACTCTCCACCTCTGCCCCCTCACTCTCCACTACCTCGTCACTCCTCCCCCTCTCACCCTTCTCTCTCCGCCCCCTTACCTCACTCTCCACTACCTCGTCACTCCTCCCCCTCTCTCAGCCCACACTCACCCCCACCCTTACCTCACTCTCCACCTCCTCGTCTTCACTCTTTCCTACCTCGTCACTCCTCCCCACCCTTCTCTCTCCGCCCCTTACCTCACTCTCCACCTCTGCCCCCTCATCTTCACTACCTCTTCACTCCTCCCCCTCTCTCAGCCCACACTCACCCCCCCCCCCTTCTCTCTCCGCATCCTTACCTCCCTCTCCACCTTTGGCCCCTTCTCTCAAGTCACTCTTCCCATTCTCTCACTCTGCCAGCACCCAGACTCACTTCATGCACGCACCTCTCTGCACTTCACCATTGACACCCAAGTACGCACTTCACACACACACAGAGACAGAGGTACAGACACTTTACTTACCAATTTGCCAGGCAGACACGACTTACCTCTGCTTTTCTGCCATCAGTCTCTTGGTGCCAATTCCGGGAATCGAACCCTGGTCGTCTGGTTGGAAGGCAGGAACTTACCCACTGGACCACAGGGGCTTCCATGTCTAGAGCCTTACAATTGGTCCGTATATCATGGCAATCCATGAAATGTAGAATGTATTACACAGTCCATGGCAGCAGAGCCTGAGTGAAGGTGATAGGTTCCCCGGCAGGGTAGGTATAAGGGAGGGAGAAATAGCTCATGGGTAGTGTCGCCTGCCTCTGATGAAAGGAGCCCTCCACTGCCAAGGGTTCAAATCCCGCCAGTGATGCATTTTTTTTTTTTTAAGTGTGAATGTAGCAAGCAGTATGTTTTTTTTCAATTACTAATACTATTTTTTGTTTGTAAATAGGAGTGAAAAATTGTGAGCTGTTTTTCATGCTCTTTTGGGAGCACAGTCTGTATGCTAGTGATAGAGGCCCACCGCCATCCAACTTCCCCTCAAAGAGCTGTAGCGTAGTGGCACTGTCACCTGCCTCCAGTGGTTGTGGCTCTTTCTGACAAGGGTTCAAGTCCCAGCATGGGTGGCAATTTTTTGGAAAGTCTTAATTTCTCAAGTGCTATGTTTATTTTCATTTACTAATACTATTTTTACTTTGGGAGTGGGAGTGGGAGTGAGAAGGTGAGAGAGTGGTTTTGCACGCTCTTTTGAGAGCATGGCCTGTATGAGGCTGATAGAGTCCACTTCCGTAGCTGTTTTCCAAGAAGAAGCCGTAGCTGAGTGGTACTGTCGCCTACCTCTGGGGGCTTGGGCTTCCCCTCTCAGGCAAGGGTTCAAAGGTGCAACTTGTTTTTATAGTAAGAAGTCATGTTTTTTTTCCTTTACCTAATGCTGTTTTTCATTTGAAAACCAGAGAATTGGTGCCTGGAAATTTCAACTTTTCTCCCTCCTGACCTCCCTCCTCTTTTCCTGAGTGAAATATGGGCTACGCCTTATCTTTATTTCTCAATGTTTTTATTTTCTTCTTAAAATGTGAACTTTTTGGGAGTGGAGGGCAGAAATGAGCACTGGTATGTGAGAAGGGTGTTAAACGGGTAGCAAAATAGGCTGAGTGATGGCGAATTCTCTTTTTGCTCTAAGGTGAGCTCTGAAATGGGGTAGTAGCTGGGTCTGATAAAATGATGGGTACCATCCAGGGCAGGTGAAAGAAAGTACCTTTGTAAGCTGCAATCAGAAGCTAGACTTGTATTTTGCAAGAGGCAGAAAAGGGCAAAGTAGTGTCTTGATTAGACCTGCATTATGCCTGCTGCAGCAGGAGACAGAATGGAGCGAGTGGCTTGGCATTGGCTGGTCTGGCATGTCCTGCGGCTGTAAACACCCCAGTCTCTGTCTCATGCCTTTTGTGAAAGCCCACGAACGCCCACGAACGCCCAAGTTCTGTATAAAGGACGACTGCAGCTCATTCGGTACCCTGCTAAATGAGGGCAGGTCCTCCATGTCCAGCTCTTTGAGTGGCAAAATCCATAGCCTAATACAAGTTGGCAGCTTTAGAATTCTCCTGAAGACCATATGTTGGAGGACGTATCAATCCAGCAACCGTCTCAGACCGAAGGAAGCATGGGAGGACATTATTTGCATGGGACAGCCCTCTTTTCAATCCCACTGTTATGCTGCAGTTGCCTTGTAGCATTACTAGAGGGCAGCAGCATGAACAAAAGAGCACAGAGAGGCTTTAAACCTGCTTTCTTACATGCCTCTTGTTCGTGTTGGTCTTTGCTAGGCCTGTGGAGTGGAGCACATATCAATATTTTACCCAAAATAAGTAAAACAAAAACCCACATACACCATCTCAGAGCTTCCAGGCGCAATATGATGCTTGCAGGTGGAAGGATTTGCCATGTTTGGTGCATACATGTGCACAGTTAATGAGGCTCTTCCCACAATATCAGTAACACTCCCTTTGGTAGTATTCTTAGGCCAGAAATGTCAGGCACTCCTTCGGGGTATGAGGCCAAGCACCACTTTGTGAAGCCTGCTCCAATCATTTGCAGGATAGAAAGTAAGTGGAGAACAATTGCAGAGGGAGCCAGGCTGCAGAAAAGATGTTCAGGGTGGTATAGTAAACTCTAGCAGGGACTTTTGATCAAAGCACCGTGGGATGAGGACCCCAGACCTCTGTGCTTCTGACCTCTTCTCTGACTGCTCGATGCCCCCATCTCAGTTCTTCTCAAGCGTTACTTCCTAATACCCTACCTTTAGTAGTGTACCAACCCATTTTCAAACCTTTGAGCTTCCATAAAACACCCTTCCTGTGTGCCTTCCATTCGTATTCTCTCACTGACTCAGGTGCTTCAGCCACTTTTAAGTCTCGCGTGACCAGTTGAATACACATTGCTAGGAGCTCCTGGCACTTAGCAGTCTGTACAGCTGCTCTCAAAACACCCAGCCTACACTTCTTTAAATCAGATAGGCATGATGTGCCTCGCAATAAGCCCAGGCATTCCCTCTGTGGATCATATACCCAATCGAGAGAGGACAAATCAGTTGTTGGGCAGCACAAACTCCCTGCAGCCGCTGCCAGCTCACAAATTGTTGCCTATTTGCATGCCATGATCATTCTCTATGCCCCGTCCAACTAATTGCCACAGGTGCCCTCCTCCTACCTCATTGGTCTACTTCCTCAACTCCCCACCCCACTCCTCCCTTCGCGTTACTAAATTGTAGTGCTCCCAGTTGCCATAGTGGGCCACTCCGCATGCAGTTCACAGACCTTTCTCTGTCTCTGTGAGTAGCCCATCTGCGCACAGGTGGCCGCGCACCCGAGTGTTAGAAATCACTCCCATGCACCCAATCCTTCTACACTCCTTAAGAACTTTTCCAATACTGTCATTTGCAGGGCTCCTTTTTGACTGTCCCTCTGGGGGAGGGCAGTAATCAAAACATGGGGGGCACACTTCACAGCATGCCCCCTTCTTTCAGTGCCTGTTACCTGTTTTCAATACAACCAACCCGAGACCCTATAACAAGCCCGTGGTAGTAGCAATAAACTCTTGGGGAGCCCCCCCCCCCAAGAGAAATACACCACATCCTTCTTCTTGTCCTTTTCAATACCAAGGCCGCAGTAAGCCTGTGTGATGACCCCTTGTGGTAGGTAATGGAAACTGTCACAAGCAAGTTTCTCATATCTTCCCGGTTGCTCCTAACCTTTAGGGGTACCCCCCAGCCCCATGGAGGAAGGGGAGCAGTAAACAGAGTCTACTGCCCCCCTCCCTAAAAAGGCAGCACATGCCCCGCTGCCCCTCCTCAACACTTTCTCAGTGCCCCAGGCTCCTCTTGACCCTTTCTCTGAAATCCAGGCACTGCCTTTCCTGAGTGACACCAGCCTCCCTTTCTCTCCCTCTCTGGCCCCTCGTCTTCACTCTTCCCTACCTCGTCACTCCTCCCCCTCTCTCAGCCCACACTCACCCCCACCCTTTTCTCTCCGCCCCCTTACCTCCCTCTCCACTACCTCGTCACTCCTCCCCCTCTCACCCTTCTCTCTCCGCCTCCTTACCTCACTCTCCATTTCTGCCCCCTCGTCTTCACTCCTCCCCCTCTCTCAGCCCACACTCACCCCCACCCTTCTCTCTCCGCCCCCTTACCTCACTCTCCACTACCTCATCACTCCTCCCCCTCTCTCAGCCCACACTCACCCCCACCCTTCTCTCTCCGCCTCCTTACCTCACTCTCCACCTCCTCGTCTTCACTCTTTCCTACCTCGTCACTCCTCCCCCTCATCCCCACCCTTCTCTCTCCGCCCCTTACCTCACTCTCCACCTCTGCCCCCTCATCTTCACTACCTCTTCACTCCTCCCCCTCTCTCAGCCCACACTCACCCCCACCCTTCTCTCTCCGCCCCCTTACCTCACTCTCCACTACCTCGTCACTCCTCCCCCTCTCACCCTTCTCTCTCCGCCCCCTTACCTCACTCTCCACTACCTCGTCACTCCTCCCCCTCTCTCAGCCCACACTCACCCCCACCCTTCTCTCTCCGCCCCCTTACCTCACTCTCCACTACCTCGTCACTCCTCCCCCAGCCCACACTCACCCTTCTCTCTCCGCCTCCTTACCTCACTCTCCAGCTCTGCCCCCTCGTCTTCACTCTTCCCTTTCTCTACCTCGTCACTCCTCCACCTCTCTCAGCCCACATCCCACCCTTCTCTCTCCGCCCCCTTACCTCACTCTCCACCTCCTCGTCTTCACTCTTTCCTACCTCGTCACTCCTCCCCCTCCTTCTCTCTCCTCCCCCTTACCTCACTCTCCACCTCTGCCCCCTCCTCTTCACTACCTCGTCACTCCTCCCCCTCTCTCAGCCCACACTCACACCCACCCTTTTCTCTCCGCCCCCTTACCTCACTCTCCACTACCTCGTCACTCCTCCCCCTCTCACCCTTCTCTCTCCGCCCCCTTACCTCACTCTCCACTACCTCGTCACTCCTCCCCCTCTCTCAGCCCACACTCACCCCCACCCTTACCTCACTCTCCACCTCCTCGTCTTCACTCTTTCCTACCTCGTCACTCCTCCCCACCCTTCTCTCTCCGCCCCTTACCTCACTCTCCACCTCTGACCCCTCATCTTCACTACCTCTTCACTCCTCCCCCTCTCTCAGCCCACACTCACCCCCCCCCCCCTTCTCTCTCCGCATCCTTACCTCCCTCTCCACCTTTGGCCCCTTCTCTCAAGTCACTCTTCCCATTCTCTCACTCTGCCAGCACCCAGACTCTCTTCATGCACGCACCTCTCTGCACTTCACCATTGACACCCAAGTACGCACTTCACACACACACAGAGACAGAGGTACAGACACTTTACTTACCAATTTGCCAGGCAGACACGACTTACCTCTGCTTTTCTGCCATCAGTCTCTTGGTGCCAATTCCGGGAATCGAACCCTGGTCGTCTGGTTGGAAGGCAGGAACTTACCCACTGGACCACAGGGGCTTCCATGTCTAGAGCCTTACAATTGGTCCGTATATCATGGCAATCCATGAAATGTAGAATGTATTACACAGTCCATGGCAGCAGAGCCTGAGTGAAGGTGATAGATCCCCGGCAGGGTAGGAATAAGTGAGGGAGAAATAGCTCATGGGTAGTGTCGCCTGCCTCTGATGAAAGGAGCCCTCCACTGCCAAGGGTTCAAATCCCGCCAGTGATGCATTTTTTTTTTTTTAAGTGTGAATTTAGCAAGCAGTATGTTTTTTTTCAATTACTAATACTATTTTTTGTTTGTAAATAGGAGTGAAAAATTGTGAGCTGTTTTTCATGCTCTTTTGGGAGCACAGTCTGTATGCTAGTGATAGAGGCCCACCGCCATCCAACTTCCCCTCAAAGAGCTGTAGCGTAGTGGCACTGTCACCTGCCTCCAGTGGTTGTGGCTCTTTCTGACAAGGGTTCAAGTCCCAGCATGGGTGGCAATTTTTTGGAAAGTCTTAATTTCTCAAGTGCTATGTTTATTTTCATTTACTAATACTATTTTTACTTTGGGAGTGGGAGTGGGAGTGAGAAGGTGAGAGAGTGGTTTTGCACGCTCTTTTGAGAGCATGGCCTGTATGAGGCTGATAGAGTCCACTTCCGTAGCTGTTTTCCAAGAAGAAGCCGTAGCTGAGTGGTACTGTCGCCTACCTCTGGGGGCTTGGGCTTCCCCTCTCAGGCAAGGGTTCAAAGGTGCAACTTGTTTTTATAGTAAGAAGTCATGTTTTTTTTCCTTTACCTAATGCTGTTTTTCATTTGAAAACCAGAGAATTGGTGCCTGGAAATTTCAACTTTTCTCCCTCCTGACCTCCCTCCTCTTTTCCTGAGTGAAATATGGGCTACGCCTTATCTTTATTTCTCAATGTTTTTATTTTCTTCTTAAAATGTGAACTTTTGGGGAGTGGAGGGCAGAAATGAGCACTGGTATGTGAGAAGGGTGTTAAACGGGTAGCAAAATAGGCTGAGTGATGGCGAATTCTCTTTTTGCTCTAAGGTGAGCTCTGAAATGGGGTAGTAGCTGGGTCTGATAAAATGATGGGTACCATCCAGGGCAGGTGAAAGAAAGTACCTTTGTAAGCTGCAATCAGAAGCTAGACTTGTATTTTGCAAGAGGCAGAAAAGGGCAAAGTAGTGTCTTGATTAGACCTGCATTATGCCTGCTGCAGCAGGAGACAGAATGGAGCGAGTGGCTTGGCATTGGCTGGTCTGGCATGTCCTGCGGCTGTAAACACCCCAGTCTCTGTCTCATGCCTTTTGTGAAAGCCCACGAACGCCCAAGTTCTGTATAAAGGACGACTGCAGCTCATTCGGTACCCTGCTAAATGAGGGCAGGTCCTCCATGTCCAGCTCTTTGAGTGGCAAAATCCATAGCCTAAGACAAGTTGGCAGCTTTAGAATTCTCCTGAAGACCATATGTTGGAGGACGTATCAATCCAGCAACCGTCTCAGACCGAAGGAAGCATGGGAGGACATTATTTGCATGGGACAGCCCTCTTTTCAATCCCACTGTTATGCTGCAGTTGCCTTGTAGCATTACTAGAGGGCAGCAGCATGAACAAAAGAGCACAGAGAGGCTTTAAACCTGCTTTCTTACATGCCTCTTGTTCGTGTTGGTCTTTGCTAGGCCTGTGGAGTGGAGCACATATCAATATTTGACCCAAAATAAGTAAAACAAAAACCCACATACACCATCTCAGAGCTTCCAGGCGCAATATGATGCTTGCAGGTGGAAGGATTTGCCATGTTTGGTGCATACATGTGCACAGTTAATGAGGCTCTTCCCACAATATCAGTAACACTCCCTTTGGTAGTATTCTTAGGCCAGAAATGTCAGGCACTCCTTCGGGGTATGAGGCCAAGCACCACTTTGTGAAGCCTGCTCCAATCATTTGCAGGATAGAAAGTAAGTGGAGAACAATTGCAGAGGGAGCCAGGCTGCAGAAAAGATGTTCAGGGTGGTAGAGTAAACTCTAGCAGGGACTTTTGATCAAAGCACCGTGGGATGAGGACCCCAGACCTCTGTGCTTCTGACCTCTTCTCTGACTGCTCGATGCCCCCATCTCAGTTCTTCTCAAGCGTTACTTCCTAATACCCTACCTTTAGTAGTGTACCAACCCATTTTCAAACCTTTGAGCTTCCATAAAACACCCTTCCTGTGTGCCTTCCATTCGTATTCTCTCACTGACTCAGGTGCTTCAGCCACTTTTAAGTCTCGCGTGACCAGTTGAATACACATTGCTAGGAGCTCCTGGCACTTAGCAGTCTGTACAGCTGCTCTCAAAACACCCAGCCTACACTTCTTTAAATCAGATAGGCATGATGTGCCTCGCAATAAGCCCAGGCATTCCCTCTGTGGATCATATACCCAATCGAGAGAGGACAAATCAGTTGTTGGGCAGCACAAACTCCCTGCAGCCGCTGCCAGCTCACAAATTGTTGCCTATTTGCATGCCATGATCATTCTCTATGCCCCGTCCAACTAATTGCCACAGGTGCCCTCCTCCTACCTCATTGGTCTACTTCCTCAACTCCCCACCCCACTCCTCCCTTCGCGTTACTAAATTGTAGTGCTCCCAGTTGCCATAGTGGGCCACTCCGCATGCAGTTCACAGACCTTTCTCTGTCTCTGTGAGTAGCCCATCTGCGCACAGGTGGCCGCGCACCCGAGTGTTAGAAATCACTCCCATGCACCCAATCCTTCTACACTCCTTAAGAACTTTTCCAATACTGTCATTTGCAGGGCTCCTTTTTGACTGTCCCTCTGGGGGAGGGCAGTAATCAAAACATGGGGGGCACACTTCACAGCATGCCCCCTTCTTTCAGTGCCTGTTACCTGTTTTCAATACAACCAACCCGAGACCCTATAACAAGCCCGTGGTAGTAGCAATAAACTCTTGGGGAGCCCCCCCCCCCCAAGAGAAATACACCACATCCTTCTTCTTGTCCTTTTCAATACCAAGGCCGCAGTAAGCCTGTGTGATGACCCCTTGTGGTAGGTAATGGAAACTGTCACAAGCAAGTTTCTCATATCTTCCCGGTTGCTCCTAACCTTTAGGGGTACCCCCCAGCCCCATGGAGGAAGGGGAGCAGTAAACAGAGTCTACTGCCCCCCTCCCTAAAAAGGCAGCACATGCCCCGCTGCCCCTCCTCAACACTTTCTCAGTGCCCCAGGCTCCTCTTGACCCTTTCTCTGAAATCCAGGCACTGCCTTTCCTGAGTGACACCAGCCTCCCTTTCTCTCCCTCTCTGGCCCCTCGTCTTCACTCTTCCCTACCTCGTCACTCCTCCCCCTCTCTCAGCCCACACTCACCCCCACCCTTTTCTCTCCGCCCC
This sequence comes from Pleurodeles waltl, assembly GCF_031143425.1. NCBI lineage: Eukaryota > Metazoa > Chordata > Amphibia > Caudata > Salamandridae > Pleurodeles > Pleurodeles waltl. The sequence continues at coordinate 263,092 of NW_027149902.1, forward strand.
CTTACCTCCCTCTCCACTACCTCGTCACTCCTCCCCCTCTCACCCTTCTCTCTCCGCCTCCTTACCTCACTCTCCATTTCTGCCCCCTCGTCTTCACTCCTCCCCCTCTCTCAGCCCACACTCACCCCCACCCTTCTCTCTCCGCCCCCTTACCTCACTCTCCACTACCTCGTCACTCCTCCCCCTCTCTCAGCCCACACTCACCCCCACCCTTCTCTCTCCGCCTCCTTACCTCACTCTCCACCTCCTCGTCTTCACTCTTTCCTACCTCGTCACTCCTCCCCCTCATCCCCACCCTTCTCTCTCCGCCCCTTACCTCACTCTCCACCTCTGCCCCCTCATCTTCACTACCTCTTCACTCCTCCCCTCTCTCAGCCCACACTCACCCCCACCCTTCTCTCTCCGCCCCCTTACCTCACTCTCCACTACCTCGTCACTCCTCCCCCTCTCTCAGCCCCCACTCACCCTTCTCTCTCCGCCTCCTTACCTCACTCTCCACCTCATCTTCACTACCTCTTCACTCCTCCCCCTCTCTCAGCCCACACTCACCCCCACCCTTCTCTCTCCGCCCCCTTACCTCACTCTCCACTACCTCGTCACTCCTCCCCCAGCCCACACTCACCCTTCTCTCTCCGCCTCCTTACCTCACTCTCCAGCTCTGCCCCCTCGTCTTCACTCTTCCCTTTCTCTACCTCGTCACTCCTCCACCTCTCTCAGCCCACATCCCACCCTTCTCTCTCCGCCCCCTTACCTCACTCTCCACCTCCTCGTCTTCACTCTTTCCTACCTCGTCACTCCTCCCCCTCCTTCTCTCTCCTCCCCCCACTCTCCACCTCTGCCCCCTCACTCTCCACTACCTCGTCACTCCTCCCCCTCTCACCCTTCTCTCTCCGCCCCCTTACCTCACTCTCCACTACCTCGTCACTCCTCCCCCTCTCTCAGCCCACACTCACCCCCACCCTTACCTCACTCTCCACCTCCTCGTCTTCACTCTTTCCTACCTCGTCACTCCTCCCCACCCTTCTCTCTCCGCCCCTTACCTCACTCTCCACCTCTGCCCCCTCATCTTCACTACCTCTTCACTCCTCCCCCTCTCTCAGCCCACACTCACCCCCCCCCCCCTTCTCTCTCCGCATCCTTACCTCCCTCTCCACCTTTGGCCCCTTCTCTCAAGTCACTCTTCCCATTCTCTCACTCTGCCAGCACCCAGACTCACTTCATGCACGCACCTCTCTGCACTTCACCATTGACACCCAAGTACGCACTTCACACACACACAGAGACAGAGGTACAGACACTTTACTTACCAATTTGCCAGGCAGACACGACTTACCTCTGCTTTTCTGCCATCAGTCTCTTGGTGCCAATTCCGGGAATCGAACCCTGGTCGTCTGGTTGGAAGGCAGGAACTTACCCACTGGACCACAGGGGCTTCCATGTCTAGAGCCTTACAATTGGTCCGTATATCATGGCAATCCATGAAATGTAGAATGTATTACACAGTCCATGGCAGCAGAGCCTGAGTGAAGGTGATAGGTTCCCCGGCAGGGTAGGTATAAGGGAGGGAGAAATAGCTCATGGGTAGTGTCGCCTGCCTCTGATGAAAGGAGCCCTCCACTGCCAAGGGTTCAAATCCCGCCAGTGATGCATTTTTTTTTTTTTAAGTGTGAATGTAGCAAGCAGTATGTTTTTTTTCAATTACTAATACTATTTTTTGTTTGTAAATAGGAGTGAAAAATTGTGAGCTGTTTTTCATGCTCTTTTGGGAGCACAGTCTGTATGCTAGTGATAGAGGCCCACCGCCATCCAACTTCCCCTCAAAGAGCTGTAGCGTAGTGGCACTGTCACCTGCCTCCAGTGGTTGTGGCTCTTTCTGACAAGGGTTCAAGTCCCAGCATGGGTGGCAATTTTTTGGAAAGTCTTAATTTCTCAAGTGCTATGTTTATTTTCATTTACTAATACTATTTTTACTTTGGGAGTGGGAGTGGGAGTGAGAAGGTGAGAGAGTGGTTTTGCACGCTCTTTTGAGAGCATGGCCTGTATGAGGCTGATAGAGTCCACTTCCGTAGCTGTTTTCCAAGAAGAAGCCGTAGCTGAGTGGTACTGTCGCCTACCTCTGGGGGCTTGGGCTTCCCCTCTCAGGCAAGGGTTCAAAGGTGCAACTTGTTTTTATAGTAAGAAGTCATGTTTTTTTTCCTTTACCTAATGCTGTTTTTCATTTGAAAACCAGAGAATTGGTGCCTGGAAATTTCAACTTTTCTCCCTCCTGACCTCCCTCCTCTTTTCCTGAGTGAAATATGGGCTACGCCTTATCTTTATTTCTCAATGTTTTTATTTTCTTCTTAAAATGTGAACTTTTTGGGAGTGGAGGGCAGAAATGAGCACTGGTATGTGAGAAGGGTGTTAAACGGGTAGCAAAATAGGCTGAGTGATGGCGAATTCTCTTTTTGCTCTAAGGTGAGCTCTGAAATGGGGTAGTAGCTGGGTCTGATAAAATGATGGGTACCATCCAGGGCAGGTGAAAGAAAGTACCTTTGTAAGCTGCAATCAGAAGCTAGACTTGTATTTTGCAAGAGGCAGAAAAGGGCAAAGTAGTGTCTTGATTAGACCTGCATTATGCCTGCTGCAGCAGGAGACAGAATGGAGCGAGTGGCTTGGCATTGGCTGGTCTGGCATGTCCTGCGGCTGTAAACACCCCAGTCTCTGTCTCATGCCTTTTGTGAAAGCCCACGAACGCCCAAGTTCTGTATAAAGGACGACTGCAGCTCATTCGGTACCCTGCTAAATGAGGGCAGGTCCTCCATGTCCAGCTCTTTGAGTGGCAAAATCCATAGCCTAAGACAAGTTGGCAGCTTTAGAATTCTCCTGAAGACCATATGTTGGAGGACGTATCAATCCAGCAACCGTCTCAGACCGAAGGAAGCATGGGAGGACATTATTTGCATGGGACAGCCCTCTTTTCAATCCCACTGTTATGCTGCAGTTGCCTTGTAGCATTACTAGAGGGCAGCAGCATGAACAAAAGAGCACAGAGAGGCTTTAAACCTGCTTTCTTACATGCCTCTTGTTCGTGTTGGTCTTTGCTAGGCCTGTGGAGTGGAGCACATATCAATATTTTACCCAAAATAAGTAAAACAAAAACCCACATACACCATCTCAGAGCTTCCAGGCGCAATATGATGCTTGCAGGTGGAAGGATTTGCCATGTTTGGTGCATACATGTGCACAGTTAATGAGGCTCTTCCCACAATATCAGTAACACTCCCTTTGGTAGTATTCTTAGGCCAGAAATGTCAGGCACTCCTTCGGGGTATGAGGCCAAGCACCACTTTGTGAAGCCTGCTCCAATCATTTGCAGGATAGAAAGTAAGTGGAGAACAATTGCAGAGGGAGCCAGGCTGCAGAAAAGATGTTCAGGGTGGTATAGTAAACTCTAGCAGGGACTTTTGATCAAAGCACCGTGGGATGAGGACCCCAGACCTCTGTGCTTCTGACCTCTTCTCTGACTGCTCGATGCCCCCATCTCAGTTCTTCTCAAGCGTTACTTCCTAATACCCTACCTTTAGTAGTGTACCAACCCATTTTCAAACCTTTGAGCTTCCATAAAACACCCTTCCTGTGTGCCTTCCATTCGTATTCTCTCACTGACTCAGGTGCTTCAGCCACTTTTAAGTCTCGCGTGACCAGTTGAATACACATTGCTAGGAGCTCCTGGCACTTAGCAGTCTGTACAGCTGCTCTCAAAACACCCAGCCTACACTTCTTTAAATCAGATAGGCATGATGTGCCTCGCAATAAGCCCAGGCATTCCCTCTGTGGATCATATACCCAATCGAGAGAGGACAAATCAGTTGTTGGGCAGCACAAACTCCCTGCAGCCGCTGCCAGCTCACAAATTGTTGCCTATTTGCATGCCATGATCATTCTCTATGCCCCGTCCAACTAATTGCCACAGGTGCCCTCCTCCTACCTCATTGGTCTACTTCCTCAACTCCCCACCCCACTCCTCCCTTCGCGTTACTAAATTGTAGTGCTCCCAGTTGCCATAGTGGGCCACTCCGCATGCAGTTCACAGACCTTTCTCTGTCTCTGTGAGTAGCCCATCTGCGCACAGGTGGCCGCGCACCCGAGTGTTAGAAATCACTCCCATGCACCCAATCCTTCTACACTCCTTAAGAACTTTTCCAATACTGTCATTTGCAGGGCTCCTTTTTGACTGTCCCTCTGGGGGAGGGCAGTAATCAAAACATGGGGGGCACACTTCACAGCATGCCCCCTTCTTTCAGTGCCTGTTACCTGTTTTCAATACAACCAACCCGAGACCCTATAACAAGCCCGTGGTAGTAGCAATAAACTCTTGGGGAGCCCCCCCCCCCAAGAGAAATACACCACATCCTTCTTCTTGTCCTTTTCAATACCAAGGCCGCAGTAAGCCTGTGTGATGACCCCTTGTGGTAGGTAATGGAAACTGTCACAAGCAAGTTTCTCATATCTTCCCGGTTGCTCCTAACCTTTAGGGGTACCCCCCAGCCCCATGGAGGAAGGGGAGCAGTAAACAGAGTCTACTGCCCCCCTCCCTAAAAAGGCAGCACATGCCCCGCTGCCCCTCCTCAACACTTTCTCAGTGCCCCAGGCTCCTCTTGACCCTTTCTCTGAAATCCAGGCACTGCCTTTCCTGAGTGACACCAGCCTCCCTTTCTCTCCCTCTCTGGCCCCTCGTCTTCACTCTTCCCTACCTCGTCACTCCTCCCCCTCTCTCAGCCCACACTCACCCCCACCCTTTTCTCTCCGCCCCCTTACCTCCCTCTCCACTACCTCGTCACTCCTCCCCCTCTCACCCTTCTCTCTCCGCCTCCTTACCTCACTCTCCATTTCTGCCCCCTCGTCTTCACTCCTCCCCCTCTCTCAGCCCACACTCACCCCCACCCTTCTCTCTCCGCCCCCTTACCTCACTCTCCACTACCTCGTCACTCCTCCCCCTCTCTCAGCCCACACTCACCCCCACCCTTCTCTCTCCGCCTCCTTACCTCACTCTCCACCTCCTCGTCTTCACTCTTTCCTACCTCGTCACTCCTCCCCCTCATCCCCACCCTTCTCTCTCCGCCCCTTACCTCACTCTCCACCTCTGCCCCCTCATCTTCACTACCTCTTCACTCCTCCCCTCTCTCAGCCCACACTCACCCCCACCCTTCTCTCTCCGCCCCCTTACCTCACTCTCCACTACCTCGTCACTCCTCCCCCTCTCTCAGCCCCCACTCACCCTTCTCTCTCCGCCTCCTTACCTCACTCTCCACCTCATCTTCACTACCTCTTCACTCCTCCCCCTCTCTCAGCCCACACTCACCCCCACCCTTCTCTCTCCGCCCCCTTACCTCACTCTCCACTACCTCGTCACTCCTCCCCCAGCCCACACTCACCCTTCTCTCTCCGCCTCCTTACCTCACTCTCCAGCTCTGCCCCCTCGTCTTCACTCTTCCCTTTCTCTACCTCGTCACTCCTCCACCTCTCTCAGCCCACATCCCACCCTTCTCTCTCCGCCCCCTTACCTCACTCTCCACCTCCTCGTCTTCACTCTTTCCTACCTCGTCACTCCTCCCCCTCCTTCTCTCTCCTCCCCCCACTCTCCACCTCTGCCCCCTCACTCTCCACTACCTCGTCACTCCTCCCCCTCTCACCCTTCTCTCTCCGCCCCCTTACCTCACTCTCCACTACCTCGTCACTCCTCCCCCTCTCTCAGCCCACACTCACCCCCACCCTTACCTCACTCTCCACCTCCTCGTCTTCACTCTTTCCTACCTCGTCACTCCTCCCCACCCTTCTCTCTCCGCCCCTTACCTCACTCTCCACCTCTGCCCCCTCATCTTCACTACCTCTTCACTCCTCCCCCTCTCTCAGCCCACACTCACCCCCCCCCCCTTCTCTCTCCGCATCCTTACCTCCCTCTCCACCTTTGGCCCCTTCTCTCAAGTCACTCTTCCCATTCTCTCACTCTGCCAGCACCCAGACTCACTTCATGCACGCACCTCTCTGCACTTCACCATTGACACCCAAGTACGCACTTCACACACACACAGAGACAGAGGTACAGACACTTTACTTACCAATTTGCCAGGCAGACACGACTTACCTCTGCTTTTCTGCCATCAGTCTCTTGGTGCCAATTCCGGGAATCGAACCCTGGTCGTCTGGTTGGAAGGCAGGAACTTACCCACTGGACCACAGGGGCTTCCATGTCTAGAGCCTTACAATTGGTCCGTATATCATGGCAATCCATGAAATGTAGAATGTATTACACAGTCCATGGCAGCAGAGCCTGAGTGAAGGTGATAGGTTCCCCGGCAGGGTAGGTATAAGGGAGGGAGAAATAGCTCATGGGTAGTGTCGCCTGCCTCTGATGAAAGGAGCCCTCCACTGCCAAGGGTTCAAATCCCGCCAGTGATGCATTTTTTTTTTTTTAAGTGTGAATGTAGCAAGCAGTATGTTTTTTTTCAATTACTAATACTATTTTTTGTTTGTAAATAGGAGTGAAAAATTGTGAGCTGTTTTTCATGCTCTTTTGGGAGCACAGTCTGTATGCTAGTGATAGAGGCCCACCGCCATCCAACTTCCCCTCAAAGAGCTGTAGCGTAGTGGCACTGTCACCTGCCTCCAGTGGTTGTGGCTCTTTCTGACAAGGGTTCAAGTCCCAGCATGGGTGGCAATTTTTTGGAAAGTCTTAATTTCTCAAGTGCTATGTTTATTTTCATTTACTAATACTATTTTTACTTTGGGAGTGGGAGTGGGAGTGAGAAGGTGAGAGAGTGGTTTTGCACGCTCTTTTGAGAGCATGGCCTGTATGAGGCTGATAGAGTCCACTTCCGTAGCTGTTTTCCAAGAAGAAGCCGTAGCTGAGTGGTACTGTCGCCTACCTCTGGGGGCTTGGGCTTCCCCTCTCAGGCAAGGGTTCAAAGGTGCAACTTGTTTTTATAGTAAGAAGTCATGTTTTTTTTCCTTTACCTAATGCTGTTTTTCATTTGAAAACCAGAGAATTGGTGCCTGGAAATTTCAACTTTTCTCCCTCCTGACCTCCCTCCTCTTTTCCTGAGTGAAATATGGGCTACGCCTTATCTTTATTTCTCAATGTTTTTATTTTCTTCTTAAAATGTGAACTTTTTGGGAGTGGAGGGCAGAAATGAGCACTGGTATGTGAGAAGGGTGTTAAACGGGTAGCAAAATAGGCTGAGTGATGGCGAATTCTCTTTTTGCTCTAAGGTGAGCTCTGAAATGGGGTAGTAGCTGGGTCTGATAAAATGATGGGTACCATCCAGGGCAGGTGAAAGAAAGTACCTTTGTAAGCTGCAATCAGAAGCTAGACTTGTATTTTGCAAGAGGCAGAAAAGGGCAAAGTAGTGTCTTGATTAGACCTGCATTATGCCTGCTGCAGCAGGAGACAGAATGGAGCGAGTGGCTTGGCATTGGCTGGTCTGGCATGTCCTGCGGCTGTAAACACCCCAGTCTCTGTCTCATGCCTTTTGTGAAAGCCCACGAACGCCCAAGTTCTGTATAAAGGACGACTGCAGCTCATTCGGTACCCTGCTAAATGAGGGCAGGTCCTCCATGTCCAGCTCTTTGAGTGGCAAAATCCATAGCCTAAGACAAGTTGGCAGCTTTAGAATTCTCCTGAAGACCATATGTTGGAGGACGTATCAATCCAGCAACCGTCTCAGACCGAAGGAAGCATGGGAGGACATTATTTGCATGGGACAGCCCTCTTTTCAATCCCACTGTTATGCTGCAGTTGCCTTGTAGCATTACTAGAGGGCAGCAGCATGAACAAAAGAGCACAGAGAGGCTTTAAACCTGCTTTCTTACATGCCTCTTGTTCGTGTTGGTCTTTGCTAGGCCTGTGGAGTGGAGCACATATCAATATTTTACCCAAAATAAGTAAAACAAAAACCCACATACACCATCTCAGAGCTTCCAGGCGCAATATGATGCTTGCAGGTGGAAGGATTTGCCATGTTTGGTGCATACATGTGCACAGTTAATGAGGCTCTTCCCACAATATCAGTAACACTCCCTTTGGTAGTATTCTTAGGCCAGAAATGTCAGGCACTCCTTCGGGGTATGAGGCCAAGCACCACTTTGTGAAGCCTGCTCCAATCATTTGCAGGATAGAAAGTAAGTGGAGAACAATTGCAGAGGGAGCCAGGCTGCAGAAAAGATGTTCAGGGTGGTATAGTAAACTCTAGCAGGGACTTTTGATCAAAGCACCGTGGGATGAGGACCCCAGACCTCTGTGCTTCTGACCTCTTCTCTGACTGCTCGATGCCCCCATCTCAGTTCTTCTCAAGCGTTACTTCCTAATACCCTACCTTTAGTAGTGTACCAACCCATTTTCAAACCTTTGAGCTTCCATAAAACACCCTTCCTGTGTGCCTTCCATTCGTATTCTCTCACTGACTCAGGTGCTTCAGCCACTTTTAAGTCTCGCGTGACCAGTTGAATACACATTGCTAGGAGCTCCTGGCACTTAGCAGTCTGTACAGCTGCTCTCAAAACACCCAGCCTACACTTCTTTAAATCAGATAGGCATGATGTGCCTCGCAATAAGCCCAGGCATTCCCTCTGTGGATCATATACCCAATCGAGAGAGGACAAATCAGTTGTTGGGCAGCACAAACTCCCTGCAGCCGCTGCCAGCTCACAAATTGTTGCCTATTTGCATGCCATGATCATTCTCTATGCCCCGTCCAACTAATTGCCACAGGTGCCCTCCTCCTACCTCATTGGTCTACTTCCTCAACTCCCCACCCCACTCCTCCCTTCGCGTTACTAAATTGTAGTGCTCCCAGTTGCCATAGTGGGCCACTCCGCATGCAGTTCACAGACCTTTCTCTGTCTCTGTGAGTAGCCCATCTGCGCACAGGTGGCCGCGCACCCGAGTGTTAGAAATCACTCCCATGCACCCAATCCTTCTACACTCCTTAAGAACTTTTCCAATACTGTCATTTGCAGGGCTCCTTTTTGACTGTCCCTCTGGGGGAGGGCAGTAATCAAAACATGGGGGGCACACTTCACAGCATGCCCCCTTCTTTCAGTGCCTGTTACCTGTTTTCAATACAACCAACCCGAGACCCTATAACAAGCCCGTGGTAGTAGCAATAAACTCTTGGGGAGCCCCCCCCCCCAAGAGAAATACACCACATCCTTCTTCTTGTCCTTTTCAATACCAAGGCCGCAGTAAGCCTGTGTGATGACCCCTTGTGGTAGGTAATGGAAACTGTCACAAGCAAGTTTCTCATATCTTCCCGGTTGCTCCTAACCTTTAGGGGTACCCCCCAGCCCCATGGAGGAAGGGGAGCAGTAAACAGAGTCTACTGCCCCCCTCCCTAAAAAGGCAGCACATGCCCCGCTGCCCCTCCTCAACACTTTCTCAGTGCCCCAGGCTCCTCTTGACCCTTTCTCTGAAATCCAGGCACTGCCTTTCCTGAGTGACACCAGCCTCCCTTTCTCTCCCTCTCTGGCCCCTCGTCTTCACTCTTCCCTACCTCGTCACTCCTCCCCCTCTCTCAGCCCACACTCACCCCCACCCTTTTCTCTCCGCCCCCTTACCTCCCTCTCCACTACCTCGTCACTCCTCCCCCTCTCACCCTTCTCTCTCCGCCTCCTTACCTCACTCTCCATTTCTGCCCCCTCGTCTTCACTCCTCCCCCTCTCTCAGCCCACACTCACCCCCACCCTTCTCTCTCCGCCCCCTTACCTCACTCTCCACTACCTCATCACTCCTCCCCCTCTCTCAGCCCACACTCACCCCCACCCTTCTCTCTCCGCCTCCTTACCTCACTCTCCACCTCCTCGTCTTCACTCTTTCCTACCTCGTCACTCCTCCCCCTCATCCCCACCCTTCTCTCTCCGCCCCTTACCTCACTCTCCACCTCTGCCCCCTCATCTTCACTACCTCTTCACTCCTCCCCCTCTCTCAGCCCACACTCACCCCCACCCTTCTCTCTCCGCCCCCTTACCTCACTCTCCACTACCTCGTCACTCCTCCCCCTCTCACCCTTCTCTCTCCGCCCCCTTACCTCACTCTCCACTACCTCGTCACTCCTCCCCCTCTCTCAGCCCACACTCACCCCCACCCTTCTCTCTCCGCCCCCTTACCTCACTCTCCACTACCTCGTCACTCCTCCCCCAGCCCACACTCACCCTTCTCTCTCCGCCTCCTTACCTCACTCTCCAGCTCTGCCCCCTCGTCTTCACTCTTCCCTTTCTCTACCTCGTCACTCCTCCACCTCTCTCAGCCCACATCCCACCCTTCTCTCTCCGCCCCCTTACCTCACTCTCCACCTCCTCGTCTTCACTCTTTCCTACCTCGTCACTCCTCCCCCTCCTTCTCTCTCCTCCCCCTTACCTCACTCTCCACCTCTGCCCCCTCCTCTTCACTACCTCGTCACTCCTCCCCCTCTCTCAGCCCACACTCACACCCACCCTTTTCTCTCCGCCCCCTTACCTCACTCTCCACTACCTCGTCACTCCTCCCCCTCTCACCCTTCTCTCTCCGCCCCCTTACCTCACTCTCCACTACCTCGTCACTCCTCCCCCTCTCTCAGCCCACACTCACCCCCACCCTTACCTCACTCTCCACCTCCTCGTCTTCACTCTTTCCTACCTCGTCACTCCTCCCCACCCTTCTCTCTCCGCCCCTTACCTCACTCTCCACCTCTGACCCCTCATCTTCACTACCTCTTCACTCCTCCCCCTCTCTCAGCCCACACTCACCCCCCCCCCCCTTCTCTCTCCGCATCCTTACCTCCCTCTCCACCTTTGGCCCCTTCTCTCAAGTCACTCTTCCCATTCTCTCACTCTGCCAGCACCCAGACTCTCTTCATGCACGCACCTCTCTGCACTTCACCATTGACACCCAAGTACGCACTTCACACACACACAGAGACAGAGGTACAGACACTTTACTTACCAATTTGCCAGGCAGACACGACTTACCTCTGCTTTTCTGCCATCAGTCTCTTGGTGCCAATTCCGGGAATCGAACCCTGGTCGTCTGGTTGGAAGGCAGGAACTTACCCACTGGACCACAGGGGCTTCCATGTCTAGAGCCTTACAATTGGTCCGTATATCATGGCAATCCATGAAATGTAGAATGTATTACACAGTCCATGGCAGCAGAGCCTGAGTGAAGGTGATAGATCCCCGGCAGGGTAGGAATAAGTGAGGGAGAAATAGCTCATGGGTAGTGTCGCCTGCCTCTGATGAAAGGAGCCCTCCACTGCCAAGGGTTCAAATCCCGCCAGTGATGCATTTTTTTTTTTTTAAGTGTGAATTTAGCAAGCAGTATGTTTTTTTTCAATTACTAATACTATTTTTTGTTTGTAAATAGGAGTGAAAAATTGTGAGCTGTTTTTCATGCTCTTTTGGGAGCACAGTCTGTATGCTAGTGATAGAGGCCCACCGCCATCCAACTTCCCCTCAAAGAGCTGTAGCGTAGTGGCACTGTCACCTGCCTCCAGTGGTTGTGGCTCTTTCTGACAAGGGTTCAAGTCCCAGCATGGGTGGCAATTTTTTGGAAAGTCTTAATTTCTCAAGTGCTATGTTTATTTTCATTTACTAATACTATTTTTACTTTGGGAGTGGGAGTGGGAGTGAGAAGGTGAGAGAGTGGTTTTGCACGCTCTTTTGAGAGCATGGCCTGTATGAGGCTGATAGAGTCCACTTCCGTAGCTGTTTTCCAAGAAGAAGCCGTAGCTGAGTGGTACTGTCGCCTACCTCTGGGGGCTTGGGCTTCCCCTCTCAGGCAAGGGTTCAAAGGTGCAACTTGTTTTTATAGTAAGAAGTCATGTTTTTTTTCCTTTACCTAATGCTGTTTTTCATTTGAAAACCAGAGAATTGGTGCCTGGAAATTTCAACTTTTCTCCCTCCTGACCTCCCTCCTCTTTTCCTGAGTGAAATATGGGCTACGCCTTATCTTTATTTCTCAATGTTTTTATTTTCTTCTTAAAATGTGAACTTTTGGGGAGTGGAGGGCAGAAATGAGCACTGGTATGTGAGAAGGGTGTTAAACGGGTAGCAAAATAGGCTGAGTGATGGCGAATTCTCTTTTTGCTCTAAGGTGAGCTCTGAAATGGGGTAGTAGCTGGGTCTGATAAAATGATGGGTACCATCCAGGGCAGGTGAAAGAAAGTACCTTTGTAAGCTGCAATCAGAAGCTAGACTTGTATTTTGCAAGAGGCAGAAAAGGGCAAAGTAGTGTCTTGATTAGACCTGCATTATGCCTGCTGCAGCAGGAGACAGAATGGAGCGAGTGGCTTGGCATTGGCTGGTCTGGCATGTCCTGCGGCTGTAAACACCCCAGTCTCTGTCTCATGCCTTTTGTGAAAGCCCACGAACGCCCAAGTTCTGTATAAAGGACGACTGCAGCTCATTCGGTACCCTGCTAAATGAGGGCAGGTCCTCCATGTCCAGCTCTTTGAGTGGCAAAATCCATAGCCTAAGACAAGTTGGCAGCTTTAGAATTCTCCTGAAGACCATATGTTGGAGGACGTATCAATCCAGCAACCGTCTCAGACCGAAGGAAGCATGGGAGGACATTATTTGCATGGGACAGCCCTCTTTTCAATCCCACTGTTATGCTGCAGTTGCCTTGTAGCATTACTAGAGGGCAGCAGCATGAACAAAAGAGCACAGAGAGGCTTTAAACCTGCTTTCTTACATGCCTCTTGTTCGTGTTGGTCTTTGCTAGGCCTGTGGAGTGGAGCACATATCAATATTTGACCCAAAATAAGTAAAACAAAAACCCACATACACCATCTCAGAGCTTCCAGGCGCAATATGATGCTTGCAGGTGGAAGGATTTGCCATGTTTGGTGCATACATGTGCACAGTTAATGAGGCTCTTCCCACAATATCAGTAACACTCCCTTTGGTAGTATTCTTAGGCCAGAAATGTCAGGCACTCCTTCGGGGTATGAGGCCAAGCACCACTTTGTGAAGCCTGCTCCAATCATTTGCAGGATAGAAAGTAAGTGGAGAACAATTGCAGAGGGAGCCAGGCTGCAGAAAAGATGTTCAGGGTGGTAGAGTAAACTCTAGCAGGGACTTTTGATCAAAGCACCGTGGGATGAGGACCCCAGACCTCTGTGCTTCTGACCTCTTCTCTGACTGCTCGATGCCCCCATCTCAGTTCTTCTCAAGCGTTACTTCCTAATACCCTACCTTTAGTAGTGTACCAACCCATTTTCAAACCTTTGAGCTTCCATAAAACACCCTTCCTGTGTGCCTTCCATTCGTATTCTCTCACTGACTCAGGTGCTTCAGCCACTTTTAAGTCTCGCGTGACCAGTTGAATACACATTGCTAGGAGCTCCTGGCACTTAGCAGTCTGTACAGCTGCTCTCAAAACACCCAGCCTACACTTCTTTAAATCAGATAGGCATGATGTGCCTCGCAATAAGCCCAGGCATTCCCTCTGTGGATCATATACCCAATCGAGAGAGGACAAATCAGTTGTTGGGCAGCACAAACTCCCTGCAGCCGCTGCCAGCTCACAAATTGTTGCCTATTTGCATGCCATGATCATTCTCTATGCCCCGTCCAACTAATTGCCACAGGTGCCCTCCTCCTACCTCATTGGTCTACTTCCTCAACTCCCCACCCCACTCCTCCCTTCGCGTTACTAAATTGTAGTGCTCCCAGTTGCCATAGTGGGCCACTCCGCATGCAGTTCACAGACCTTTCTCTGTCTCTGTGAGTAGCCCATCTGCGCACAGGTGGCCGCGCACCCGAGTGTTAGAAATCACTCCCATGCACCCAATCCTTCTACACTCCTTAAGAACTTTTCCAATACTGTCATTTGCAGGGCTCCTTTTTGACTGTCCCTCTGGGGGAGGGCAGTAATCAAAACATGGGGGGCACACTTCACAGCATGCCCCCTTCTTTCAGTGCCTGTTACCTGTTTTCAATACAACCAACCCGAGACCCTATAACAAGCCCGTGGTAGTAGCAATAAACTCTTGGGGAGCCCCCCCCCCCAAGAGAAATACACCACATCCTTCTTCTTGTCCTTTTCAATACCAAGGCCGCAGTAAGCCTGTGTGATGACCCCTTGTGGTAGGTAATGGAAACTGTCACAAGCAAGTTTCTCATATCTTCCCGGTTGCTCCTAACCTTTAGGGGTACCCCCCAGCCCCATGGAGGAAGGGGAGCAGTAAACAGAGTCTACTGCCCCCCTCCCTAAAAAGGCAGCACATGCCCCGCTGCCCCTCCTCAACACTTTCTCAGTGCCCCAGGCTCCTCTTGACCCTTTCTCTGAAATCCAGGCACTGCCTTTCCTGAGTGACACCAGCCTCCCTTTCTCTCCCTCTCTGGCCCCTCGTCTTCACTCTTCCCTACCTCGTCACTCCTCCCCCTCTCTCAGCCCACACTCACCCCCACCCTTTTCTCTCCGCCCCCTTACCTCCCTCTCCACTACCTCGTCACTCCTCCCCCTCTCACCCTTCTCTCTCCGCCTCCTTACCTCACTCTCCATTTCTGCCCCCTCGTCTTCACTCCTCCCCCTCTCTCAGCCCACACTCACCCCCACCCTTCTCTCTCCGCCCCCTTACCTCACTCTCCACTACCTCGTCACTCCTCCCCCTCTCTCAGCCCACACTCACCCCCACCCTTCTCTCTCCGCCTCCTTACCTCACTCTCCACCTCCTCGTCTTCACTCTTTCCTACCTCGTCACTCCTCCCCCTCATCCCCACCCTTCTCTCTCCGCCCCTTACCTCACTCTCCACCTCTGCCCCCTCATCTTCACTACCTCTTCACTCCTCCCCTCTCTCAGCCCACACTCACCCCCACCCTTCTCTCTCCGCCCCCTTACCTCACTCTCCACTACCTCGTCACTCCTCCCCCTCTCTCAGCCCCCACTCACCCTTCTCTCTCCGCCTCCTTACCTCACTCTCCACCTCATCTTCACTACCTCTTCACTCCTCCCCCTCTCTCAGCCCACACTCACCCCCACCCTTCTCTCTCCGCCCCCTTACCTCACTCTCCACTACCTCGTCACTCCTCCCCCAGCCCACACTCACCCTTCTCTCTCCGCCTCCTTACCTCACTCTCCAGCTCTGCCCCCTCGTCTTCACTCTTCCCTTTCTCTACCTCGTCACTCCTCCACCTCTCTCAGCCCACATCCCACCCTTCTCTCTCCGCCCCCTTACCTCACTCTCCACCTCCTCGTCTTCACTCTTTCCTACCTCGTCACTCCTCCCCCTCCTTCTCTCTCCTCCCCCCACTCTCCACCTCTGCCCCCTCACTCTCCACTACCTCGTCACTCCTCCCCCTCTCACCCTTCTCTCTCCGCCCCCTTACCTCACTCTCCACTACCTCGTCACTCCTCCCCCTCTCTCAGCCCACACTCACCCCCACCCTTACCTCACTCTCCACCTCCTCGTCTTCACTCTTTCCTACCTCGTCACTCCTCCCCACCCTTCTCTCTCCGCCCCTTACCTCACTCTCCACCTCTGCCCCCTCATCTTCACTACCTCTTCACTCCTCCCCCTCTCTCAGCCCACACTCACCCCCCCCCCCTTCTCTCTCCGCATCCTTACCTCCCTCTCCACCTTTGGCCCCTTCTCTCAAGTCACTCTTCCCATTCTCTCACTCTGCCAGCACCCAGACTCACTTCATGCACGCACCTCTCTGCACTTCACCATTGACACCCAAGTACGCACTTCACACACACACAGAGACAGAGGTACAGACACTTTACTTACCAATTTGCCAGGCAGACACGACTTACCTCTGCTTTTCTGCCATCAGTCTCTTGGTGCCAATTCCGGGAATCGAACCCTGGTCGTCTGGTTGGAAGGCAGGAACTTACCCACTGGACCACAGGGGCTTCCATGTCTAGAGCCTTACAATTGGTCCGTATATCATGGCAATCCATGAAATGTAGAATGTATTACACAGTCCATGGCAGCAGAGCCTGAGTGAAGGTGATAGGTTCCCCGGCAGGGTAGGTATAAGGGAGGGAGAAATAGCTCATGGGTAGTGTCGCCTGCCTCTGATGAAAGGAGCCCTCCACTGCCAAGGGTTCAAATCCCGCCAGTGATGCATTTTTTTTTTTTTAAGTGTGAATGTAGCAAGCAGTATGTTTTTTTTCAATTACTAATACTATTTTTTGTTTGTAAATAGGAGTGAAAAATTGTGAGCTGTTTTTCATGCTCTTTTGGGAGCACAGTCTGTATGCTAGTGATAGAGGCCCACCGCCATCCAACTTCCCCTCAAAGAGCTGTAGCGTAGTGGCACTGTCACCTGCCTCCAGTGGTTGTGGCTCTTTCTGACAAGGGTTCAAGTCCCAGCATGGGTGGCAATTTTTTGGAAAGTCTTAATTTCTCAAGTGCTATGTTTATTTTCATTTACTAATACTATTTTTACTTTGGGAGTGGGAGTGGGAGTGAGAAGGTGAGAGAGTGGTTTTGCACGCTCTTTTGAGAGCATGGCCTGTATGAGGCTGATAGAGTCCACTTCCGTAGCTGTTTTCCAAGAAGAAGCCGTAGCTGAGTGGTACTGTCGCCTACCTCTGGGGGCTTGGGCTTCCCCTCTCAGGCAAGGGTTCAAAGGTGCAACTTGTTTTTATAGTAAGAAGTCATGTTTTTTTTCCTTTACCTAATGCTGTTTTTCATTTGAAAACCAGAGAATTGGTGCCTGGAAATTTCAACTTTTCTCCCTCCTGACCTCCCTCCTCTTTTCCTGAGTGAAATATGGGCTACGCCTTATCTTTATTTCTCAATGTTTTTATTTTCTTCTTAAAATGTGAACTTTTTGGGAGTGGAGGGCAGAAATGAGCACTGGTATGTGAGAAGGGTGTTAAACGGGTAGCAAAATAGGCTGAGTGATGGCGAATTCTCTTTTTGCTCTAAGGTGAGCTCTGAAATGGGGTAGTAGCTGGGTCTGATAAAATGATGGGTACCATCCAGGGCAGGTGAAAGAAAGTACCTTTGTAAGCTGCAATCAGAAGCTAGACTTGTATTTTGCAAGAGGCAGAAAAGGGCAAAGTAGTGTCTTGATTAGACCTGCATTATGCCTGCTGCAGCAGGAGACAGAATGGAGCGAGTGGCTTGGCATTGGCTGGTCTGGCATGTCCTGCGGCTGTAAACACCCCAGTCTCTGTCTCATGCCTTTTGTGAAAGCCCACGAACGCCCAAGTTCTGTATAAAGGACGACTGCAGCTCATTCGGTACCCTGCTAAATGAGGGCAGGTCCTCCATGTCCAGCTCTTTGAGTGGCAAAATCCATAGCCTAAGACAAGTTGGCAGCTTTAGAATTCTCCTGAAGACCATATGTTGGAGGACGTATCAATCCAGCAACCGTCTCAGACCGAAGGAAGCATGGGAGGACATTATTTGCATGGGACAGCCCTCTTTTCAATCCCACTGTTATGCTGCAGTTGCCTTGTAGCATTACTAGAGGGCAGCAGCATGAACAAAAGAGCACAGAGAGGCTTTAAACCTGCTTTCTTACATGCCTCTTGTTCGTGTTGGTCTTTGCTAGGCCTGTGGAGTGGAGCACATATCAATATTTTACCCAAAATAAGTAAAACAAAAACCCACATACACCATCTCAGAGCTTCCAGGCGCAATATGATGCTTGCAGGTGGAAGGATTTGCCATGTTTGGTGCATACATGTGCACAGTTAATGAGGCTCTTCCCACAATATCAGTAACACTCCCTTTGGTAGTATTCTTAGGCCAGAAATGTCAGGCACTCCTTCGGGGTATGAGGCCAAGCACCACTTTGTGAAGCCTGCTCCAATCATTTGCAGGATAGAAAGTAAGTGGAGAACAATTGCAGAGGGAGCCAGGCTGCAGAAAAGATGTTCAGGGTGGTATAGTAAACTCTAGCAGGGACTTTTGATCAAAGCACCGTGGGATGAGGACCCCAGACCTCTGTGCTTCTGACCTCTTCTCTGACTGCTCGATGCCCCCATCTCAGTTCTTCTCAAGCGTTACTTCCTAATACCCTACCTTTAGTAGTGTACCAACCCATTTTCAAACCTTTGAGCTTCCATAAAACACCCTTCCTGTGTGCCTTCCATTCGTATTCTCTCACTGACTCAGGTGCTTCAGCCACTTTTAAGTCTCGCGTGACCAGTTGAATACACATTGCTAGGAGCTCCTGGCACTTAGCAGTCTGTACAGCTGCTCTCAAAACACCCAGCCTACACTTCTTTAAATCAGATAGGCATGATGTGCCTCGCAATAAGCCCAGGCATTCCCTCTGTGGATCATATACCCAATCGAGAGAGGACAAATCAGTTGTTGGGCAGCACAAACTCCCTGCAGCCGCTGCCAGCTCACAAATTGTTGCCTATTTGCATGCCATGATCATTCTCTATGCCCCGTCCAACTAATTGCCACAGGTGCCCTCCTCCTACCTCATTGGTCTACTTCCTCAACTCCCCACCCCACTCCTCCCTTCGCGTTACTAAATTGTAGTGCTCCCAGTTGCCATAGTGGGCCACTCCGCATGCAGTTCACAGACCTTTCTCTGTCTCTGTGAGTAGCCCATCTGCGCACAGGTGGCCGCGCACCCGAGTGTTAGAAATCACTCCCATGCACCCAATCCTTCTACACTCCTTAAGAACTTTTCCAATACTGTCATTTGCAGGGCTCCTTTTTGACTGTCCCTCTGGGGGAGGGCAGTAATCAAAACATGGGGGGCACACTTCACAGCATGCCCCCTTCTTTCAGTGCCTGTTACCTGTTTTCAATACAACCAACCCGAGACCCTATAACAAGCCCGTGGTAGTAGCAATAAACTCTTGGGGAGCCCCCCCCCCCAAGAGAAATACACCACATCCTTCTTCTTGTCCTTTTCAATACCAAGGCCGCAGTAAGCCTGTGTGATGACCCCTTGTGGTAGGTAATGGAAACTGTCACAAGCAAGTTTCTCATATCTTCCCGGTTGCTCCTAACCTTTAGGGGTACCCCCCAGCCCCATGGAGGAAGGGGAGCAGTAAACAGAGTCTACTGCCCCCCTCCCTAAAAAGGCAGCACATGCCCCGCTGCCCCTCCTCAACACTTTCTCAGTGCCCCAGGCTCCTCTTGACCCTTTCTCTGAAATCCAGGCACTGCCTTTCCTGAGTGACACCAGCCTCCCTTTCTCTCCCTCTCTGGCCCCTCGTCTTCACTCTTCCCTACCTCGTCACTCCTCCCCCTCTCTCAGCCCACACTCACCCCCACCCTTTTCTCTCCGCCCCCTTACCTCCCTCTCCACTACCTCGTCACTCCTCCCCCTCTCACCCTTCTCTCTCCGCCTCCTTACCTCACTCTCCATTTCTGCCCCCTCGTCTTCACTCCTCCCCCTCTCTCAGCCCACACTCACCCCCACCCTTCTCTCTCCGCCCCCTTACCTCACTCTCCACTACCTCGTCACTCCTCCCCCTCTCTCAGCCCACACTCACCCCCACCCTTCTCTCTCCGCCTCCTTACCTCACTCTCCACCTCCTCGTCTTCACTCTTTCCTACCTCGTCACTCCTCCCCCTCATCCCCACCCTTCTCTCTCCGCCCCTTACCTCACTCTCCACCTCTGCCCCCTCATCTTCACTACCTCTTCACTCCTCCCCTCTCTCAGCCCACACTCACCCCCACCCTTCTCTCTCCGCCCCCTTACCTCACTCTCCACTACCTCGTCACTCCTCCCCCTCTCTCAGCCCCCACTCACCCTTCTCTCTCCGCCTCCTTACCTCACTCTCCACCTCATCTTCACTACCTCTTCACTCCTCCCCCTCTCTCAGCCCACACTCACCCCCACCCTTCTCTCTCCGCCCCCTTACCTCACTCTCCACTACCTCGTCACTCCTCCCCCAGCCCACACTCACCCTTCTCTCTCCGCCTCCTTACCTCACTCTCCAGCTCTGCCCCCTCGTCTTCACTCTTCCCTTTCTCTACCTCGTCACTCCTCCACCTCTCTCAGCCCACATCCCACCCTTCTCTCTCCGCCCCCTTACCTCACTCTCCACCTCCTCGTCTTCACTCTTTCCTACCTCGTCACTCCTCCCCCTCCTTCTCTCTCCTCCCCCCACTCTCCACCTCTGCCCCCTCACTCTCCACTACCTCGTCACTCCTCCCCCTCTCACCCTTCTCTCTCCGCCCCCTTACCTCACTCTCCACTACCTCGTCACTCCTCCCCCTCTCTCAGCCCACACTCACCCCCACCCTTACCTCACTCTCCACCTCCTCGTCTTCACTCTTTCCTACCTCGTCACTCCTCCCCACCCTTCTCTCTCCGCCCCTTACCTCACTCTCCACCTCTGCCCCCTCATCTTCACTACCTCTTCACTCCTCCCCCTCTCTCAGCCCACACTCACCCCCCCCCCCTTCTCTCTCCGCATCCTTACCTCCCTCTCCACCTTTGGCCCCTTCTCTCAAGTCACTCTTCCCATTCTCTCACTCTGCCAGCACCCAGACTCACTTCATGCACGCACCTCTCTGCACTTCACCATTGACACCCAAGTACGCACTTCACACACACACAGAGACAGAGGTACAGACACTTTACTTACCAATTTGCCAGGCAGACACGACTTACCTCTGCTTTTCTGCCATCAGTCTCTTGGTGCCAATTCCGGGAATCGAACCCTGGTCGTCTGGTTGGAAGGCAGGAACTTACCCACTGGACCACAGGGGCTTCCATGTCTAGAGCCTTACAATTGGTCCGTATATCATGGCAATCCATGAAATGTAGAATGTATTACACAGTCCATGGCAGCAGAGCCTGAGTGAAGGTGATAGGTTCCCCGGCAGGGTAGGTATAAGGGAGGGAGAAATAGCTCATGGGTAGTGTCGCCTGCCTCTGATGAAAGGAGCCCTCCACTGCCAAGGGTTCAAATCCCGCCAGTGATGCATTTTTTTTTTTTTAAGTGTGAATGTAGCAAGCAGTATGTTTTTTTTCAATTACTAATACTATTTTTTGTTTGTAAATAGGAGTGAAAAATTGTGAGCTGTTTTTCATGCTCTTTTGGGAGCACAGTCTGTATGCTAGTGATAGAGGCCCACCGCCATCCAACTTCCCCTCAAAGAGCTGTAGCGTAGTGGCACTGTCACCTGCCTCCAGTGGTTGTGGCTCTTTCTGACAAGGGTTCAAGTCCCAGCATGGGTGGCAATTTTTTGGAAAGTCTTAATTTCTCAAGTGCTATGTTTATTTTCATTTACTAATACTATTTTTACTTTGGGAGTGGGAGTGGGAGTGAGAAGGTGAGAGAGTGGTTTTGCACGCTCTTTTGAGAGCATGGCCTGTATGAGGCTGATAGAGTCCACTTCCGTAGCTGTTTTCCAAGAAGAAGCCGTAGCTGAGTGGTACTGTCGCCTACCTCTGGGGGCTTGGGCTTCCCCTCTCAGGCAAGGGTTCAAAGGTGCAACTTGTTTTTATAGTAAGAAGTCATGTTTTTTTTCCTTTACCTAATGCTGTTTTTCATTTGAAAACCAGAGAATTGGTGCCTGGAAATTTCAACTTTTCTCCCTCCTGACCTCCCTCCTCTTTTCCTGAGTGAAATATGGGCTACGCCTTATCTTTATTTCTCAATGTTTTTATTTTCTTCTTAAAATGTGAACTTTTTGGGAGTGGAGGGCAGAAATGAGCACTGGTATGTGAGAAGGGTGTTAAACGGGTAGCAAAATAGGCTGAGTGATGGCGAATTCTCTTTTTGCTCTAAGGTGAGCTCTGAAATGGGGTAGTAGCTGGGTCTGATAAAATGATGGGTACCATCCAGGGCAGGTGAAAGAAAGTACCTTTGTAAGCTGCAATCAGAAGCTAGACTTGTATTTTGCAAGAGGCAGAAAAGGGCAAAGTAGTGTCTTGATTAGACCTGCATTATGCCTGCTGCAGCAGGAGACAGAATGGAGCGAGTGGCTTGGCATTGGCTGGTCTGGCATGTCCTGCGGCTGTAAACACCCCAGTCTCTGTCTCATGCCTTTTGTGAAAGCCCACGAACGCCCACGAACGCCCAAGTTCTGTATAAAGGACGACTGCAGCTCATTCGGTACCCTGCTAAATGAGGGCAGGTCCTCCATGTCCAGCTCTTTGAGTGGCAAAATCCATAGCCTAATACAAGTTGGCAGCTTTAGAATTCTCCTGAAGACCATATGTTGGAGGACGTATCAATCCAGCAACCGTCTCAGACCGAAGGAAGCATGGGAGGACATTATTTGCATGGGACAGCCCTCTTTTCAATCCCACTGTTATGCTGCAGTTGCCTTGTAGCATTACTAGAGGGCAGCAGCATGAACAAAAGAGCACAGAGAGGCTTTAAACCTGCTTTCTTACATGCCTCTTGTTCGTGTTGGTCTTTGCTAGGCCTGTGGAGTGGAGCACATATCAATATTTGACCCAAAATAAGTAAAACAAAAACCCACATACACCATCTCAGAGCTTCCAGGCGCAATATGATGCTTGCAGGTGGAAGGATTTGCCATGTTTGGTGCATACATGTGCACAGTTAATGAGGCTCTTCCCACAATATCAGTAACACTCCCTTTGGTAGTATTCTTAGGCCAGAAATGTCAGGCACTCCTTCGGGGTATGAGGCCAAGCACCACTTTGTGAAGCCTGCTCCAATCATTTGCAGGATAGAAAGTAAGTGGAGAACAATTGCAGAGGGAGCCAGGCTGCAGAAAAGATGTTCAGGGTGGTATAGTAAACTCTAGCAGGGACTTTTGATCAAAGCACCGTGGGATGAGGACCCCAGACCTCTGTGCTTCTGACCTCTTCTCTGACTGCTCGATGCCCCCATCTCAGTTCTTCTCAAGCGTTACTTCCTAATACCCTACCTTTAGTAGTGTACCAACCCATTTTCAAACCTTTGAGCTTCCATAAAACACCCTTCCTGTGTGCCTTCCATTCGTATTCTCTCACTGACTCAGGTGCTTCAGCCACTTTTAAGTCTCGCGTGACCAGTTGAATACACATTGCTAGGAGCTCCTGGCACTTAGCAGTCTGTACAGCTGCTCTCAAAACACCCAGCCTACACTTCTTTAAATCAGATAGGCATGATGTGCCTCGCAATAAGCCCAGGCATTCCCTCTGTGGATCATATACCCAATCGAGAGAGGACAAATCAGTTGTTGGGCAGCACAAACTCCCTGCAGCCGCTGCCAGCTCACAAATTGTTGCCTATTTGCATGCCATGATCATTCTCTATGCCCCGTCCAACTAATTGCCACAGGTGCCCTCCTCCTACCTCATTGGTCTACTTCCTCAACTCCCCACCCCACTCCTCCCTTCGCGTTACTAAATTGTAGTGCTCCCAGTTGCCATAGTGGGCCACTCCGCATGCAGTTCACAGACCTTTCTCTGTCTCTGTGAGTAGCCCATCTGCGCACAGGTGGCCGCGCACCCGAGTGTTAGAAATCACTCCCATGCACCCAATCCTTCTACACTCCTTAAGAACTTTTCCAATACTGTCATTTGCAGGGCTCCTTTTTGACTGTCCCTCTGGGGGAGGGCAGTAATCAAAACATGGGGGGCACACTTCACAGCATGCCCCCTTCTTTCAGTGCCTGTTACCTGTTTTCAATACAACCAACCCGAGACCCTATAACAAGCCCGTGGTAGTAGCAATAAACTCTTGGGGAGCCCCCCCCCCAAGAGAAATACACCACATCCTTCTTCTTGTCCTTTTCAATACCAAGGCCGCAGTAAGCCTGTGTGATGACCCCTTGTGGTAGGTAATGGAAACTGTCACAAGCAAGTTTCTCATATCTTCCCGGTTGCTCCTAACCTTTAGGGGTACCCCCCAGCCCCATGGAGGAAGGGGAGCAGTAAACAGAGTCTACTGCCCCCCTCCCTAAAAAGGCAGCACATGCCCCGCTGCCCCTCCTCAACACTTTCTCAGTGCCCCAGGCTCCTCTTGACCCTTTCTCTGAAATCCAGGCACTGCCTTTCCTGAGTGACACCAGCCTCCCTTTCTCTCCCTCTCTGGCCCCTCGTCTTCACTCTTCCCTACCTCGTCACTCCTCCCCCTCTCTCAGCCCACACTCACCCCCACCCTTTTCTCTCCGCCCCCTTACCTCCCTCTCCACTACCTCGTCACTCCTCCCCCTCTCACCCTTCTCTCTCCGCCTCCTTACCTCACTCTCCATTTCTGCCCCCTCGTCTTCACTCCTCCCCCTCTCTCAGCCCACACTCACCCCCACCCTTCTCTCTCCGCCCCCTTACCTCACTCTCCACTACCTCATCACTCCTCCCCCTCTCTCAGCCCACACTCACCCCCACCCTTCTCTCTCCGCCTCCTTACCTCACTCTCCACCTCCTCGTCTTCACTCTTTCCTACCTCGTCACTCCTCCCCCTCATCCCCACCCTTCTCTCTCCGCCCCTTACCTCACTCTCCACCTCTGCCCCCTCATCTTCACTACCTCTTCACTCCTCCCCCTCTCTCAGCCCACACTCACCCCCACCCTTCTCTCTCCGCCCCCTTACCTCACTCTCCACTACCTCGTCACTCCTCCCCCTCTCACCCTTCTCTCTCCGCCCCCTTACCTCACTCTCCACTACCTCGTCACTCCTCCCCCTCTCTCAGCCCACACTCACCCCCACCCTTCTCTCTCCGCCCCCTTACCTCACTCTCCACTACCTCGTCACTCCTCCCCCAGCCCACACTCACCCTTCTCTCTCCGCCTCCTTACCTCACTCTCCAGCTCTGCCCCCTCGTCTTCACTCTTCCCTTTCTCTACCTCGTCACTCCTCCACCTCTCTCAGCCCACATCCCACCCTTCTCTCTCCGCCCCCTTACCTCACTCTCCACCTCCTCGTCTTCACTCTTTCCTACCTCGTCACTCCTCCCCCTCCTTCTCTCTCCTCCCCCTTACCTCACTCTCCACCTCTGCCCCCTCCTCTTCACTACCTCGTCACTCCTCCCCCTCTCTCAGCCCACACTCACACCCACCCTTTTCTCTCCGCCCCCTTACCTCACTCTCCACTACCTCGTCACTCCTCCCCCTCTCACCCTTCTCTCTCCGCCCCCTTACCTCACTCTCCACTACCTCGTCACTCCTCCCCCTCTCTCAGCCCACACTCACCCCCACCCTTACCTCACTCTCCACCTCCTCGTCTTCACTCTTTCCTACCTCGTCACTCCTCCCCACCCTTCTCTCTCCGCCCCTTACCTCACTCTCCACCTCTGACCCCTCATCTTCACTACCTCTTAACTCCTCCCCCTCTCTCAGCCCACACTCACCCCCCCCCCTTCTCTCTCCGCATCCTTACCTCCCTCTCCACCTTTGGCCCCTTCTCTCAAGTCACTCTTCCCATTCTCTCACTCTGCCAGCACCCAGACTCTCTTCATGCACGCACCTCTCTGCACTTCACCATTGACACCCAAGTACGCACTTCACACACACACAGAGACAGAGGTACAGACACTTTACTTACCAATTTGCCAGGCAGACACGACTTACCTCTGCTTTTCTGCCATCAGTCTCTTGGTGCCAATTCCGGGAATCGAACCCTGGTCGTCTGGTTGGAAGGCAGGAACTTACCCACTGGACCACAGGGGCTTCCATGTCTAGAGCCTTACAATTGGTCCGTATATCATGGCAATCCATGAAATGTAGAATGTATTACACAGTCCATGGCAGCAGAGCCTGAGTGAAGGTGATAGGTTCCCCGGCAGGGTAGGAATAAGTGAGGGAGAAATAGCTCATGGGTAGTGTCGCCTGCCTCTGATGAAAGGAGCCCTCCACTGCCAAGGGTTCAAATCCCGCCAGTGATGCATTTTTTTTTTTTTAAGTGTGAATTTAGCAAGCAGTATGTTTTTTTTCAATTACTAATACTATTTTTTGTTTGTAAATAGGAGTGAAAAATTGTGAGCTGTTTTTCATGCTCTTTTGGGAGCACAGTCTGTATGCTAGTGATAGAGGCCCACCGCCATCCAACTTCCCCTCAAAGAGCTGTAGCGTAGTGGCACTGTCACCTGCCTCCAGTGGTTGTGGCTCTTTCTGACAAGGGTTCAAGTCCCAGCATGGGTGGCAATTTTTTGGAAAGTCTTAATTTCTCAAGTGCTATGTTTATTTTCATTTACTAATACTATTTTTACTTTGGGAGTGGGAGTGGGAGTGAGAAGGTGAGAGAGTGGTTTTGCACGCTCTTTTGAGAGCATGGCCTGTATGAGGCTGATAGAGTCCACTTCCGTAGCTGTTTTCCAAGAAGAAGCCGTAGCTGAGTGGTACTGTCGCCTACCTCTGGGGGCTTGGGCTTCCCCTCTCAGGCAAGGGTTCAAAGGTGCAACTTGTTTTTATAGTAAGAAGTCATGTTTTTTTTCCTTTACCTAATGCTGTTTTTCATTTGAAAACCAGAGAATTGGTGCCTGGAAATTTCAACTTTTCTCCCTCCTGACCTCCCTCCTCTTTTCCTGAGTGAAATATGGGCTACGCCTTATCTTTATTTCTCAATGTTTTTATTTTCTTCTTAAAATGTGAACTTTTGGGGAGTGGAGGGCAGAAATGAGCACTGGTATGTGAGAAGGGTGTTAAACGGGTAGCAAAATAGGCTGAGTGATGGCGAATTCTCTTTTTGCTCTAAGGTGAGCTCTGAAATGGGGTAGTAGCTGGGTCTGATAAAATGATGGGTACCATCCAGGGCAGGTGAAAGAAAGTACCTTTGTAAGCTGCAATCAGAAGCTAGACTTGTATTTTGCAAGAGGCAGAAAAGGGCAAAGTAGTGTCTTGATTAGACCTGCATTATGCCTGCTGCAGCAGGAGACAGAATGGAGCGAGTGGCTTGGCATTGGCTGGTCTGGCATGTCCTGCGGCTGTAAACACCCCAGTCTCTGTCTCATGCCTTTTGTGAAAGCCCACGAACGCCCAAGTTCTGTATAAAGGACGACTGCAGCTCATTCGGTACCCTGCTAAATGAGGGCAGGTCCTCCATGTCCAGCTCTTTGAGTGGCAAAATCCATAGCCTAAGACAAGTTGGCAGCTTTAGAATTCTCCTGAAGACCATATGTTGGAGGACGTATCAATCCAGCAACCGTCTCAGACCGAAGGAAGCATGGGAGGACATTATTTGCATGGGACAGCCCTCTTTTCAATCCCACTGTTATGCTGCAGTTGCCTTGTAGCATTACTAGAGGGCAGCAGCATGAACAAAAGAGCACAGAGAGGCTTTAAACCTGCTTTCTTACATGCCTCTTGTTCGTGTTGGTCTTTGCTAGGCCTGTGGAGTGGAGCACATATCAATATTTGACCCAAAATAAGTAAAACAAAAACCCACATACACCATCTCAGAGCTTCCAGGCGCAATATGATGCTTGCAGGTGGAAGGATTTGCCATGTTTGGTGCATACATGTGCACAGTTAATGAGGCTCTTCCCACAATATCAGTAACACTCCCTTTGGTAGTATTCTTAGGCCAGAAATGTCAGGCACTCCTTCGGGGTATGAGGCCAAGCACCACTTTGTGAAGCCTGCTCCAATCATTTGCAGGATAGAAAGTAAGTGGAGAACAATTGCAGAGGGAGCCAGGCTGCAGAAAAGATGTTCAGGGTGGTAGAGTAAACTCTAGCAGGGACTTTTGATCAAAGCACCGTGGGATGAGGACCCCAGACCTCTGTGCTTCTGACCTCTTCTCTGACTGCTCGATGCCCCCATCTCAGTTCTTCTCAAGCGTTACTTCCTAATACCCTACCTTTAGTAGTGTACCAACCCATTTTCAAACCTTTGAGCTTCCATAAAACACCCTTCCTGTGTGCCTTCCATTCGTATTCTCTCACTGACTCAGGTGCTTCAGCCACTTTTAAGTCTCGCGTGACCAGTTGAATACACATTGCTAGGAGCTCCTGGCACTTAGCAGTCTGTACAGCTGCTCTCAAAACACCCAGCCTACACTTCTTTAAATCAGATAGGCATGATGTGCCTCGCAATAAGCCCAGGCATTCCCTCTGTGGATCATATACCCAATCGAGAGAGGACAAATCAGTTGTTGGGCAGCACAAACTCCCTGCAGCCGCTGCCAGCTCACAAATTGTTGCCTATTTGCATGCCATGATCATTCTCTATGCCCCGTCCAACTAATTGCCACAGGTGCCCTCCTCCTACCTCATTGGTCTACTTCCTCAACTCCCCACCCCACTCCTCCCTTCGCGTTACTAAATTGTAGTGCTCCCAGTTGCCATAGTGGGCCACTCCGCATGCAGTTCACAGACCTTTCTCTGTCTCTGTGAGTAGCCCATCTGCGCACAGGTGGCCGCGCACCCGAGTGTTAGAAATCACTCCCATGCACCCAATCCTTCTACACTCCTTAAGAACTTTTCCAATACTGTCATTTGCAGGGCTCCTTTTTGACTGTCCCTCTGGGGGAGGGCAGTAATCAAAACATGGGGGGCACACTTCACAGCATGCCCCCTTCTTTCAGTGCCTGTTACCTGTTTTCAATACAACCAACCCGAGACCCTATAACAAGCCCGTGGTAGTAGCAATAAACTCTTGGGGAGCCCCCCCCCCCAAGAGAAATACACCACATCCTTCTTCTTGTCCTTTTCAATACCAAGGCCGCAGTAAGCCTGTGTGATGACCCCTTGTGGTAGGTAATGGAAACTGTCACAAGCAAGTTTCTCATATCTTCCCGGTTGCTCCTAACCTTTAGGGGTACCCCCCAGCCCCATGGAGGAAGGGGAGCAGTAAACAGAGTCTACTGCCCCCCTCCCTAAAAAGGCAGCACATGCCCCGCTGCCCCTCCTCAACACTTTCTCAGTGCCCCAGGCTCCTCTTGACCCTTTCTCTGAAATCCAGGCACTGCCTTTCCTGAGTGACACCAGCCTCCCTTTCTCTCCCTCTCTGGCCCCTCGTCTTCACTCTTCCCTACCTCGTCACTCCTCCCCCTCTCTCAGCCCACACTCACCCCCACCCTTTTCTCTCCGCCCCCTTACCTCCCTCTCCACTACCTCGTCACTCCTCCCCCTCTCACCCTTCTCTCTCCGCCTCCTTACCTCACTCTCCATTTCTGCCCCCTCGTCTTCACTCCTCCCCCTCTCTCAGCCCACACTCACCCCCACCCTTCTCTCTCCGCCCCCTTACCTCACTCTCCACTACCTCGTCACTCCTCCCCCTCTCTCAGCCCACACTCACCCCCACCCTTCTCTCTCCGCCTCCTTACCTCACTCTCCACCTCCTCGTCTTCACTCTTTCCTACCTCGTCACTCCTCCCCCTCATCCCCACCCTTCTCTCTCCGCCCCTTACCTCACTCTCCACCTCTGCCCCCTCATCTTCACTACCTCTTCACTCCTCCCCCTCTCTCAGCCCACACTCACCCCCACCCTTCTCTCTCCGCCCCCTTACCTCACTCTCCACTACCTCGTCACTCCTCCCCCTCTCACCCTTCTCTCTCCGCCCCCTTACCTCACTCTCCACTACCTCGTCACTCCTCCCCCTCTCTCAGCCCACACTCACCCCCACCCTTCTCTCTCCGCCCCCTTACCTCACTCTCCACTACCTCGTCACTCCTCCCCCAGCCCACACTCACCCTTCTCTCTCCGCCTCCTTACCTCACTCTCCAGCTCTGCCCCCTCGTCTTCACTCTTCCCTTTCTCTACCTCGTCACTCCTCCACCTCTCTCAGCCCACATCCCACCCTTCTCTCTCCGCCCCCTTACCTCACTCTCCACCTCCTCGTCTTCACTCTTTCCTACCTCGTCACTCCTCCCCCTCCTTCTCTCTCCTCCCCCTTACCTCACTCTCCACCTCTGCCCCCTCCTCTTCACTACCTCGTCACTCCTCCCCCTCTCTCAGCCCACACTCACACCCACCCTTTTCTCTCCGCCCCCTTACCTCACTCTCCACTACCTCGTCACTCCTCCCCCTCTCACCCTTCTCTCTCCGCCCCCTTACCTCACTCTCCACTACCTCGTCACTCCTCCCCCTCTCTCAGCCCACACTCACCCCCACCCTTACCTCACTCTCCACCTCCTCGTCTTCACTCTTTCCTACCTCGTCACTCCTCCCCACCCTTCTCTCTCCGCCCCTTACCTCACTCTCCACCTCTGACCCCTCATCTTCACTACCTCTTCACTCCTCCCCCTCTCTCAGCCCACACTCACCCCCCCCCCCTTCTCTCTCCGCATCCTTACCTCCCTCTCCACCTTTGGCCCCTTCTCTCAAGTCACTCTTCCCATTCTCTCACTCTGCCAGCACCCAGACTCTCTTCATGCACGCACCTCTCTGCACTTCACCATTGACACCCAAGTACGCACTTCACACACACACAGAGACAGAGGTACAGACACTTTACTTACCAATTTGCCAGGCAGACACGACTTACCTCTGCTTTTCTGCCATCAGTCTCTTGGTGCCAATTCCGGGAATCGAACCCTGGTCGTCTGGTTGGAAGGCAGGAACTTACCCACTGGACCACAGGGGCTTCCATGTCTAGAGCCTTACAATTGGTCCGTATATCATGGCAATCCATGAAATGTAGAATGTATTACACAGTCCATGGCAGCAGAGCCTGAGTGAAGGTGATAGGTTCCCCGGCAGGGTAGGAATAAGTGAGGGAGAAATAGCTCATGGGTAGTGTCGCCTGCCTCTGATGAAAGGAGCCCTCCACTGCCAAGGGTTCAAATCCCGCCAGTGATGCATTTTTTTTTTTTTAAGTGTGAATTTAGCAAGCAGTATGTTTTTTTTCAATTACTAATACTATTTTTTGTTTGTAAATAGGAGTGAAAAATTGTGAGCTGTTTTTCATGCTCTTTTGGGAGCACAGTCTGTATGCTAGTGATAGAGGCCCACCGCCATCCAACTTCCCCTCAAAGAGCTGTAGCGTAGTGGCACTGTCACCTGCCTCCAGTGGTTGTGGCTCTTTCTGACAAGGGTTCAAGTCCCAGCATGGGTGGCAATTTTTTGGAAAGTCTTAATTTCTCAAGTGCTATGTTTATTTTCATTTACTAATACTATTTTTACTTTGGGAGTGGGAGTGGGAGTGAGAAGGTGAGAGAGTGGTTTTGCACGCTCTTTTGAGAGCATGGCCTGTATGAGGCTGATAGAGTCCACTTCCGTAGCTGTTTTCCAAGAAGAAGCCGTAGCTGAGTGGTACTGTCGCCTACCTCTGGGGGCTTGGGCTTCCCCTCTCAGGCAAGGGTTCAAAGGTGCAACTTGTTTTTATAGTAAGAAGTCATGTTTTTTTTCCTTTACCTAATGCTGTTTTTCATTTGAAAACCAGAGAATTGGTGCCTGGAAATTTCAACTTTTCTCCCTCCTGACCTCCCTCCTCTTTTCCTGAGTGAAATATGGGCTACGCCTTATCTTTATTTCTCAATGTTTTTATTTTCTTCTTAAAATGTGAACTTTTGGGGAGTGGAGGGCAGAAATGAGCACTGGTATGTGAGAAGGGTGTTAAACGGGTAGCAAAATAGGCTGAGTGATGGCGAATTCTCTTTTTGCTCTAAGGTGAGCTCTGAAATGGGGTAGTAGCTGGGTCTGATAAAATGATGGGTACCATCCAGGGCAGGTGAAAGAAAGTACCTTTGTAAGCTGCAATCAGAAGCTAGACTTGTATTTTGCAAGAGGCAGAAAAGGGCAAAGTAGTGTCTTGATTAGACCTGCATTATGCCTGCTGCAGCAGGAGACAGAATGGAGCGAGTGGCTTGGCATTGGCTGGTCTGGCATGTCCTGCGGCTGTAAACACCCCAGTCTCTGTCTCATGCCTTTTGTGAAAGCCCACGAACGCCCAAGTTCTGTATAAAGGACGACTGCAGCTCATTCGGTACCCTGCTAAATGAGGGCAGGTCCTCCATGTCCAGCTCTTTGAGTGGCAAAATCCATAGCCTAAGACAAGTTGGCAGCTTTAGAATTCTCCTGAAGACCATATGTTGGAGGACGTATCAATCCAGCAACCGTCTCAGACCGAAGGAAGCATGGGAGGACATTATTTGCATGGGACAGCCCTCTTTTCAATCCCACTGTTATGCTGCAGTTGCCTTGTAGCATTACTAGAGGGCAGCAGCATGAACAAAAGAGCACAGAGAGGCTTTAAACCTGCTTTCTTACATGCCTCTTGTTCGTGTTGGTCTTTGCTAGGCCTGTGGAGTGGAGCACATATCAATATTTGACCCAAAATAAGTAAAACAAAAACCCACATACACCATCTCAGAGCTTCCAGGCGCAATATGATGCTTGCAGGTGGAAGGATTTGCCATGTTTGGTGCATACATGTGCACAGTTAATGAGGCTCTTCCCACAATATCAGTAACACTCCCTTTGGTAGTATTCTTAGGCCAGAAATGTCAGGCACTCCTTCGGGGTATGAGGCCAAGCACCACTTTGTGAAGCCTGCTCCAATCATTTGCAGGATAGAAAGTAAGTGGAGAACAATTGCAGAGGGAGCCAGGCTGCAGAAAAGATGTTCAGGGTGGTAGAGTAAACTCTAGCAGGGACTTTTGATCAAAGCACCGTGGGATGAGGACCCCAGACCTCTGTGCTTCTGACCTCTTCTCTGACTGCTCGATGCCCCCATCTCAGTTCTTCTCAAGCGTTACTTCCTAATACCCTACCTTTAGTAGTGTACCAACCCATTTTCAAACCTTTGAGCTTCCATAAAACACCCTTCCTGTGTGCCTTCCATTCGTATTCTCTCACTGACTCAGGTGCTTCAGCCACTTTTAAGTCTCGCGTGACCAGTTGAATACACATTGCTAGGAGCTCCTGGCACTTAGCAGTCTGTACAGCTGCTCTCAAAACACCCAGCCTACACTTCTTTAAATCAGATAGGCATGATGTGCCTCGCAATAAGCCCAGGCATTCCCTCTGTGGATCATATACCCAATCGAGAGAGGACAAATCAGTTGTTGGGCAGCACAAACTCCCTGCAGCCGCTGCCAGCTCACAAATTGTTGCCTATTTGCATGCCATGATCATTCTCTATGCCCCGTCCAACTAATTGCCACAGGTGCCCTCCTCCTACCTCATTGGTCTACTTCCTCAACTCCCCACCCCACTCCTCCCTTCGCGTTACTAAATTGTAGTGCTCCCAGTTGCCATAGTGGGCCACTCCGCATGCAGTTCACAGACCTTTCTCTGTCTCTGTGAGTAGCCCATCTGCGCACAGGTGGCCGCGCACCCGAGTGTTAGAAATCACTCCCATGCACCCAATCCTTCTACACTCCTTAAGAACTTTTCCAATACTGTCATTTGCAGGGCTCCTTTTTGACTGTCCCTCTGGGGGAGGGCAGTAATCAAAACATGGGGGGCACACTTCACAGCATGCCCCCTTCTTTCAGTGCCTGTTACCTGTTTTCAATACAACCAACCCGAGACCCTATAACAAGCCCGTGGTAGTAGCAATAAACTCTTGGGGAGCCCCCCCCCCCAAGAGAAATACACCACATCCTTCTTCTTGTCCTTTTCAATACCAAGGCCGCAGTAAGCCTGTGTGATGACCCCTTGTGGTAGGTAATGGAAACTGTCACAAGCAAGTTTCTCATATCTTCCCGGTTGCTCCTAACCTTTAGGGGTACCCCCCAGCCCCATGGAGGAAGGGGAGCAGTAAACAGAGTCTACTGCCCCCCTCCCTAAAAAGGCAGCACATGCCCCGCTGCCCCTCCTCAACACTTTCTCAGTGCCCCAGGCTCCTCTTGACCCTTTCTCTGAAATCCAGGCACTGCCTTTCCTGAGTGACACCAGCCTCCCTTTCTCTCCCTCTCTGGCCCCTCGTCTTCACTCTTCCCTACCTCGTCACTCCTCCCCCTCTCTCAGCCCACACTCACCCCCACCCTTTTCTCTCCGCCCCCTTACCTCCCTCTCCACTACCTCGTCACTCCTCCCCCTCTCACCCTTCTCTCTCCGCCTCCTTACCTCACTCTCCATTTCTGCCCCCTCGTCTTCACTCCTCCCCCTCTCTCAGCCCACACTCACCCCCACCCTTCTCTCTCCGCCCCCTTACCTCACTCTCCACTACCTCGTCACTCCTCCCCCTCTCTCAGCCCACACTCACCCCCACCCTTCTCTCTCCGCCTCCTTACCTCACTCTCCACCTCCTCGTCTTCACTCTTTCCTACCTCGTCACTCCTCCCCCTCATCCCCACCCTTCTCTCTCCGCCCCTTACCTCACTCTCCACCTCTGCCCCCTCATCTTCACTACCTCTTCACTCCTCCCCTCTCTCAGCCCACACTCACCCCCACCCTTCTCTCTCCGCCCCCTTACCTCACTCTCCACTACCTCGTCACTCCTCCCCCTCTCTCAGCCCCCACTCACCCTTCTCTCTCCGCCTCCTTACCTCACTCTCCACCTCATCTTCACTACCTCTTCACTCCTCCCCCTCTCTCAGCCCACACTCACCCCCACCCTTCTCTCTCCGCCCCCTTACCTCACTCTCCACTACCTCGTCACTCCTCCCCCAGCCCACACTCACCCTTCTCTCTCCGCCTCCTTACCTCACTCTCCAGCTCTGCCCCCTCGTCTTCACTCTTCCCTTTCTCTACCTCGTCACTCCTCCACCTCTCTCAGCCCACATCCCACCCTTCTCTCTCCGCCCCCTTACCTCACTCTCCACCTCCTCGTCTTCACTCTTTCCTACCTCGTCACTCCTCCCCCTCCTTCTCTCTCCTCCCCCCACTCTCCACCTCTGCCCCCTCACTCTCCACTACCTCGTCACTCCTCCCCCTCTCACCCTTCTCTCTCCGCCCCCTTACCTCACTCTCCACTACCTCGTCACTCCTCCCCCTCTCTCAGCCCACACTCACCCCCACCCTTACCTCACTCTCCACCTCCTCGTCTTCACTCTTTCCTACCTCGTCACTCCTCCCCACCCTTCTCTCTCCGCCCCTTACCTCACTCTCCACCTCTGCCCCCTCATCTTCACTACCTCTTCACTCCTCCCCCTCTCTCAGCCCACACTCACCCCCCCCCCTTCTCTCTCCGCATCCTTACCTCCCTCTCCACCTTTGGCCCCTTCTCTCAAGTCACTCTTCCCATTCTCTCACTCTGCCAGCACCCAGACTCACTTCATGCACGCACCTCTCTGCACTTCACCATTGACACCCAAGTACGCACTTCACACACACACAGAGACAGAGGTACAGACACTTTACTTACCAATTTGCCAGGCAGACACGACTTACCTCTGCTTTTCTGCCATCAGTCTCTTGGTGCCAATTCCGGGAATCGAACCCTGGTCGTCTGGTTGGAAGGCAGGAACTTACCCACTGGACCACAGGGGCTTCCATGTCTAGAGCCTTACAATTGGTCCGTATATCATGGCAATCCATGAAATGTAGAATGTATTACACAGTCCATGGCAGCAGAGCCTGAGTGAAGGTGATAGGTTCCCCGGCAGGGTAGGTATAAGGGAGGGAGAAATAGCTCATGGGTAGTGTCGCCTGCCTCTGATGAAAGGAGCCCTCCACTGCCAAGGGTTCAAATCCCGCCAGTGATGCATTTTTTTTTTTTTAAGTGTGAATTTAGCAAGCAGTATGTTTTTTTTCAATTACTAATACTATTTTTTGTTTGTAAATAGGAGTGAAAAATTGTGAGCTGTTTTTCATGCTCTTTTGGGAGCACAGTCTGTATGCTAGTGATAGAGGCCCACCGCCATCCAACTTCCCCTCAAAGAGCTGTAGCGTAGTGGCACTGTCACCTGCCTCCAGTGGTTGTGGCTCTTTCTGACAAGGGTTCAAGTCCCAGCATGGGTGGCAATTTTTTGGAAAGTCTTAATTTCTCAAGTGCTATGTTTATTTTCATTTACTAATACTATTTTTACTTTGGGAGTGGGAGTGGGAGTGAGAAGGTGAGAGAGTGGTTTTGCACGCTCTTTTGAGAGCATGGCCTGTATGAGGCTGATAGAGTCCACTTCCGTAGCTGTTTTCCAAGAAGAAGCCGTAGCTGAGTGGTACTGTCGCCTACCTCTGGGGGCTTGGGCTTCCCCTCTCAGGCAAGGGTTCAAAGGTGCAACTTGTTTTTATAGTAAGAAGTCATGTTTTTTTTCCTTTACCTAATGCTGTTTTTCATTTGAAAACCAGAGAATTGGTGCCTGGAAATTTCAACTTTTCTCCCTCCTGACCTCCCTCCTCTTTTCCTGAGTGAAATATGGGCTACGCCTTATCTTTATTTCTCAATGTTTTTATTTTCTTCTTAAAATGTGAACTTTTGGGGAGTGGAGGGCAGAAATGAGCACTGGTATGTGAGAAGGGTGTTAAACGGGTAGCAAAATAGGCTGAGTGATGGCGAATTCTCTTTTTGCTCTAAGGTGAGCTCTGAAATGGGGTAGTAGCTGGGTCTGATAAAATGATGGGTACCATCCAGGGCAGGTGAAAGAAAGTACCTTTGTAAGCTGCAATCAGAAGCTAGACTTGTATTTTGCAAGAGGCAGAAAAGGGCAAAGTAGTGTCTTGATTAGACCTGCATTATGCCTGCTGCAGCAGGAGACAGAATGGAGCGAGTGGCTTGGCATTGGCTGGTCTGGCATGTCCTGCGGCTGTAAACACCCCAGTCTCTGTCTCATGCCTTTTGTGAAAGCCCACGAACGCCCAAGTTCTGTATAAAGGACGACTGCAGCTCATTCGGTACCCTGCTAAATGAGGGCAGGTCCTCCATGTCCAGCTCTTTGAGTGGCAAAATCCATAGCCTAAGACAAGTTGGCAGCTTTAGAATTCTCCTGAAGACCATATGTTGGAGGACGTATCAATCCAGCAACCGTCTCAGACCGAAGGAAGCATGGGAGGACATTATTTGCATGGGACAGCCCTCTTTTCAATCCCACTGTTATGCTGCAGTTGCCTTGTAGCATTACTAGAGGGCAGCAGCATGAACAAAAGAGCACAGAGAGGCTTTAAACCTGCTTTCTTACATGCCTCTTGTTCGTGTTGGTCTTTGCTAGGCCTGTGGAGTGGAGCACATATCAATATTTGACCCAAAATAAGTAAAACAAAAACCCACATACACCATCTCAGAGCTTCCAGGCGCAATATGATGCTTGCAGGTGGAAGGATTTGCCATGTTTGGTGCATACATGTGCACAGTTAATGAGGCTCTTCCCACAATATCAGTAACACTCCCTTTGGTAGTATTCTTAGGCCAGAAATGTCAGGCACTCCTTCGGGGTATGAGGCCAAGCACCACTTTGTGAAGCCTGCTCCAATCATTTGCAGGATAGAAAGTAAGTGGAGAACAATTGCAGAGGGAGCCAGGCTGCAGAAAAGATGTTCAGGGTGGTAGAGTAAACTCTAGCAGGGACTTTTGATCAAAGCACCGTGGGATGAGGACCCCAGACCTCTGTGCTTCTGACCTCTTCTCTGACTGCTCGATGCCCCCATCTCAGTTCTTCTCAAGCGTTACTTCCTAATACCCTACCTTTAGTAGTGTACCAACCCATTTTCAAACCTTTGAGCTTCCATAAAACACCCTTCCTGTGTGCCTTCCATTCGTATTCTCTCACTGACTCAGGTGCTTCAGCCACTTTTAAGTCTCGCGTGACCAGTTGAATACACATTGCTAGGAGCTCCTGGCACTTAGCAGTCTGTACAGCTGCTCTCAAAACACCCAGCCTACACTTCTTTAAATCAGATAGGCATGATGTGCCTCGCAATAAGCCCAGGCATTCCCTCTGTGGATCATATACCCAATCGAGAGAGGACAAATCAGTTGTTGGGCAGCACAAACTCCCTGCAGCCGCTGCCAGCTCACAAATTGTTGCCTATTTGCATGCCATGATCATTCTCTATGCCCCGTCCAACTAATTGCCACAGGTGCCCTCCTCCTACCTCATTGGTCTACTTCCTCAACTCCCCACCCCACTCCTCCCTTCGCGTTACTAAATTGTAGTGCTCCCAGTTGCCATAGTGGGCCACTCCGCATGCAGTTCACAGACCTTTCTCTGTCTCTGTGAGTAGCCCATCTGCGCACAGGTGGCCGCGCACCCGAGTGTTAGAAATCACTCCCATGCACCCAATCCTTCTACACTCCTTAAGAACTTTTCCAATACTGTCATTTGCAGGGCTCCTTTTTGACTGTCCCTCTGGGGGAGGGCAGTAATCAAAACATGGGGGGCACACTTCACAGCATGCCCCCTTCTTTCAGTGCCTGTTACCTGTTTTCAATACAACCAACCCGAGACCCTATAACAAGCCCGTGGTAGTAGCAATAAACTCTTGGGGAGCCCCCCCCCCCAAG
The DNA here is from genome assembly GCF_031143425.1 of Pleurodeles waltl. Classification (NCBI taxonomy): domain Eukaryota; kingdom Metazoa; phylum Chordata; class Amphibia; order Caudata; family Salamandridae; genus Pleurodeles; species Pleurodeles waltl. Next base: position 301,219 of record NW_027149902.1, read on the forward strand.
AGAAATACACCACATCCTTCTTCTTGTCCTTTTCAATACCAAGGCCGCAGTAAGCCTGTGTGATGACCCCTTGTGGTAGGTAATGGAAACTGTCACAAGCAAGTTTCTCATATCTTCCCGGTTGCTCCTAACCTTTAGGGGTACCCCCCAGCCCCATGGAGGAAGGGGAGCAGTAAACAGAGTCTACTGCCCCCCTCCCTAAAAAGGCAGCACATGCCCCGCTGCCCCTCCTCAACACTTTCTCAGTGCCCCAGGCTCCTCTTGACCCTTTCTCTGAAATCCAGGCACTGCCTTTCCTGAGTGACACCAGCCTCCCTTTCTCTCCCTCTCTGGCCCCTCGTCTTCACTCTTCCCTACCTCGTCACTCCTCCCCCTCTCTCAGCCCACACTCACCCCCACCCTTTTCTCTCCGCCCCCTTACCTCCCTCTCCACTACCTCGTCACTCCTCCCCCTCTCACCCTTCTCTCTCCGCCTCCTTACCTCACTCTCCATTTCTGCCCCCTCGTCTTCACTCCTCCCCCTCTCTCAGCCCACACTCACCCCCACCCTTCTCTCTCCGCCCCCTTACCTCACTCTCCACTACCTCGTCACTCCTCCCCCTCTCTCAGCCCACACTCACCCCCACCCTTCTCTCTCCGCCTCCTTACCTCACTCTCCACCTCCTCGTCTTCACTCTTTCCTACCTCGTCACTCCTCCCCCTCATCCCCACCCTTCTCTCTCCGCCCCTTACCTCACTCTCCACCTCTGCCCCCTCATCTTCACTACCTCTTCACTCCTCCCCTCTCTCAGCCCACACTCACCCCCACCCTTCTCTCTCCGCCCCCTTACCTCACTCTCCACTACCTCGTCACTCCTCCCCCTCTCTCAGCCCCCACTCACCCTTCTCTCTCCGCCTCCTTACCTCACTCTCCACCTCATCTTCACTACCTCTTCACTCCTCCCCCTCTCTCAGCCCACACTCACCCCCACCTTACCTCACTCTCCACTACCTCGTCACTCCTCCCCCAGCCCACACTCACCCTTCTCTCTCCGCCTCCTTACCTCACTCTCCAGCTCTGCCCCCTCGTCTTCACTCTTCCCTTTCTCTACCTCGTCACTCCTCCACCTCTCTCAGCCCACATCCCACCCTTCTCTCTCCGCCCCCTTACCTCACTCTCCACCTCCTCGTCTTCACTCTTTCCTACCTCGTCACTCCTCCCCCTCCTTCTCTCTCCTCCCCCCACTCTCCACCTCTGCCCCCTCACTCTCCACTACCTCGTCACTCCTCCCCCTCTCACCCTTCTCTCTCCGCCCCCTTACCTCACTCTCCACTACCTCGTCACTCCTCCCCCTCTCTCAGCCCACACTCACCCCCACCCTTACCTCACTCTCCACCTCCTCGTCTTCACTCTTTCCTACCTCGTCACTCCTCCCCACCCTTCTCTCTCCGCCCCTTACCTCACTCTCCACCTCTGCCCCCTCATCTTCACTACCTCTTCACTCCTCCCCCTCTCTCAGCCCACACTCACCCCCCCCCCTTCTCTCTCCGCATCCTTACCTCCCTCTCCACCTTTGGCCCCTTCTCTCAAGTCACTCTTCCCATTCTCTCACTCTGCCAGCACCCAGACTCACTTCATGCACGCACCTCTCTGCACTTCACCATTGACACCCAAGTACGCACTTCACACACACACAGAGACAGAGGTACAGACACTTTACTTACCAATTTGCCAGGCAGACACGACTTACCTCTGCTTTTCTGCCATCAGTCTCTTGGTGCCAATTCCGGGAATCGAACCCTGGTCGTCTGGTTGGAAGGCAGGAACTTACCCACTGGACCACAGGGGCTTCCATGTCTAGAGCCTTACAATTGGTCCGTATATCATGGCAATCCATGAAATGTAGAATGTATTACACAGTCCATGGCAGCAGAGCCTGAGTGAAGGTGATAGGTTCCCCGGCAGGGTAGGTATAAGGGAGGGAGAAATAGCTCATGGGTAGTGTCGCCTGCCTCTGATGAAAGGAGCCCTCCACTGCCAAGGGTTCAAATCCCGCCAGTGATGCATTTTTTTTTTTTTAAGTGTGAATTTAGCAAGCAGTATGTTTTTTTTCAATTACTAATACTATTTTTTGTTTGTAAATAGGAGTGAAAAATTGTGAGCTGTTTTTCATGCTCTTTTGGGAGCACAGTCTGTATGCTAGTGATAGAGGCCCACCGCCATCCACCTTCCCCTCAAAGAGCTGTAGCGTAGTGGCACTGTCACCTGCCTCCAGTGGTTGTGGCTCTTTCTGACAAGGGTTCAAGTCCCAGCATGGGTGGCAATTTTTTGGAAAGTCTTAATTTCTCAAGTGCTATGTTTATTTTCATTTACTAATACTATTTTTACTTTGGGAGTGGGAGTGGGAGTGAGAAGGTGAGAGAGTGGTTTTGCACGCTCTTTTGAGAGCATGGCCTGTATGAGGCTGATAGAGTCCACTTCCGTAGCTGTTTTCCAAGAAGAAGCCGTAGCTGAGTGGTACTGTCGCCTACCTCTGGGGGCTTGGGCTTCCCCTCTCAGGCAAGGGTTCAAAGGTGCAACTTGTTTTTATAGTAAGAAGTCATGTTTTTTTTCCTTTACCTAATGCTGTTTTTCATTTGAAAACCAGAGAATTGGTGCCTGGAAATTTCAACTTTTCTCCCTCCTGACCTCCCTCCTCTTTTCCTGAGTGAAATATGGGCTACGCCTTATCTTTATTTCTCAATGTTTTTATTTTCTTCTTAAAATGTGAACTTTTGGGGAGTGGAGGGCAGAAATGAGCACTGGTATGTGAGAAGGGTGTTAAACGGGTAGCAAAATAGGCTGAGTGATGGCGAATTCTCTTTTTGCTCTAAGGTGAGCTCTGAAATGGGGTAGTAGCTGGGTCTGATAAAATGATGGGTACCATCCAGGGCAGGTGAAAGAAAGTACCTTTGTAAGCTGCAATCAGAAGCTAGACTTGTATTTTGCAAGAGGCAGAAAAGGGCAAAGTAGTGTCTTGATTAGACCTGCATTATGCCTGCTGCAGCAGGAGACAGAATGGAGCGACTGGCTTGGCATTGGCTGGTCTGGCATGTCCTGCGGCTGTAAACACCCCAGTCTCTGTCTCATGCCTTTTGTGAAAGCCCACGAACGCCCAAGTTCTGTATAAAGGACGACTGCAGCTCATTCGGTACCCTGCTAAATGAGGGCAGGTCCTCCATGTCCAGCTCTTTGAGTGGCAAAATCCATAGCCTAAGACAAGTTGGCAGCTTTAGAATTCTCCTGAAGACCATATGTTGGAGGACGTATCAATCCAGCAACCGTCTCAGACCGAAGGAAGCATGGGAGGACATTATTTGCATGGGACAGCCCTCTTTTCAATCCCACTGTTATGCTGCAGTTGCCTTGTAGCATTACTAGAGGGCAGCAGCATGAACAAAAGAGCACAGAGAGGCTTTAAACCTGCTTTCTTACATGCCTCTTGTTCGTGTTGGTCTTTGCTAGGCCTGTGGAGTGGAGCACATATCAATATTTTACCCAAAATAAGTAAAACAAAAACCCACATACACCATCTCAGAGCTTCCAGGCGCAATATGATGCTTGCAGGTGGAAGGATTTGCCATGTTTGGTGCATACATGTGCACAGTTAATGAGGCTCTTCCCACAATATCAGTAACACTCCCTTTGGTAGTATTCTTAGGCCAGAAATGTCAGGCACTCCTTCGGGGTATGAGGCCAAGCACCACTTTGTGAAGCCTGCTCCAATCATTTGCAGGATAGAAAGTAAGTGGAGAACAATTGCAGAGGGAGCCAGGCTGCAGAAAAGATGTTCAGGGTGGTAGAGTAAACTCTAGCAGGGACTTTTGATCAAAGCACCGTGGGATGAGGACCCCAGACCTCTGTGCTTCTGACCTCTTCTCTGACTGCTCGATGCCCCCATCTCAGTTCTTCTCAAGCGTTACTTCCTAATACCCTACCTTTAGTAGTGTACCAACCCATTTTCAAACCTTTGAGCTTCCATAAAACACCCTTCCTGTGTGCCTTCCATTCGTATTCTCTCACTGACTCAGGTGCTTCAGCCACTTTTAAGTCTCGCGTGACCAGTTGAATACACATTGCTAGGAGCTCCTGGCACTTAGCAGTCTGTACAGCTGCTCTCAAAACACCCAGCCTACACTTCTTTAAATCAGATAGGCATGATGTGCCTCGCAATAAGCCCAGGCATTCCCTCTGTGGATCATATACCCAATCGAGAGAGGACAAATCAGTTGTTGGGCAGCACAAACTCCCTGCAGCCGCTGCCAGCTCACAAATTGTTGCCTATTTGCATGCCATGATCATTCTCTATGCCCCGTCCAACTAATTGCCACAGGTGCCCTCCTCCTACCTCATTGGTCTACTTCCTCAACTCCCCACCCCACTCCTCCCTTCGCGTTACTAAATTGTAGTGCTCCCAGTTGCCATAGTGGGCCACTCCGCATGCAGTTCACAGACCTTTCTCTGTCTCTGTGAGTAGCCCATCTGCGCACAGGTGGCCGCGCACCCGAGTGTTAGAAATCACTCCCATGCACCCAATCCTTCTACACTCCTTAAGAACTTTTCCAATACTGTCATTTGCAGGGCTCCTTTTTGACTGTCCCTCTGGGGGAGGGCAGTAATCAAAACATGGGGGGCACACTTCACAGCATGCCCCCTTCTTTCAGTGCCTGTTACCTGTTTTCAATACAACCAACCCGAGACCCTATAACAAGCCCGTGGTAGTAGCAATAAACTCTTGGGGAGCCCCCCCCCCCAAGAGAAATACACCACATCCTTCTTCTTGTCCTTTTCAATACCAAGGCCGCAGTAAGCCTGTGTGATGACCCCTTGTGGTAGGTAATGGAAACTGTCACAAGCAAGTTTCTCATATCTTCCCGGTTGCTCCTAACCTTTAGGGGTACCCCCCAGCCCCATGGAGGAAGGGGAGCAGTAAACAGAGTCTACTGCCCCCCTCCCTAAAAAGGCAGCACATGCCCCGCTGCCCCTCCTCAACACTTTCTCAGTGCCCCAGGCTCCTCTTGACCCTTTCTCTGAAATCCAGGCACTGCCTTTCCTGAGTGACACCAGCCTCCCTTTCTCTCCCTCTCTGGCCCCTCGTCTTCACTCTTCCCTACCTCGTCACTCCTCCCCCTCTCTCAGCCCACACTCACCCCCACCCTTTTCTCTCCGCCCCCTTACCTCCCTCTCCACTACCTCGTCACTCCTCCCCCTCTCACCCTTCTCTCTCCGCCTCCTTACCTCACTCTCCATTTCTGCCCCCTCGTCTTCACTCCTCCCCCTCTCTCAGCCCACACTCACCCCCACCCTTCTCTCTCCGCCCCCTTACCTCACTCTCCACCTCTGCCCCCTCATCTTCACTACCTCTTCACTCCTCCCCCTCTCTCAGCCCACACTCACCCCCACCCTTCTCTCTCCGCCCCCTTACCTCACTCTCCACTACCTCGTCACTCCTCCCCCTCTCACCCTTCTCTCTCCGCCCCCTTACCTCACTCTCCACTACCTCGTCACTCCTCCCCCTCTCTCAGCCCACACTCACCCCCACCCTTCTCTCTCCGCCCCCTTACCTCACTCTCCACTACCTCGTCACTCCTCCCCCAGCCCACACTCACCCTTCTCTCTCCGCCTCCTTACCTCACTCTCCAGCTCTGCCCCCTCGTCTTCACTCTTCCCTTTCTCTACCTCGTCACTCCTCCACCTCTCTCAGCCCACATCCCACCCTTCTCTCTCCGCCCCCTTACCTCACTCTCCACCTCCTCGTCTTCACTCTTTCCTACCTCGTCACTCCTCCCCCTCCTTCTCTCTCCTCCCCCTTACCTCACTCTCCACCTCTGCCCCCTCCTCTTCACTACCTCGTCACTCCTCCCCCTCTCTCAGCCCACACTCACACCCACCCTTTTCTCTCCGCCCCCTTACCTCACTCTCCACTACCTCGTCACTCCTCCCCCTCTCACCCTTCTCTCTCCGCCCCCTTACCTCACTCTCCACTACCTCGTCACTCCTCCCCCTCTCTCAGCCCACACTCACCCCCACCCTTACCTCACTCTCCACCTCCTCGTCTTCACTCTTTCCTACCTCGTCACTCCTCCCCACCCTTCTCTCTCCGCCCCTTACCTCACTCTCCACCTCTGACCCCTCATCTTCACTACCTCTTCACTCCTCCCCCTCTCTCAGCCCACACTCACCCCCCCCCCTTCTCTCTCCGCATCCTTACCTCCCTCTCCACCTTTGGCCCCTTCTCTCAAGTCACTCTTCCCATTCTCTCACTCTGCCAGCACCCAGACTCTCTTCATGCACGCACCTCTCTGCACTTCACCATTGACACCCAAGTACGCACTTCACACACACACAGAGACAGAGGTACAGACACTTTACTTACCAATTTGCCAGGCAGACACGACTTACCTCTGCTTTTCTGCCATCAGTCTCTTGGTGCCAATTCCGGGAATCGAACCCTGGTCGTCTGGTTGGAAGGCAGGAACTTACCCACTGGACCACAGGGGCTTCCATGTCTAGAGCCTTACAATTGGTCCGTATATCATGGCAATCCATGAAATGTAGAATGTATTACACAGTCCATGGCAGCAGAGCCTGAGTGAAGGTGATAGGTTCCCCGGCAGGGTAGGAATAAGTGAGGGAGAAATAGCTCATGGGTAGTGTCGCCTGCCTCTGATGAAAGGAGCCCTCCACTGCCAAGGGTTCAAATCCCGCCAGTGATGCATTTTTTTTTTTTTAAGTGTGAATTTAGCAAGCAGTATGTTTTTTTTCAATTACTAATACTATTTTTTGTTTGTAAATAGGAGTGAAAAATTGTGAGCTGTTTTTCATGCTCTTTTGGGAGCACAGTCTGTATGCTAGTGATAGAGGCCCACCGCCATCCAACTTCCCCTCAAAGAGCTGTAGCGTAGTGGCACTGTCACCTGCCTCCAGTGGTTGTGGCTCTTTCTGACAAGGGTTCAAGTCCCAGCATGGGTGGCAATTTTTTGGAAAGTCTTAATTTCTCAAGTGCTATGTTTATTTTCATTTACTAATACTATTTTTACTTTGGGAGTGGGAGTGGGAGTGAGAAGGTGAGAGAGTGGTTTTGCACGCTCTTTTGAGAGCATGGCCTGTATGAGGCTGATAGAGTCCACTTCCGTAGCTGTTTTCCAAGAAGAAGCCGTAGCTGAGTGGTACTGTCGCCTACCTCTGGGGGCTTGGGCTTCCCCTCTCAGGCAAGGGTTCAAAGGTGCAACTTGTTTTTATAGTAAGAAGTCATGTTTTTTTTCCTTTACCTAATGCTGTTTTTCATTTGAAAACCAGAGAATTGGTGCCTGGAAATTTCAACTTTTCTCCCTCCTGACCTCCCTCCTCTTTTCCTGAGTGAAATATGGGCTACGCCTTATCTTTATTTCTCAATGTTTTTATTTTCTTCTTAAAATGTGAACTTTTGGGGAGTGGAGGGCAGAAATGAGCACTGGTATGTGAGAAGGGTGTTAAACGGGTAGCAAAATAGGCTGAGTGATGGCGAATTCTCTTTTTGCTCTAAGGTGAGCTCTGAAATGGGGTAGTAGCTGGGTCTGATAAAATGATGGGTACCATCCAGGGCAGGTGAAAGAAAGTACCTTTGTAAGCTGCAATCAGAAGCTAGACTTGTATTTTGCAAGAGGCAGAAAAGGGCAAAGTAGTGTCTTGATTAGACCTGCATTATGCCTGCTGCAGCAGGAGACAGAATGGAGCGAGTGGCTTGGCATTGGCTGGTCTGGCATGTCCTGCGGCTGTAAACACCCCAGTCTCTGTCTCATGCCTTTTGTGAAAGCCCACGAACGCCCAAGTTCTGTATAAAGGACGACTGCAGCTCATTCGGTACCCTGCTAAATGAGGGCAGGTCCTCCATGTCCAGCTCTTTGAGTGGCAAAATCCATAGCCTAAGACAAGTTGGCAGCTTTAGAATTCTCCTGAAGACCATATGTTGGAGGACGTATCAATCCAGCAACCGTCTCAGACCGAAGGAAGCATGGGAGGACATTATTTGCATGGGACAGCCCTCTTTTCAATCCCACTGTTATGCTGCAGTTGCCTTGTAGCATTACTAGAGGGCAGCAGCATGAACAAAAGAGCACAGAGAGGCTTTAAACCTGCTTTCTTACATGCCTCTTGTTCGTGTTGGTCTTTGCTAGGCCTGTGGAGTGGAGCACATATCAATATTTGACCCAAAATAAGTAAAACAAAAACCCACATACACCATCTCAGAGCTTCCAGGCGCAATATGATGCTTGCAGGTGGAAGGATTTGCCATGTTTGGTGCATACATGTGCACAGTTAATGAGGCTCTTCCCACAATATCAGTAACACTCCCTTTGGTAGTATTCTTAGGCCAGAAATGTCAGGCACTCCTTCGGGGTATGAGGCCAAGCACCACTTTGTGAAGCCTGCTCCAATCATTTGCAGGATAGAAAGTAAGTGGAGAACAATTGCAGAGGGAGCCAGGCTGCAGAAAAGATGTTCAGGGTGGTAGAGTAAACTCTAGCAGGGACTTTTGATCAAAGCACCGTGGGATGAGGACCCCAGACCTCTGTGCTTCTGACCTCTTCTCTGACTGCTCGATGCCCCCATCTCAGTTCTTCTCAAGCGTTACTTCCTAATACCCTACCTTTAGTAGTGTACCAACCCATTTTCAAACCTTTGAGCTTCCATAAAACACCCTTCCTGTGTGCCTTCCATTCGTATTCTCTCACTGACTCAGGTGCTTCAGCCACTTTTAAGTCTCGCGTGACCAGTTGAATACACATTGCTAGGAGCTCCTGGCACTTAGCAGTCTGTACAGCTGCTCTCAAAACACCCAGCCTACACTTCTTTAAATCAGATAGGCATGATGTGCCTCGCAATAAGCCCAGGCATTCCCTCTGTGGATCATATACCCAATCGAGAGAGGACAAATCAGTTGTTGGGCAGCACAAACTCCCTGCAGCCGCTGCCAGCTCACAAATTGTTGCCTATTTGCATGCCATGATCATTCTCTATGCCCCGTCCAACTAATTGCCACAGGTGCCCTCCTCCTACCTCATTGGTCTACTTCCTCAACTCCCCACCCCACTCCTCCCTTCGCGTTACTAAATTGTAGTGCTCCCAGTTGCCATAGTGGGCCACTCCGCATGCAGTTCACAGACCTTTCTCTGTCTCTGTGAGTAGCCCATCTGCGCACAGGTGGCCGCGCACCCGAGTGTTAGAAATCACTCCCATGCACCCAATCCTTCTACACTCCTTAAGAACTTTTCCAATACTGTCATTTGCAGGGCTCCTTTTTGACTGTCCCTCTGGGGGAGGGCAGTAATCAAAACATGGGGGGCACACTTCACAGCATGCCCCCTTCTTTCAGTGCCTGTTACCTGTTTTCAATACAACCAACCCGAGACCCTATAACAAGCCCGTGGTAGTAGCAATAAACTCTTGGGGAGCCCCCCCCCCCAAGAGAAATACACCACATCCTTCTTCTTGTCCTTTTCAATACCAAGGCCGCAGTAAGCCTGTGTGATGACCCCTTGTGGTAGGTAATGGAAACTGTCACAAGCAAGTTTCTCATATCTTCCCGGTTGCTCCTAACCTTTAGGGGTACCCCCCAGCCCCATGGAGGAAGGGGAGCAGTAAACAGAGTCTACTGCCCCCCTCCCTAAAAAGGCAGCACATGCCCCGCTGCCCCTCCTCAACACTTTCTCAGTGCCCCAGGCTCCTCTTGACCCTTTCTCTGAAATCCAGGCACTGCCTTTCCTGAGTGACACCAGCCTCCCTTTCTCTCCCTCTCTGGCCCCTCGTCTTCACTCTTCCCTACCTCGTCACTCCTCCCCCTCTCTCAGCCCACACTCACCCCCACCCTTTTCTCTCCGCCCCCTTACCTCCCTCTCCACTACCTCGTCACTCCTCCCCCTCTCACCCTTCTCTCTCCGCCTCCTTACCTCACTCTCCATTTCTGCCCCCTCGTCTTCACTCCTCCCCCTCTCTCAGCCCACACTCACCCCCACCCTTCTCTCTCCGCCCCCTTACCTCACTCTCCACTACCTCGTCACTCCTCCCCCTCTCTCAGCCCACACTCACCCCCACCCTTCTCTCTCCGCCTCCTTACCTCACTCTCCACCTCCTCGTCTTCACTCTTTCCTACCTCGTCACTCCTCCCCCTCATCCCCACCCTTCTCTCTCCGCCCCTTACCTCACTCTCCACCTCTGCCCCCTCATCTTCACTACCTCTTCACTCCTCCCCTCTCTCAGCCCACACTCACCCCCACCCTTCTCTCTCCGCCCCCTTACCTCACTCTCCACTACCTCGTCACTCCTCCCCCTCTCTCAGCCCCCACTCACCCTTCTCTCTCCGCCTCCTTACCTCACTCTCCACCTCATCTTCACTACCTCTTCACTCCTCCCCCTCTCTCAGCCCACACTCACCCCCACCCTTCTCTCTCCGCCCCCTTACCTCACTCTCCACTACCTCGTCACTCCTCCCCCAGCCCACACTCACCCTTCTCTCTCCGCCTCCTTACCTCACTCTCCAGCTCTGCCCCCTCGTCTTCACTCTTCCCTTTCTCTACCTCGTCACTCCTCCACCTCTCTCAGCCCACATCCCACCCTTCTCTCTCCGCCCCCTTACCTCACTCTCCACCTCCTCGTCTTCACTCTTTCCTACCTCGTCACTCCTCCCCCTCCTTCTCTCTCCTCCCCCCACTCTCCACCTCTGCCCCCTCACTCTCCACTACCTCGTCACTCCTCCCCCTCTCACCCTTCTCTCTCCGCCCCCTTACCTCACTCTCCACTACCTCGTCACTCCTCCCCCTCTCTCAGCCCACACTCACCCCCACCCTTACCTCACTCTCCACCTCCTCGTCTTCACTCTTTCCTACCTCGTCACTCCTCCCCACCCTTCTCTCTCCGCCCCTTACCTCACTCTCCACCTCTGCCCCCTCATCTTCACTACCTCTTCACTCCTCCCCCTCTCTCAGCCCACACTCACCCCCCCCCCCTTCTCTCTCCGCATCCTTACCTCCCTCTCCACCTTTGGCCCCTTCTCTCAAGTCACTCTTCCCATTCTCTCACTCTGCCAGCACCCAGACTCACTTCATGCACGCACCTCTCTGCACTTCACCATTGACACCCAAGTACGCACTTCACACACACACAGAGACAGAGGTACAGACACTTTACTTACCAATTTGCCAGGCAGACACGACTTACCTCTGCTTTTCTGCCATCAGTCTCTTGGTGCCAATTCCGGGAATCGAACCCTGGTCGTCTGGTTGGAAGGCAGGAACTTACCCACTGGACCACAGGGGCTTCCATGTCTAGAGCCTTACAATTGGTCCGTATATCATGGCAATCCATGAAATGTAGAATGTATTACACAGTCCATGGCAGCAGAGCCTGAGTGAAGGTGATAGGTTCCCCGGCAGGGTAGGTATAAGGGAGGGAGAAATAGCTCATGGGTAGTGTCGCCTGCCTCTGATGAAAGGAGCCCTCCACTGCCAAGGGTTCAAATCCCGCCAGTGATGCATTTTTTTTTTTTTAAGTGTGAATGTAGCAAGCAGTATGTTTTTTTTCAATTACTAATACTATTTTTTGTTTGTAAATAGGAGTGAAAAATTGTGAGCTGTTTTTCATGCTCTTTTGGGAGCACAGTCTGTATGCTAGTGATAGAGGCCCACCGCCATCCAACTTCCCCTCAAAGAGCTGTAGCGTAGTGGCACTGTCACCTGCCTCCAGTGGTTGTGGCTCTTTCTGACAAGGGTTCAAGTCCCAGCATGGGTGGCAATTTTTTGGAAAGTCTTAATTTCTCAAGTGCTATGTTTATTTTCATTTACTAATACTATTTTTACTTTGGGAGTGGGAGTGGGAGTGAGAAGGTGAGAGAGTGGTTTTGCACGCTCTTTTGAGAGCATGGCCTGTATGAGGCTGATAGAGTCCACTTCCGTAGCTGTTTTCCAAGAAGAAGCCGTAGCTGAGTGGTACTGTCGCCTACCTCTGGGGGCTTGGGCTTCCCCTCTCAGGCAAGGGTTCAAAGGTGCAACTTGTTTTTATAGTAAGAAGTCATGTTTTTTTTCCTTTACCTAATGCTGTTTTTCATTTGAAAACCAGAGAATTGGTGCCTGGAAATTTCAACTTTTCTCCCTCCTGACCTCCCTCCTCTTTTCCTGAGTGAAATATGGGCTACGCCTTATCTTTATTTCTCAATGTTTTTATTTTCTTCTTAAAATGTGAACTTTTGGGGAGTGGAGGGCAGAAATGAGCACTGGTATGTGAGAAGGGTGTTAAACGGGTAGCAAAATAGGCTGAGTGATGGCGAATTCTCTTTTTGCTCTAAGGTGAGCTCTGAAATGGGGTAGTAGCTGGGTCTGATAAAATGATGGGTACCATCCAGGGCAGGTGAAAGAAAGTACCTTTGTAAGCTGCAATCAGAAGCTAGACTTGTATTTTGCAAGAGGCAGAAAAGGGCAAAGTAGTGTCTTGATTAGACCTGCATTATGCCTGCTGCAGCAGGAGACAGAATGGAGCGAGTGGCTTGGCATTGGCTGGTCTGGCATGTCCTGCGGCTGTAAACACCCCAGTCTCTGTCTCATGCCTTTTGTGAAAGCCCACGAACGCCCAAGTTCTGTATAAAGGACGACTGCAGCTCATTCGGTACCCTGCTAAATGAGGGCAGGTCCTCCATGTCCAGCTCTTTGAGTGGCAAAATCCATAGCCTAAGACAAGTTGGCAGCTTTAGAATTCTCCTGAAGACCATATGTTGGAGGACGTATCAATCCAGCAACCGTCTCAGACCGAAGGAAGCATGGGAGGACATTATTTGCATGGGACAGCCCTCTTTTCAATCCCACTGTTATGCTGCAGTTGCCTTGTAGCATTACTAGAGGGCAGCAGCATGAACAAAAGAGCACAGAGAGGCTTTAAACCTGCTTTCTTACATGCCTCTTGTTCGTGTTGGTCTTTGCTAGGCCTGTGGAGTGGAGCACATATCAATATTTGACCCAAAATAAGTAAAACAAAAACCCACATACACCATCTCAGAGCTTTCAGGCGCAATATGATGCTTGCAGGTGGAAGGATTTGCCATGTTTGGTGCATACATGTGCACAGTTAATGAGGCTCTTCCCACAATATCAGTAACACTCCCTTTGGTAGTATTCTTAGGCCAGAAATGTCAGGCACTCCTTCGGGGTATGAGGCCAAGCACCACTTTGTGAAGCCTGCTCCAATCATTTGCAGGATAGAAAGTAAGTGGAGAACAATTGCAGAGGGAGCCAGGCTGCAGAAAAGATGTTCAGGGTGGTAGAGTAAACTCTAGCAGGGACTTTTGATCAAAGCACCGTGGGATGAGGACCCCAGACCTCTGTGCTTCTGACCTCTTCTCTGACTGCTCGATGCCCCCATCTCAGTTCTTCTCAAGCGTTACTTCCTAATACCCTACCTTTAGTAGTGTACCAACCCATTTTCAAACCTTTGAGCTTCCATAAAACACCCTTCCTGTGTGCCTTCCATTCGTATTCTCTCACTGACTCAGGTGCTTCAGCCACTTTTAAGTCTCGCGTGACCAGTTGAATACACATTGCTAGGAGCTCCTGGCACTTAGCAGTCTGTACAGCTGCTCTCAAAACACCCAGCCTACACTTCTTTAAATCAGATAGGCATGATGTGCCTCGCAATAAGCCCAGGCATTCCCTCTGTGGATCATATACCCAATCGAGAGAGGACAAATCAGTTGTTGGGCAGCACAAACTCCCTGCAGCCGCTGCCAGCTCACAAATTGTTGCCTATTTGCATGCCATGATCATTCTCTATGCCCCGTCCAACTAATTGCCACAGGTGCCCTCCTCCTACCTCATTGGTCTACTTCCTCAACTCCCCACCCCACTCCTCCCTTCGCGTTACTAAATTGTAGTGCTCCCAGTTGCCATAGTGGGCCACTCCGCATGCAGTTCACAGACCTTTCTCTGTCTCTGTGAGTAGCCCATCTGCGCACAGGTGGCCGCGCACCCGAGTGTTAGAAATCACTCCCATGCACCCAATCCTTCTACACTCCTTAAGAACTTTTCCAATACTGTCATTTGCAGGGCTCCTTTTTGACTGTCCCTCTGGGGGAGGGCAGTAATCAAAACATGGGGGGCACACTTCACAGCATGCCCCCTTCTTTCAGTGCCTGTTACCTGTTTTCAATACAACCAACCCGAGACCCTATAACAAGCCCGTGGTAGTAGCAATAAACTCTTGGGGAGCCCCCCCCCCCAAGAGAAATACACCACATCCTTCTTCTTGTCCTTTTCAATACCAAGGCCGCAGTAAGCCTGTGTGATGACCCCTTGTGGTAGGTAATGGAAACTGTCACAAGCAAGTTTCTCATATCTTCCCGGTTGCTCCTAACCTTTAGGGGTACCCCCCAGCCCCATGGAGGAAGGGGAGCAGTAAACAGAGTCTACTGCCCCCCTCCCTAAAAAGGCAGCACATGCCCCGCTGCCCCTCCTCAACACTTTCTCAGTGCCCCAGGCTCCTCTTGACCCTTTCTCTGAAATCCAGGCACTGCCTTTCCTGAGTGACACCAGCCTCCCTTTCTCTCCCTCTCTGGCCCCTCGTCTTCACTCTTCCCTACCTCGTCACTCCTCCCCCTCTCTCAGCCCACACTCACCCCCACCCTTTTCTCTCCGCCCCCTTACCTCCCTCTCCACTACCTCGTCACTCCTCCCCCTCTCACCCTTCTCTCTCCGCCTCCTTACCTCACTCTCCATTTCTGCCCCCTCGTCTTCACTCCTCCCCCTCTCTCAGCCCACACTCACCCCCACCCTTCTCTCTCCGCCCCCTTACCTCACTCTCCACTACCTCGTCACTCCTCCCCCTCTCTCAGCCCACACTCACCCCCACCCTTCTCTCTCCGCCTCCTTACCTCACTCTCCACCTCCTCGTCTTCACTCTTTCCTACCTCGTCACTCCTCCCCCTCATCCCCACCCTTCTCTCTCCGCCCCTTACCTCACTCTCCACCTCTGCCCCCTCATCTTCACTACCTCTTCACTCCTCCCCTCTCTCAGCCCACACTCACCCCCACCCTTCTCTCTCCGCCCCCTTACCTCACTCTCCACTACCTCGTCACTCCTCCCCCTCTCTCAGCCCCCACTCACCCTTCTCTCTCCGCCTCCTTACCTCACTCTCCACCTCATCTTCACTACCTCTTCACTCCTCCCCCTCTCTCAGCCCACACTCACCCCCACCCTTCTCTCTCCGCCCCCTTACCTCACTCTCCACTACCTCGTCACTCCTCCCCCAGCCCACACTCACCCTTCTCTCTCCGCCTCCTTACCTCACTCTCCAGCTCTGCCCCCTCGTCTTCACTCTTCCCTTTCTCTACCTCGTCACTCCTCCACCTCTCTCAGCCCACATCCCACCCTTCTCTCTCCGCCCCCTTACCTCACTCTCCACCTCCTCGTCTTCACTCTTTCCTACCTCGTCACTCCTCCCCCTCCTTCTCTCTCCTCCCCCCACTCTCCACCTCTGCCCCCTCACTCTCCACTACCTCGTCACTCCTCCCCCTCTCACCCTTCTCTCTCCGCCCCCTTACCTCACTCTCCACTACCTCGTCACTCCTCCCCCTCTCTCAGCCCACACTCACCCCCACCCTTACCTCACTCTCCACCTCCTCGTCTTCACTCTTTCCTACCTCGTCACTCCTCCCCACCCTTCTCTCTCCGCCCCTTACCTCACTCTCCACCTCTGCCCCCTCATCTTCACTACCTCTTCACTCCTCCCCCTCTCTCAGCCCACACTCACCCCCCCCCCTTCTCTCTCCGCATCCTTACCTCCCTCTCCACCTTTGGCCCCTTCTCTCAAGTCACTCTTCCCATTCTCTCACTCTGCCAGCACCCAGACTCACTTCATGCACGCACCTCTCTGCACTTCACCATTGACACCCAAGTACGCACTTCACACACACACAGAGACAGAGGTACAGACACTTTACTTACCAATTTGCCAGGCAGACACGACTTACCTCTGCTTTTCTGCCATCAGTCTCTTGGTGCCAATTCCGGGAATCGAACCCTGGTCGTCTGGTTGGAAGGCAGGAACTTACCCACTGGACCACAGGGGCTTCCATGTCTAGAGCCTTACAATTGGTCCGTATATCATGGCAATCCATGAAATGTAGAATGTATTACACAGTCCATGGCAGCAGAGCCTGAGTGAAGGTGATAGGTTCCCCGGCAGGGTAGGTATAAGGGAGGGAGAAATAGCTCATGGGTAGTGTCGCCTGCCTCTGATGAAAGGAGCCCTCCACTGCCAAGGGTTCAAATCCCGCCAGTGATGCATTTTTTTTTTTTTAAGTGTGAATTTAGCAAGCAGTATGTTTTTTTTCAATTACTAATACTATTTTTTGTTTGTAAATAGGAGTGAAAAATTGTGAGCTGTTTTTCATGCTCTTTTGGGAGCACAGTCTGTATGCTAGTGATAGAGGCCCACCGCCATCCAACTTCCCCTCAAAGAGCTGTAGCGTAGTGGCACTGTCACCTGCCTCCAGTGGTTGTGGCTCTTTCTGACAAGGGTTCAAGTCCCAGCATGGGTGGCAATTTTTTGGAAAGTCTTAATTTCTCAAGTGCTATGTTTATTTTCATTTACTAATACTATTTTTACTTTGGGAGTGGGAGTGGGAGTGAGAAGGTGAGAGAGTGGTTTTGCACGCTCTTTTGAGAGCATGGCCTGTATGAGGCTGATAGAGTCCACTTCCGTAGCTGTTTTCCAAGAAGAAGCCGTAGCTGAGTGGTACTGTCGCCTACCTCTGGGGGCTTGGGCTTCCCCTCTCAGGCAAGGGTTCAAAGGTGCAACTTGTTTTTATAGTAAGAAGTCATGTTTTTTTTCCTTTACCTAATGCTGTTTTTCATTTGAAAACCAGAGAATTGGTGCCTGGAAATTTCAACTTTTCTCCCTCCTGACCTCCCTCCTCTTTTCCTGAGTGAAATATGGGCTACGCCTTATCTTTATTTCTCAATGTTTTTATTTTCTTCTTAAAATGTGAACTTTTGGGGAGTGGAGGGCAGAAATGAGCACTGGTATGTGAGAAGGGTGTTAAACGGGTAGCAAAATAGGCTGAGTGATGGCGAATTCTCTTTTTGCTCTAAGGTGAGCTCTGAAATGGGGTAGTAGCTGGGTCTGATAAAATGATGGGTACCATCCAGGGCAGGTGAAAGAAAGTACCTTTGTAAGCTGCAATCAGAAGCTAGACTTGTATTTTGCAAGAGGCAGAAAAGGGCAAAGTAGTGTCTTGATTAGACCTGCATTATGCCTGCTGCAGCAGGAGACAGAATGGAGCGAGTGGCTTGGCATTGGCTGGTCTGGCATGTCCTGCGGCTGTAAACACCCCAGTCTCTGTCTCATGCCTTTTGTGAAAGCCCACGAACGCCCAAGTTCTGTATAAAGGACGACTGCAGCTCATTCGGTACCCTGCTAAATGAGGGCAGGTCCTCCATGTCCAGCTCTTTGAGTGGCAAAATCCATAGCCTAAGACAAGTTGGCAGCTTTAGAATTCTCCTGAAGACCATATGTTGGAGGACGTATCAATCCAGCAACCGTCTCAGACCGAAGGAAGCATGGGAGGACATTATTTGCATGGGACAGCCCTCTTTTCAATCCCACTGTTATGCTGCAGTTGCCTTGTAGCATTACTAGAGGGCAGCAGCATGAACAAAAGAGCACAGAGAGGCTTTAAACCTGCTTTCTTACATGCCTCTTGTTCGTGTTGGTCTTTGCTAGGCCTGTGGAGTGGAGCACATATCAATATTTGACCCAAAATAAGTAAAACAAAAACCCACATACACCATCTCAGAGCTTCCAGGCGCAATATGATGCTTGCAGGTGGAAGGATTTGCCATGTTTGGTGCATACATGTGCACAGTTAATGAGGCTCTTCCCACAATATCAGTAACACTCCCTTTGGTAGTATTCTTAGGCCAGAAATGTCAGGCACTCCTTCGGGGTATGAGGCCAAGCACCACTTTGTGAAGCCTGCTCCAATCATTTGCAGGATAGAAAGTAAGTGGAGAACAATTGCAGAGGGAGCCAGGCTGCAGAAAAGATGTTCAGGGTGGTAGAGTAAACTCTAGCAGGGACTTTTGATCAAAGCACCGTGGGATGAGGACCCCAGACCTCTGTGCTTCTGACCTCTTCTCTGACTGCTCGATGCCCCCATCTCAGTTCTTCTCAAGCGTTACTTCCTAATACCCTACCTTTAGTAGTGTACCAACCCATTTTCAAACCTTTGAGCTTCCATAAAACACCCTTCCTGTGTGCCTTCCATTCGTATTCTCTCACTGACTCAGGTGCTTCAGCCACTTTTAAGTCTCGCGTGACCAGTTGAATACACATTGCTAGGAGCTCCTGGCACTTAGCAGTCTGTACAGCTGCTCTCAAAACACCCAGCCTACACTTCTTTAAATCAGATAGGCATGATGTGCCTCGCAATAAGCCCAGGCATTCCCTCTGTGGATCATATACCCAATCGAGAGAGGACAAATCAGTTGTTGGGCAGCACAAACTCCCTGCAGCCGCTGCCAGCTCACAAATTGTTGCCTATTTGCATGCCATGATCATTCTCTATGCCCCGTCCAACTAATTGCCACAGGTGCCCTCCTCCTACCTCATTGGTCTACTTCCTCAACTCCCCACCCCACTCCTCCCTTCGCGTTACTAAATTGTAGTGCTCCCAGTTGCCATAGTGGGCCACTCCGCATGCAGTTCACAGACCTTTCTCTGTCTCTGTGAGTAGCCCATCTGCGCACAGGTGGCCGCGCACCCGAGTGTTAGAAATCACTCCCATGCACCCAATCCTTCTACACTCCTTAAGAACTTTTCCAATACTGTCATTTGCAGGGCTCCTTTTTGACTGTCCCTCTGGGGGAGGGCAGTAATCAAAACATGGGGGGCACACTTCACAGCATGCCCCCTTCTTTCAGTGCCTGTTACCTGTTTTCAATACAACCAACCCGAGACCCTATAACAAGCCCGTGGTAGTAGCAATAAACTCTTGGGGAGCCCCCCCCCCCAAGAGAAATACACCACATCCTTCTTCTTGTCCTTTTCAATACCAAGGCCGCAGTAAGCCTGTGTGATGACCCCTTGTGGTAGGTAATGGAAACTGTCACAAGCAAGTTTCTCATATCTTCCCGGTTGCTCCTAACCTTTAGGGGTACCCCCCAGCCCCATGGAGGAAGGGGAGCAGTAAACAGAGTCTACTGCCCCCCTCCCTAAAAAGGCAGCACATGCCCCGCTGCCCCTCCTCAACACTTTCTCAGTGCCCCAGGCTCCTCTTGACCCTTTCTCTGAAATCCAGGCACTGCCTTTCCTGAGTGACACCAGCCTCCCTTTCTCTCCCTCTCTGGCCCCTCGTCTTCACTCTTCCCTACCTCGTCACTCCTCCCCCTCTCTCAGCCCACACTCACCCCCACCCTTTTCTCTCCGCCCCCTTACCTCCCTCTCCACTACCTCGTCACTCCTCCCCCTCTCACCCTTCTCTCTCCGCCTCCTTACCTCACTCTCCATTTCTGCCCCCTCGTCTTCACTCCTCCCCCTCTCTCAGCCCACACTCACCCCCACCCTTCTCTCTCCGCCCCCTTACCTCACTCTCCACTACCTCGTCACTCCTCCCCCTCTCTCAGCCCACACTCACCCCCACCCTTCTCTCTCCGCCTCCTTACCTCACTCTCCACCTCCTCGTCTTCACTCTTTCCTACCTCGTCACTCCTCCCCCTCATCCCCACCCTTCTCTCTCCGCCCCTTACCTCACTCTCCACCTCTGCCCCCTCATCTTCACTACCTCTTCACTCCTCCCCTCTCTCAGCCCACACTCACCCCCACCCTTCTCTCTCCGCCCCCTTACCTCACTCTCCACTACCTCGTCACTCCTCCCCCTCTCTCAGCCCCCACTCACCCTTCTCTCTCCGCCTCCTTACCTCACTCTCCACCTCATCTTCACTACCTCTTCACTCCTCCCCCTCTCTCAGCCCACACTCACCCCCACCCTTCTCTCTCCGCCCCCTTACCTCACTCTCCACTACCTCGTCACTCCTCCCCCAGCCCACACTCACCCTTCTCTCTCCGCCTCCTTACCTCACTCTCCAGCTCTGCCCCCTCGTCTTCACTCTTCCCTTTCTCTACCTCGTCACTCCTCCACCTCTCTCAGCCCACATCCCACCCTTCTCTCTCCGCCCCCTTACCTCACTCTCCACCTCCTCGTCTTCACTCTTTCCTACCTCGTCACTCCTCCCCCTCCTTCTCTCTCCTCCCCCCACTCTCCACCTCTGCCCCCTCACTCTCCACTACCTCGTCACTCCTCCCCCTCTCACCCTTCTCTCTCCGCCCCCTTACCTCACTCTCCACTACCTCGTCACTCCTCCCCCTCTCTCAGCCCACACTCACCCCCACCCTTACCTCACTCTCCACCTCCTCGTCTTCACTCTTTCCTACCTCGTCACTCCTCCCCACCCTTCTCTCTCCGCCCCTTACCTCACTCTCCACCTCTGCCCCCTCATCTTCACTACCTCTTCACTCCTCCCCCTCTCTCAGCCCACACTCACCCCCCCCCCCTTCTCTCTCCGCATCCTTACCTCCCTCTCCACCTTTGGCCCCTTCTCTCAAGTCACTCTTCCCATTCTCTCACTCTGCCAGCACCCAGACTCACTTCATGCACGCACCTCTCTGCACTTCACCATTGACACCCAAGTACGCACTTCACACACACACAGAGACAGAGGTACAGACACTTTACTTACCAATTTGCCAGGCAGACACGACTTACCTCTGCTTTTCTGCCATCAGTCTCTTGGTGCCAATTCCGGGAATCGAACCCTGGTCGTCTGGTTGGAAGGCAGGAACTTACCCACTGGACCACAGGGGCTTCCATGTCTAGAGCCTTACAATTGGTCCGTATATCATGGCAATCCATGAAATGTAGAATGTATTACACAGTCCATGGCAGCAGAGCCTGAGTGAAGGTGATAGGTTCCCCGGCAGGGTAGGTATAAGGGAGGGAGAAATAGCTCATGGGTAGTGTCGCCTGCCTCTGATGAAAGGAGCCCTCCACTGCCAAGGGTTCAAATCCCGCCAGTGATGCATTTTTTTTTTTTTAAGTGTGAATGTAGCAAGCAGTATGTTTTTTTTCAATTACTAATACTATTTTTTGTTTGTAAATAGGAGTGAAAAATTGTGAGCTGTTTTTCATGCTCTTTTGGGAGCACAGTCTGTATGCTAGTGATAGAGGCCCACCGCCATCCAACTTCCCCTCAAAGAGCTGTAGCGTAGTGGCACTGTCACCTGCCTCCAGTGGTTG
The DNA here is from genome assembly GCF_031143425.1 of Pleurodeles waltl. NCBI lineage: Eukaryota > Metazoa > Chordata > Amphibia > Caudata > Salamandridae > Pleurodeles > Pleurodeles waltl. The sequence continues at coordinate 322,552 of NW_027149902.1, forward strand.
TGGCTCTTTCTGACAAGGGTTCAAGTCCCAGCATGGGTGGCAATTTTTTGGAAAGTCTTAATTTCTCAAGTGCTATGTTTATTTTCATTTACTAATACTATTTTTACTTTGGGAGTGGGAGTGGGAGTGAGAAGGTGAGAGAGTGGTTTTGCACGCTCTTTTGAGAGCATGGCCTGTATGAGGCTGATAGAGTCCACTTCCGTAGCTGTTTTCCAAGAAGAAGCCGTAGCTGAGTGGTACTGTCGCCTACCTCTGGGGGCTTGGGCTTCCCCTCTCAGGCAAGGGTTCAAAGGTGCAACTTGTTTTTATAGTAAGAAGTCATGTTTTTTTTCCTTTACCTAATGCTGTTTTTCATTTGAAAACCAGAGAATTGGTGCCTGGAAATTTCAACTTTTCTCCCTCCTGACCTCCCTCCTCTTTTCCTGAGTGAAATATGGGCTACGCCTTATCTTTATTTCTCAATGTTTTTATTTTCTTCTTAAAATGTGAACTTTTTGGGAGTGGAGGGCAGAAATGAGCACTGGTATGTGAGAAGGGTGTTAAACGGGTAGCAAAATAGGCTGAGTGATGGCGAATTCTCTTTTTGCTCTAAGGTGAGCTCTGAAATGGGGTAGTAGCTGGGTCTGATAAAATGATGGGTACCATCCAGGGCAGGTGAAAGAAAGTACCTTTGTAAGCTGCAATCAGAAGCTAGACTTGTATTTTGCAAGAGGCAGAAAAGGGCAAAGTAGTGTCTTGATTAGACCTGCATTATGCCTGCTGCAGCAGGAGACAGAATGGAGCGAGTGGCTTGGCATTGGCTGGTCTGGCATGTCCTGCGGCTGTAAACACCCCAGTCTCTGTCTCATGCCTTTTGTGAAAGCCCACGAACGCCCAAGTTCTGTATAAAGGACGACTGCAGCTCATTCGGTACCCTGCTAAATGAGGGCAGGTCCTCCATGTCCAGCTCTTTGAGTGGCAAAATCCATAGCCTAAGACAAGTTGGCAGCTTTAGAATTCTCCTGAAGACCATATGTTGGAGGACGTATCAATCCAGCAACCGTCTCAGACCGAAGGAAGCATGGGAGGACATTATTTGCATGGGACAGCCCTCTTTTCAATCCCACTGTTATGCTGCAGTTGCCTTGTAGCATTACTAGAGGGCAGCAGCATGAACAAAAGAGCACAGAGAGGCTTTAAACCTGCTTTCTTACATGCCTCTTGTTCGTGTTGGTCTTTGCTAGGCCTGTGGAGTGGAGCACATATCAATATTTGACCCAAAATAAGTAAAACAAAAACCCACATACACCATCTCAGAGCTTCCAGGCGCAATATGATGCTTGCAGGTGGAAGGATTTGCCATGTTTGGTGCATACATGTGCACAGTTAATGAGGCTCTTCCCACAATATCAGTAACACTCCCTTTGGTAGTATTCTTAGGCCAGAAATGTCAGGCACTCCTTCGGGGTATGAGGCCAAGCACCACTTTGTGAAGCCTGCTCCAATCATTTGCAGGATAGAAAGTAAGTGGAGAACAATTGCAGAGGGAGCCAGGCTGCAGAAAAGATGTTCAGGGTGGTAGAGTAAACTCTAGCAGGGACTTTTGATCAAAGCACCGTGGGATGAGGACCCCAGACCTCTGTGCTTCTGACCTCTTCTCTGACTGCTCGATGCCCCCATCTCAGTTCTTCTCAAGCGTTACTTCCTAATACCCTACCTTTAGTAGTGTACCAACCCATTTTCAAACCTTTGAGCTTCCATAAAACACCCTTCCTGTGTGCCTTCCATTCGTATTCTCTCACTGACTCAGGTGCTTCAGCCACTTTTAAGTCTCGCGTGACCAGTTGAATACACATTGCTAGGAGCTCCTGGCACTTAGCAGTCTGTACAGCTGCTCTCAAAACACCCAGCCTACACTTCTTTAAATCAGATAGGCATGATGTGCCTCGCAATAAGCCCAGGCATTCCCTCTGTGGATCATATACCCAATCGAGAGAGGACAAATCAGTTGTTGGGCAGCACAAACTCCCTGCAGCCGCTGCCAGCTCACAAATTGTTGCCTATTTGCATGCCATGATCATTCTCTATGCCCCGTCCAACTAATTGCCACAGGTGCCCTCCTCCTACCTCATTGGTCTACTTCCTCAACTCCCCACCCCACTCCTCCCTTCGCGTTACTAAATTGTAGTGCTCCCAGTTGCCATAGTGGGCCACTCCGCATGCAGTTCACAGACCTTTCTCTGTCTCTGTGAGTAGCCCATCTGCGCACAGGTGGCCGCGCACCCGAGTGTTAGAAATCACTCCCATGCACCCAATCCTTCTACACTCCTTAAGAACTTTTCCAATACTGTCATTTGCAGGGCTCCTTTTTGACTGTCCCTCTGGGGGAGGGCAGTAATCAAAACATGGGGGGCACACTTCACAGCATGCCCCCTTCTTTCAGTGCCTGTTACCTGTTTTCAATACAACCAACCCGAGACCCTATAACAAGCCCGTGGTAGTAGCAATAAACTCTTGGGGAGCCCCCCCCCCCAAGAGAAATACACCACATCCTTCTTCTTGTCCTTTTCAATACCAAGGCCGCAGTAAGCCTGTGTGATGACCCCTTGTGGTAGGTAATGGAAACTGTCACAAGCAAGTTTCTCATATCTTCCCGGTTGCTCCTAACCTTTAGGGGTACCCCCCAGCCCCATGGAGGAAGGGGAGCAGTAAACAGAGTCTACTGCCCCCCTCCCTAAAAAGGCAGCACATGCCCCGCTGCCCCTCCTCAACACTTTCTCAGTGCCCCAGGCTCCTCTTGACCCTTTCTCTGAAATCCAGGCACTGCCTTTCCTGAGTGACACCAGCCTCCCTTTCTCTCCCTCTCTGGCCCCTCGTCTTCACTCTTCCCTACCTCGTCACTCCTCCCCCTCTCTCAGCCCACACTCACCCCCACCCTTTTCTCTCCGCCCCCTTACCTCCCTCTCCACTACCTCGTCACTCCTCCCCCTCTCACCCTTCTCTCTCCGCCCCCTTACCTCACTCTCCACTACCTCGTCACTCCTCCCCCTCTCTCAGCCCCCACTCACCCTTCTCTCTCCGCCTCCTTACCTCACTCTCCACCTCATCTTCACTACCTCTTCACTCCTCCCCCTCTCTCAGCCCACACTCACCCCCACCCTTCTCTCTCCGCCCCCTTACCTCACTCTCCACTACCTCGTCACTCCTCCCCCAGCCCACACTCACCGCCTCCTTACCTCACTCTCCAGCTCTGCCCCCTCGTCTTCACTCTTCCCTTTCTCTACCTCGTCACTCCTCCCCCTCTCTCAGCCCACACTCACCCCCACCCTTCTGTCTCCGCCCCCTTACCTCACTCTCCACCTCCTCGTCTTCACTCTTTCCTACCTCATCACTCCTCCCCCTCATCCCCACCCTTCTCTCTCCTCCCCCTTACCTCACTCTCCACCTCTGCCCCCTCCTCTTCACTACCTCGTCACTCCTCCCCCTCTCTCAGCCCACACTCACACCCACCCTTTTCTCTCCGCCCCCTTACCTCACTCTCCACTACCTCGTCACTCCTCCCCCTCTCACCCTTCTCTCTCCGCCCCCTTACCTCACTCTCCACTACCTCGTCACTCCTCCCCCTCTCTCAGCCCACACTCACCCCCACCCTTACCTCACTCTCCACCTCCTCGTCTTCACTCTTGCCTACCTCGTCACTCCTCCCCACCCTTCTCTCTCCGCCCCTTACCTCACTCTCCACCTCTGCCCCCTCATCTTCACTACCTCTTCACTCCTCCCCCTCTCTCAGCCCACACTCACCCCCCCCCCTTCTCTCTCCGCATCCTTACCTCCCTCTCCACCTTTGGCCCCTTCTCTCAAGTCACTCATCCCATTCTCTCACTCTGCCAGCACCCAGACTCACTTCATGCACGCACCTCTCTGCACTTCACCATTGACACCCAAGTACGCACTTCACACACACACAGAGACAGAGGTACAGACACTTTACTTACCAATTTGCCAGGCAGACACGACTTACCTCTGCTTTTCTGCCATCAGTCTCTTGGTGCCAATTCCGGGAATCGAACCCTGGTCGTCTGGTTGGAAGGCAGGAACTTACCCACTGGACCACAGGGGCTTCCATGTCTAGAGCCTTACAATTGGTCCGTATATCATGGCAATCCATGAAATGTAGAATGTATTACACAGTCCATGGCAGCAGAGCCTGAGTGAAGGTGATAGGTTCCCCGGCAGGGTAGGTATAAGGGAGGGAGAAATAGCTCATGGGTAGTGTCGCCTGCCTCTGATGAAAGGAGCCCTCCACTGCCAAGGGTTCAAATCCCGCCAGTGATGCATTTTTTTTTTTTTAAGTGTGAATTTAGCAAGCAGTATGTTTTTTTTCAATTACTAATACTATTTTTTGTTTGTAAATAGGAGTGAAAAATTGTGAGCTGTTTTTCATGCTCTTTTGGGAGCACAGTCTGTATGCTAGTGATAGAGGCCCACCGCCATCCAACTTCCCCTCAAAGAGCTGTAGCGTAGTGGCACTGTCACCTGCCTCCAGTGGTTGTGGCTCTTTCTGACAAGGGTTCAAGTCCCAGCATGGGTGGCAATTTTTTGGAAAGTCTTAATTTCTCAAGTGCTATGTTTATTTTCATTTACTAATACTATTTTTACTTTGGGAGTGGGAGTGGGAGTGAGAAGGTGAGAGAGTGGTTTTGCACGCTCTTTTGAGAGCATGGCCTGTATGAGGCTGATAGAGTCCACTTCCGTAGCTGTTTTCCAAGAAGAAGCCGTAGCTGAGTGGTACTGTCGCCTACCTCTGGGGGCTTGGGCTTCCCCTCTCAGGCAAGGGTTCAAAGGTGCAACTTGTTTTTATAGTAAGAAGTCATGTTTTTTTTCCTTTACCTAATGCTGTTTTTCATTTGAAAACCAGAGAATTGGTGCCTGGAAATTTCAACTTTTCTCCCTCCTGACCTCCCTCCTCTTTTCCTGAGTGAAATATGGGCTACGCCTTATCTTTATTTCTCAATGTTTTTATTTTCTTCTTAAAATGTGAACTTTTGGGGAGTGGAGGGCAGAAATGAGCACTGGTATGTGAGAAGGGTGTTAAACGGGTAGCAAAATAGGCTGAGTGATGGCGAATTCTCTTTTTGCTCTAAGGTGAGCTCTGAAATGGGGTAGTAGCTGGGTCTGATAAAATGATGGGTACCATCCAGGGCAGGTGAAAGAAAGTACCTTTGTAAGCTGCAATCAGAAGCTAGACTTGTATTTTGCAAGAGGCAGAAAAGGGCAAAGTAGTGTCTTGATTAGACCTGCATTATGCCTGCTGCAGCAGGAGACAGAATGGAGCGAGTGGGTTGGCATTGGCTGGTCTGGCATGTCCTGCGGCTGTAAACACCCCAGTCTCTGTCTCATGCCTTTTGTGAAAGCCCACGAACGCCCAAGTTCTGTATAAAGGACGACTGCAGCTCATTCGGTACCCTGCTAAATGAGGGCAGGTCCTCCATGTCCAGCTCTTTGAGTGGCAAAATCCATAGCCTAAGACAAGTTGGCAGCTTTAGAATTCTCCTGAAGACCATATGTTGGAGGACGTATCAATCCAGCAACCGTCTCAGACCGAAGGAAGCATGGGAGGACATTATTTGCATGGGACAGCCCTCTTTTCAATCCCACTGTTATGCTGCAGTTGCCTTGTAGCATTACTAGAGGGCAGCAGCATGAACAAAAGAGCACAGAGAGGCTTTAAACCTGCTTTCTTACATGCCTCTTGTTCGTGTTGGTCTTTGCTAGGCCTGTGGAGTGGAGCACATATCAATATTTGACCCAAAATAAGTAAAACAAAAACCCACATACACCATCTCAGAGCTTTCAGGCGCAATATGATGCTTGCAGGTGGAAGGATTTGCCATGTTTGGTGCATAAATGTGCACAGTTAATGAGGCTCTTCCCACAATATCAGTAACACTCCCTTTGGTAGTATTCTTAGGCCAGAAATGTCAGGCACTCCTTCGGGGTATGAGGCCAAGCACCACTTTGTGAAGCCTGCTCCAATCATTTGCAGGATAGAAAGTAAGTGGAGAACAATTGCAGAGGGAGCCAGGCTGCAGAAAAGATGTTCAGGGTGGTAGAGTAAACTCTAGCAGGGACTTTTGATCAAAGCACCGTGGGATGAGGACCCCAGACCTCTGTGCTTCTGACCTCTTCTCTGACTGCTCGATGCCCCCATCTCAGTTCTTCTCAAGCGTTACTTCCTAATACCCTACCTTTAGTAGTGTACCAACCCATTTTCAAACCTTTGAGCTTCCATAAAACACCCTTCCTGTGTGCCTTCCATTCGTATTCTCTCACTGACTCAGGTGCTTCAGCCACTTTTAAGTCTCGCGTGACCAGTTGAATACACATTGCTAGGAGCTCCTGGCACTTAGCAGTCTGTACAGCTGCTCTCAAAACACCCAGCCTACACTTCTTTAAATCAGATAGGCATGATGTGCCTCGCAATAAGCCCAGGCATTCCCTCTGTGGATCATATACCCAATCGAGAGAGGACAAATCAGTTGTTGGGCAGCACAAACTCCCTGCAGCCGCTGCCAGCTCACAAATTGTTGCCTATTTGCATGCCATGATCATTCTCTATGCCCCGTCCAACTAATTGCCACAGGTGCCCTCCTCCTACCTCATTGGTCTACTTCCTCAACTCCCCACCCCACTCCTCCCTTCGCGTTACTAAATTGTAGTGCTCCCAGTTGCCATAGTGGGCCACTCCGCATGCAGTTCACAGACCTTTCTCTGTCTCTGTGAGTAGCCCATCTGCGCACAGGTGGCCGCGCACCCGAGTGTTAGAAATCACTCCCATGCACCCAATCCTTCTACACTCCTTAAGAACTTTTCCAATACTGTCATTTGCAGGGCTCCTTTTTGACTGTCCCTCTGGGGGAGGGCAGTAATCAAAACATGGGGGGCACACTTCACAGCATGCCCCCTTCTTTCAGTGCCTGTTACCTGTTTTCAATACAACCAACCCGAGACCCTATAACAAGCCCGTGGTAGTAGCAATAAACTCTTGGGGAGCCCCCCCCCCCAAGAGAAATACACCACATCCTTCTTCTTGTCCTTTTCAATACCAAGGCCGCAGTAAGCCTGTGTGATGACCCCTTGTGGTAGGTAATGGAAACTGTCACAAGCAAGTTTCTCATATCTTCCCGGTTGCTCCTAACCTTTAGGGGTACCCCCCAGCCCCATGGAGGAAGGGGAGCAGTAAACAGAGTCTACTGCCCCCCTCCCTAAAAAGGCAGCACATGCCCCGCTGCCCCTCCTCAACACTTTCTCAGTGCCCCAGGCTCCTCTTGACCCTTTCTCTGAAATCCAGGCACTGCCTTTCTTGAGTGACACCAGCCTCCCTTTCTCTCCCTCTCTGGCCCCTCGTCTTCACTCTTCCCTACCTCGTCACTCCTCCCCCTCTCTCAGCCCACACTCACCCTTCTCTCTCCGCCTCCTTACCTCACTCTCCATTTCTGCCCCCTCGTCTTCACCCCTCCCCCTCTCTCAGCCCACACTCACCCCCACCCTTCTCTCTCCGCCCCCTTACCTCACTCTCCACTACCTCGTCACTCCTCCCCCTCATCCCCACCCTTCTCTCTCCGCCCCTTACCTCACTCTCCACCTCTGCCCCCTCATCTTCACTACCTCTTCACTCCTCCCCCTCTCTCAGCCCACACTCACCCCCACCCTTCTCTGTCCGCCCCCTTACCTCACTCTCCACTACCTCGTCACTCCTCCCCCTCTCTCAGCCCACACTCACCCCCACCCTTTTCTCTCCGCCCCCTTACCTCACTCTCCACTACCTCGTCACTCCTCCCCCTCTCTCAGCCCACACTCACCCCCACCCTTTTCTCTCTGCCCCCTTACCTCACTCTCCACTACCTCGTCACTCCTCCCCCTCTCTCAGCCCACACTCACCCTTCTCTCTCCGCCTCCTTACCTCACTCTCCATTTCTGCCCCCTCGTCTTCACTCCTCCCCCTCTCTCAGCCCACACTCACCCCCACCCTTCTCTCTCTGCCCCCTTACCTCACTCTCCACTACCTCGTCACTCCTCCCCCTCTCTCAGTCCACACTCACCCTTCTCTCTCCGCCTCCTTACCTCACTCTCCAGCTCTGCCCCCTCGTCTTCACTCTTCCCTTTCTCTACCTCGTCACTCCTCCACCTCTCTCAGCCCACATCCCACCCTTCTCTCTCCGCCCTCTTACCTCACTCTCCACCTCCTCGTCTTCACTCTTTCCTACCTCGTCACTCCTCCCCCTCATCCCCACCCTTCTCTCTCCTCCCCCTTACCTCACTCTCCACCTCTGCCCCCTCATCTTCACTGCCTCTTCACTCCTCCCCCTCTCTCAGCCCACACTCACCCCCCCCCCTTCTCTCTCCGCATCCTTACCTCCCTCTCCACCTTTGGCCCCTTCTCTCAAGTCACTCTTCCCATTCTCTCACTCTGCCAGCACCCAGACTCACTTCATGCACGCACCTCTCTGCACTTCACCATTGACACCCAAGTACGCACTTCACACACACACAGAGACAGAGGTACAGACACTTTACTTGCCAATTTGCCAGGCAGACACGACTTACCTCTGCTTTTCTGCCATCAGTCTCTTGGTGCCAATTCCGGGAATCGAACCCTGGTCGTCTGGTTGGAAGGCAGGAACTTACCCACTGGACCACAGGGGCTTCCATGTCTAGAGCCTTACAATTGGTCCGTATATCATGGCAATCCATGAAATGTAGAATGTATTACACAGTCCATGGCAGCAGAGCCTGAGTGAAGGTGATAGGTTCCCCGGCAGGGTAGGTATAAGTGAGGGAGAAATAGCTCATGGGTAGTGTCGCCTGCCTCTGATGAAAGGAGCCCTCCACTGCCAAGGGTTCAAATCCCGCCAGTGATGCATTTTTTTTTTTTTTCAGTGTGAATGTAGCAAGCAGTATGTTTTTTTTCAATTACTAATACTATTTTTTGTTTGTAAATAGGAGTGAAAAATTGTGAGCTGTTTTTCATGCTCTTTTGGGAGCACGGTCTGTATGCTAGTGATAGAGGCCCACCGCCATCCAACTTCCCCTCAAAGAGCTGTAGCGTAGTGGCACTGTCACCTGCCTCCGGTGGTTGTGGCTCTTTCTGACAAGGGTTCAAGTCCCAGCATGGGTGGCAATTTTTTTGAAAGTCTTAATTTCTCAAGTGCTATGTTTATTTTCATTTACTAATACTATTTTTACTTTGGGAGTGGGAGTGGGAGTGAGAAGGTGAGAGAGTGGTTTTGCACGCTCTTTTGAGAGCATGGCCTGTATGAGGCTGATAGAGTCCACTTCCGTAGCTGTTTTCCAAGAAGAAGCCGTAGCTGAGTGGTACTGTCGCCTACCTCTGGGGGCTTGGGCTTCCCCTCTCAGGCAAGGGTTCAAAGGTGCAACTTGTTTTTATAGTAAGAAGTCATGTTTTTTTT